>NC_092728.1:13346181-13526181 GCF_047496885.1 Scyliorhinus torazame
AGCACGGAGAGCTTCATTCATCTGGACACGGTCAGGCGCTGTTCCTTCGTAATTCGGCCAAGCACCCGGAAAATTTTCCTGGCGGCGGGATCCCACTCCGTTCAGATCACGGGGTTCTGCATCGCTAACCTAACGGTGCAGGGGAGGGAGTTCCAAAATTACTGGCTGTATGTCCTCCCCCATCTCTGTGCACCCACACTCCTAGGGTTGGACTTCCAATGCAACCTCCAGAGTTTAACATTTAAATTTGGCGGCCCTATACCCCCACTGACTGTCTGCGGCCTCGCGACCCTCAAGGTTGAACCGCCTTCCTTGTTTGCGAACCTCACACCGGATTGCAAACCCGTCGCCACAAGGAGCAGACGGTACAGCGGCCAGGACCGAGCATTTATCCTGTCCGAAGTCCAGAGGCTGCTGAAGGAAGGCATCATCCAGGCTAGCAGCAGTCCCTGGAGAGCCCAGGTGGTAGTTGTTAAGACCGGGGAGAAACAGAGGACCGTCATCGACTATAGTCAGACCATCAACAGGTTCACTCATCTAGATGCGTACCCTCTCCCCCGCATATCCGACATGGTCAATCGGATTGCACAGTACAAGGTCTTTTCCACCGTGGACCTCAAGTCCGCCTACCACCAGCTCCCCATCCGTCCCGGTGACCGCAAGTACACTGCCTTCGAAGCAGACGGCCGGTTATACCACTTTTTACGGGTTCCATTCGGCGTCACGAACGGAGTCTCGGTCTTCCAACGAGAGATGGACAGAATGGTTGACCAGCACGGTTTACGGGCCACGTTCCCGTATCTCGACAACGTCACCATCTGCTGCCACGACCAGCAGGACCACGACGCCAACCTCCAAAAATTCCTCCAAACCGCTCACGCCCTGAACCTCACTTACAACAAAGAAAAATGCGTGTTCCGCACCGATCGTCTAGCCATCCTGGGCTACGTAGTGCGTAATGGAGTGATAGGCCCCGACCCTGAACGCATGCGCCCCCTCATGGAGTTCCCTCTCCCCCACTGTGCCAAAGCCCTGAAACGTTGCCTGGGCTTCTTTTCTTATTACGCCCAGTGGGTCCCCCAGTACGCAGACAAGGCCCGTGCACTAATCCAGTCCACTACTTTTCCCCTGACGACAGAGGCTCGCCAGGCCTTTAGCCGCATCAAAACGGATATCGCAAAGGCCACGATGCGCGCCATCGACGAGTCCCTCCCCTTCCAGGTCGAGAGCGACGCATCGGATGTAGCTCTGGCGGCCACCCTCAACCAAGCGGGCAGACCCGTGGCCTTCTTCTCCCGACCCCTCCACGCTTCAGAAATCCGCCACTCCTCAGTGGAAAAGGAGGCACAAGCAATAGTGGAAGCTGTGCGACACTGGAGGCATTACCTGGCCGGCAGGAGATTCACTCTCCTCACTGACCAACGGTCGGTTGCCTTCATGTTCGATAATGCACAGCGGGGCAAGATCAAGAACGACAAGATCTTGCGGTGGAGGATCGAACTCTCCACCTTCAATTATGAGATCTTGTATCGTCCCGGAAAGCTGAACGAGCCGTCCGATGCCCTATCTCGCGGCACATGTACCAATGTACAAGTGGACCGTCTACAAGCCCTCCACGAGGACCTCTGCCACCCGGGGGTCACTCGTTTCTACCACTTCCTTAAGGCCCGCAACCTCCCTTACTCCGTCGAGGACGTCCGAACAGTCACCAGAAACTGCCAGATCTGCGCTGAGTGCAAACCGCACTTTTTCAGGCCAGATAGAGCGCACCTGGTTAAGGCCTCTCGACCCTTTGAACGCCTCAGTTTCGATTTCAAAGGCCCCCTCCCCTCCACCGATCACAACGCGTACTTCCTGAACGTCGTTGACGAATACTCCCATTTCCCTTTCGCCATCCCCTGCCCCGACATGACCGCATCCACGGTCATTAAAGCCCTCGGTACCATTTTTACACTGTTCGGTTTCCCCGACTATATCCATAGCGACAGGGGGTCCTCCTTTATGAGTGACGAACTGCGTCAATTCCTGCTCAGCAGGGGCATAGCCTCGAGCAGGACGACCAGTTACAACCCCCGGGGGAACGGGCAGGTAGAAAGGGAGAATGGAACGGCCTGGAAGGCCGTCCTGCTGGTCCTCCGGTCTAGGAGCCTCCCAATTTCCCGCTGGCAGGAAGTCCTCCCGGATGCCCTTCACTCTATCCGGTCCCTGCTGTGCACCACCACGAATCAAACGCTTCACGAGCGCCTCCTCCTCTTTCCTAGGAAGTCCTCCTCTGGAACGGCACTTCTGACCTGGCTAGCAGCTCCGGGACCCATTCTGCTCCGGAAACATGTGCGGGCGCACAAGTCAGATCCGTTGGTGGAACGGGTGCATCTCCTTCACGCCAACCCGCAATACGCCTATGTGGAGTACCCCGATGGGCGACAGGACACGGTCTCCCTGCGAGATCTGGCGCCCGCCGGAGCTACCCACACACCCCCAACGCCAATCACCACCTCCTCACTCCCGCCGGTTCATCCCGCAGCCACCCCATTCCCAGGGGGTTCGGTTCTCCTCCCAGACTCGCCCAGGAGTAAGGACACAGGGGACAGCGCTACGCTCCCAGAGTCGACGGGACTCGAGCCACCGCCATCACCACCACGCCCGAGACGATCGGAAAGGACGACCAGGGCGCCCATCCGGCTCATCGAATCACTTTAACTCTCAACGTTTTCAGTTATTGTGTCTTGTTATAGTTATGGCACCATGCCGACCCTGTTTGGCCCGTTGGCCCAGTTGAAGCGATAATTTTGTGTTTTGTTCAAAGTTACGGCACAGTACAGACTCTGTAAACCCTTACCACCATGCGAACCACCATCCCGCCGGGTTTATTTTCAACAAGGGGTGAATGTGGTGGTATGTATTAGGGGTAATACGGTACACCACGTGTCGACAGGCTATTGGTGGAGGGATGCCAGGTCCTGATAGGATCTGCCACCTACTAGACTCCACCCAGAAATGCCGGTATAAGAACCCAGTTTTCCCTCCATTTCCCTCAGCAGCTGCATTCTGTAACCACGCTGCTGGGGATAAAGTTCTGCTTAATAAAGCCTTCAATTGACATTCCCTCAACCTGCCTCGCGTCATATTGACGGTGCTACACATGGACAAAATAGCTGAACTCCAGAGGTGAGGCGAGAGTGACTGCCCTCGTCATCAAGGCAGCATTTGGCCGACTGTGGCATCAAGGAGCCCGAGTTAAACTGGAGTCAATGGGAATCAGGGGGAAAACTCCCCGCTGGTTGGAGTCGTACCCGGCACAAAGGAAGATGGTTGGAGGTCAATCATCTCAGCTCCAGTACATCACTGCAGGAGTTCCTCAGGGTCGTGTCCTAGGCCCCAACCATCTTCAGCTGCTTCATCAATGTCCTCCCTTCCATCATAAGGTCAGACGTGGGGATGTTTGCGGACGACTGCACAATGTTCAGCACCATTCGCGACTCCTCAGATACTGAATCAGTCCCTGTCCAAATGCAGCAAGACCGGGGCAATATCCGGGCTCGGGGCTGACAAGGGGCAAGTTACATTCATGCCACACAAGTGCCCGGCAATGACCGTCTCCTACAAGAGAGGATCTAACCCACCGCCCCTTGACATTCACTGACATTACCATCAGTGAAACCCCCACAATCAACATCCTGGGGGTTACCATTGATCAGAAACTGAACTGGACCCAGCCGTATAAATACTGTGGCTACCAGAGCAGGTCAGAGGCTGGGAATCCTGCGGAGAGTAACTCACCTCCTGACTCCCCCCAAAGCCTGTCCACCATCTACAAGGACACAAGTCAGGAGTGTGATGGACTCTCCCACTCGCCTGGATGAGCGCGGCTCCGACAACACTCGAGAAGCTCGACACCATCCAGGACAAAGCAGCCCCCTCCCCCGGACAGCGCCTCCTCAGCAGTGACCCTCCGACAGTGCGGCACTCCCTCATCACTGACCCTCCGACAGTGCGGCGCTCCCTCAGCACTGACCCTCCGACAGTGCGGCGCTCCCTCAGCACTGACCCTCCCACAGTGCGGCGCTCCCTCAGCACTGACCCTCCGACAGTGCGGCGCTCCCTCAGCACTGACCCTCCGACAGTGCGGCGCTCCATCAGCACTGCCCCTCCGACAGTGCGGCGCTCCCTCAGCACTGACCCTCCGACAGTGCGGCGCTCCCTCAGCACTGCCCCTCCGACAGTGCGGCGCTCCCTCAGCACTGACCCTCCCACAGTGCGGCACTCCCTCAGCACTGACCCACCGACAGTGCAGCACTCCCTCATCACTGACCCTCCAACAGTGCGGCGCTCCCTCAGCACTGACCCTCCGACATTGCAGCACTCCCTCAGCACTGACCCTCCGACAGTGTGGCGCTCCCTCAGCACTGACCCTCCGACAGTGCGGCGCTCCCTCAGCACTGACCCTCCGACATTGCAGCACTCCCTCAGCACTGACCCTCCGACAGTGCGGCGTTCCCTCAGCACTGACCCTCCGACAGTGCAGCACTCTCTCAGCACGGACCCTCCGACAGTGCGGCGCTCCCTCATCACTGACCCTCCGACAGTGCGGCACTCCCTCAGCACTGACCCTCCGACAGTGCGGCGCTCCCTCAGCACTGACCCTCCGACAGTGCGGCGCTCCCTCAGCACTGACCCTGCAACAGTGCGGAACTCCCACAGTACTGACCATGCGACAGTGCGGCACTCCCTCAGCACTGACCGTCCGACAGTGCAGCGCTCCCTCAGAACTGACCCTCCGACAGTGCGGCGCTCCCTCATAACTGACCCTCCAACAGTGCGGTGCTCCCTCAGCACTGACCCTCCGACAGGGTGGCGCTCCCTCATCACTGACCCTGCGACAGTGCGGCACTCCCTCAGCACTGACCCTCCGACAGTGTGGCGCTCCCTCATCACTGACCCTGCGACAGTGCGGCACTCCCTCAGCACTGACCGTCGGACAGTGCAGCGCTCCCTCAGAACTGACCCTCCGACAGTGCAGCGCTCCCTCAGAACTGACTCTCCGACAGTGCGGCACTCCCTCAGCACTGACCCTCTGACAGTGCGGCGCTCCCTCAGCACTGACCCTCCGACAGTTCGGCGCTCCCTCAGCACTGACCCTCCGACAGTGCGGCGCTCACTCAGCACTGACCCTCCGACAGTGCGGCGCTCCCTCAGCACTGACCCGCTGACAGTGTGGTACTCCCTCAGTACTGACTCTCCGACAGTGCGGCGCTCCCTCAGCACTGAGCGTCTGACAGTGCGGCGCTCCCTCATCACTGACCCTGCGACAATGCTGCGCTCCCTCAGCACTGACCCTCCGACAGTGAGGCGCTCCCTCAGCACTGACCCTCCAACAGTGTGGCGCTCCCTCATTACTGACCCTCCGACAGTGCGGCACTCCCTCAGCACTGACCCTCCGACAGTGTGGCGCTCCCTCGTCACTGAACCTGCGACAGTGCGGCGCTCCCTCAGCACTGACCCTCTGACAGTGCGGCACTCCCTCAGCACTGACCCTCCGACAGTGCTGCACTCCCTCAGCACTGACCCTTCGACAGTGTGGCGCTCCCTCGTCACTGAACCTGCGACAGTGCGGCACTCCCTCAGCACTGACTCTCCGACAGTGCGGCACTCCCTCAGCACTGACCCTCCGACAGTGCGGCACTCCCTCAGCACTGACCCTCCGACAGTGTGGCGCTCCCTCATCACTGACCCTGCGACAGTGCGGCACTCCCTCATCACTGACCCTCCGACAGTGCGGCGCTCCCTCAGTACTGACCGTCCGACAGTGCAGCGCTCCCTCAGAACTGACCCTTCGACAGTGCGGCGCTCCCTCAGGACTGACCCTCCGACAGTGCGGTGCTCCCTCAGCACTGACCCTCCGACAGTGTGGCGCTCCCTCAGCACTGACCCTCCGACAGTGTGGCGCTCCCTCAACACTGACCCTGCGACAGTGCGGCGCTCCCTCAGCACTGACCCTGCGACAGTGCGGCGCTCCCTCAGAACTGACCCTCCGACAGTTCGGCGCTCCCTCAGCACTGATCCTCCGACAGTGCGGCGCTCCCTCAGCACTGACCCTCTGACCTTGCGGTGCTCCCTCAGCACTGACCCTCCGACAGTGTGGCGCTCCCTCGTCACTGAACCTGCGACAGTGCGGCACTCCCTCAGCACTGACCCTCTGACAGTGCGGCACTCCCTCAGCACTGACCCTCCGACAGTGCGGCACTCCATCAGCACTGACCCTCCGACAGTGCGGCACTCCCTCAGCACTGACCCTCTGACAGTGCGGCACTCCCTCAGCACTGACCCTCCGACAGTGCGGCACTCCATCAGCACTGACCCTCCGACAGTGCGGTGCTCCCTCAGCACTGACCCTCCGACAGTGTGGCGCTCCCTCATCACTGACCCTGCGACAGTGGGCACTCCCTCAGCACTGACCCTCCGACAGTGTGGCGCTCCCTCATCACTGACCCTGCGACAGTGCGGCACTCCCTCAGCACTGACCCTCCGACAGTGTGGCGCTCCCTCATCACTGACCCTGCGACAGTGCGGCACTCCATCAGCACTAACCGTCCGACAGTGCAGCGCTCCCTCAGAACTGACCCTCCGACAGTGCGGCGCTCCCTCAGGACTGACCCTCCGACAGTGCGGCGCTCCCTCAGCACTGACCCTCCGACAGTGCGGCGCTCCCTCAGCACTGACCCTCTGACCGTGCGGTGCTCCCTCAGCACTGACCCTCCGACAGTGCGGGGCTCCCTCAGCACTGATCCTCCAACAGTGCGGCGCTCCCTCAGCACTGACCCTCTGACAGTGCGGCGCTCCCTCAGCACTGACCCTCCGACAGTTCGGCGCTCCCTCAGCACTGACCCTCCGACAGTGCGGCGCTCCCTCATCACTGACCCTGCGACAGTGTGGCGCTCCCTCATCACTGACCCTGCGACAGTGCGGCGCTCCCTCAGCACTGACCCTCCAACAGTGCGGCACTCCCTCAGCACTGACCCTCCGACAGTGTGGCGCTCCCTCATCACTGACCCTGCGACAGTGCGGCACTCCCTCAGCACTGACCGTCGGACAGTGCAGCGCTCCCTCAGAACTGACCCTCCGACAGTGCAGCGCTCCCTCAGAACTGACTCTCCGACAGTGCGGCACTCCCTCAGCACTGACCCTCTGACAGTGCGGCGCTCCCTCAGCACTGACCCTCCGACAGTTCGGCGCTCCCTCAGCACTGACCCTCCGACAGTGCGGCGCTCACTCAGCACTGACCCTCCGACAGTGCGGCGCTCCCTCAGCACTGACCCGCTGACAGTGTGGTACTCCCTCAGTACTGACTCTCCGACAGTGCGGCGCTCCCTCAGCACTGAGCGTCTGACAGTGCGGCGCTCCCTCATCACTGACCCTGCGACAATGCTGCGCTCCCTCAGCACTGACCCTCCGACAGTGCGGCGCTCCCTCAGCACTGACCCTCCAACAGTGTGGCGCTCCCTCATCACTGACCCTGCGACAGTGCGGCACTCCCTGAGCACTGACCCTCCGACAGTACGGCGCTCCCTCGTCACTGAACCTGCGACAGTGCGGCGCTCCCTCAGCACTGACCCTCCGACAGTGCGGCACTCCCTCAGCACTGACCCTCCGACAGTGCGGCGCTCCCTCAGCACTGACCCTCCGACAGTGCATCACTCCCTCAGCACTGACCCTCCGACAGTGCGGCACTCCCTCAGCACTGACCCTCCGACAGTGTGGCGCTCCCTCATCACTGACCCTGCGACAGTGCGGCACTCCCTCAGCACTGACCGTCCGACAGTGCAGCGTTCCCTCAGAACTGACCCTTCGACAGTGCGGCGCTCCCTCAGGACTGACCCTCCGACAGTGCGGTGCTCCCTCAGCACTGACCCTCCGACAGTGTGGCGCTCCCTCAACACTGACCCTGCGACAGTGCGGCACTCCCTCAGCACTGACCCTGCGACAGTGCGGCGCTCCCTCAGAACTGACCCTCCGACAGTTCGGCGCTCCCTCAGCACTGATCCTCCGACAGTGCGGCGCTCCCTCAGCACTGACCCTCCGACAGTGCGGCGCTCCCTCAGCACTGACCCTCTGACCTTGCGGTGCTCCCTCAGCACTGACCCTCCGACAGTGTGGCGCTCCCTCGTCACTGAACCTGCGACAGTGCGGCACTCCCTCAGCACTGACCCTCTGACAGTGCGGCACTCCCTCAGCACTGACCCTCCGACAGTGCGGCACTCCCTCAGCACTGACCCTCCGACAGTGCGGCTCTCCCTCGGCACTGACCCTCCGACAGTGCGGCTCTCCCTCAGCACTGACCCTCCGACAGTGCGGCGCTCCCTCGTCACTGAACCTGCGACAGTGCGGCACTCCATCAGCACTGACCCTCCGACAGTGCTGCGCTCCCTCAGCACTGACCCTCCGACAGTGCGGCACTCCCTCAGCACTGACCCTCTGACAGTGCGGCACTCCCTCAGCACTGACCCTCCGACAGTTCGGCAGTCCATCAGCACTGACCCTCCGACAGTGCGGCACTCCCTCAGCACTGACCCTCTGACAGTGCGGCACTCCCTCAGCACTGACCCTCCGACAGTGCGGCACTCCATCAGCACTGACCCTCCGACAGTGCGGCACTCCCTCAGCACTGACCCTCCGACAGTGTGGCGCTCCCTCATCACTGACCCTGCGACAGTGCGGCACTCCCTCAGCACTGACCCTCCGACAGTGTGGCGCTCCCTCATCACTGACCCTGCGACAGTGCGGCACTCCCTCAGCACTAACCGTCCGACAGTGCAGCGCTCCCTCAGAACTGACCCTCCGACAGTGCGGCGCTCCCTCAGGACTGACCCTCCGACAGTGCGGCGCTCCCTCAGCACTGACCCTCCGACAGTGCGGCGCTCCCTCAGCACTGACCCTCTGACCGTGCGGTGCTCCCTCAGCACTGACCCTCCGACAGTGCGGGGCACCCTCAGCACTGATCCTCCGACAGTGCGGCGCTCCCTCAGCACTGACCCTCTGACAGTGCGGCGCTCCCTCAGCACTGACCCTCCGACAGTTCGGCGCTCCCTCAGCACTGACCCTCCGACAGTGCGGCGCTCCCTCAGCACTGAACCTCCGACAGTGCGGCGCTCCCTCAGCACTGAACCTCCGACAGTGCGGCGCCCGATCAGCACTGACCCTCCGACAGTGCGGCGCTCCCTCAGCACTAACCCTCCGACGGTGCAGCACTCCCTCATCACCGACCCTCCGACAGTGCAGTGCTCCCTCAGCACTGACCCTCCGACAGTGCGACTCTCCCTCAGCACTGACCTTCCGACAGTGCAGCGCTCCCTCAGAACTGACCATCCGACAGTGCGGCACTCCCTCAGCACTGACCCTCCGACAGTGCGGTGCTCCCTCAGCACTGACCCTCCCACAGTGCGGCGCTCCCTCAGCAATGACCCTCTGACAGTGCGGCGCTCCATCAGCACTGACCCTCCGACAGTGCGGCGCTCCCTCAGAACTGACCCTCGGACAGTGCGCCGCTCCCTCAGCACTGATCCTCCGACATTGCAGCGCTCCCTCAGCACTGACCCTCCGACAGTGCAGCACTCCCTCATCACTGACCCTCCGACAGTGCGGCGCTCCCTCATCACTGACCCTGCGACAGTGCGGCACTCCCTCAGCACTGACCATCCGACAGTGCAGCGCTCCCTCAGAACTGACCCTCCGACAGTGCGGCACTCCCTCAGAACTGACCCTCCGACAGTGCGGCGCTCCCTCAGCACTGACACTCTGACAGTGCAGCACTTCCTCAGCACTGACCCTCTGACAGTGCGGCGCTCCGTCAGCACTGACCCTCCGACAGTGCGGCACTCCCTCAGCACTGACCGTCCGACAGTGCAGCGCTCCCTCAGCACTGACCCTCCGACAGTGCGGCGCTCCCACAGCACTGACCCTCGCACAGTGTGGCGCTCTCTCATCACTGACCCTGCGACAGTGCGGCACTCCCTCAGCACTGACCCTCTGACAATGCGGCGCTCCCTCAGCACTGACCCTCCGACAGTGCGGCACTCCCTCAGCACTGACCCTCCGACAGTGCGATGCTACCTCAGCACTGACCCTCCGACAGTGCGGTGCTCCCTCAGCACTGACCCTCCGACAGTGCGGCACTCCCTCAGCACTGACCCTCCGACAGTGTGGCGCTCCCTCATCACTGACCCTGCGACAGTGCGGCTCTCCCTCAGCACTGACCCTCCGACAGTGTGGCGCTCCCTCATCACTGACCCTGCGACAGTGCGGCACTCCCTCAGCACTGACCGTCCGACAGTGCAGCGCTCCCTCAGAACTGGCCCTCCGACAGTGCCGCGCTCCCTCAGAACTGACCCTCCGACAGTGCGGTGCTCCCTCAGCACTGACCCTCCGATAGTGTGGCGCTCCCTCATCACTGACCCTGCGACAGTGCGGCACTCCCTCAGCACTGACCCTCCGACAGTGTGGCGCTCCCTCATCACTGACCCTGCGTCAGTGCGGCACTCCCTCAGCACTGACCGTCCGACAGTGCAGCGCTCCCTCAGAACTGACCCTGCGACGGTGCGGCGCTCCCTCAGAACTGACTCTCCGACAGTGCGGCGCTCCCGCAGCACTGACCCTCTGACAGTGCGGTGCTCCCTCAGCACTGACCCTCCGACAGTGCGGCGCTCCCTCAGCACTGAGCCTCTGACAGTGCTGCGCTCCCTCATCACTGACCCTGCGACAATGCTGCGCTCCCTCAGCACTGACCCTCCGACAGTGCAGCGCTCCCTCAGCCCTGACCCTCCAACAGTGTGGCGCTCCCTCATCACTGAACCCTGCGACAGTGCGGCACTCCCTCCGCACTGACCCTCCAACAGTGCGGCACTCCCTCAGCACTGACCCTCCGACAGTGTGGCGCTCCCTCAGAACTGACCCTCCGACAGTGCGGTGCTCCCTCAGCACTGACCCTCCGACAGTGCGGCACTCCCTCAGCACTGACCCTCCGACAGTGTGGCGCTCCCTCATCACTGACCCTGCGACAGTGCGGCTCTCCCTCAGCACTGACCCTCCGACAGTGTGGCGCTCCCTCATCACTGACCCTGCGACAGTGCGGCACTCCCTCAGCACTGACCGTCCGACAGTGCAGCGCTCCCTCAGAACTGGCCCTCCGACAGTGCGGCGCTCCCTCAGCACTGACCCTCTGACCGTGCGGTGCTCCCTCAGCACTGACCCTCCGACAGTGCGGGGCTCCCTCAGCACTGATCCTCCGACAGTGCGGCGCTCCCTCAGCACTGACCCTCTGACAGTGCGGCGCTCCCTCAGCACTGACCCTCCGACAGTTCGGCGCTCCCTCAGCACTGACCCTCCGACAGTGCGGCGCTCCCTCATCACTGACCCTGCGACAGTGTGGCGCTCCCTCATCACTGACCCTGCGACAGTGCGGCGCTCCCTCAGCACTGACCCTCCAACAGTGCGGCACTCCCTCAGCACTGACCCTCCGACAGTGTGGCGCTCCCTCATCACTGACCCTGCGACAGTGCGGCACTCCCTCAGCACTGACCGTCGGACAGTGCAGCGCTCCCTCAGAACTGACCCTCCGACAGTGCAGCGCTCCCTCAGAACTGACTCTCCGACAGTGCGGCACTCCCTCAGCACTGACCCTCTGACAGTGCGGCGCTCCCTCAGCACTGACCCTCCGACAGTTCGGCGCTCCCTCAGCACTGACCCTCCGACAGTGCGGCGCTCACTCAGCACTGACCCTCCGACAGTGCGGCGCTCCCTCAGCACTGACCCGCTGACAGTGTGGTACTCCCTCAGTACTGACTCTCCGACAGTGCGGCGCTCCCTCAGCACTGAGCGTCTGACAGTGCGGCGCTCCCTCATCACTGACCCTGCGACAATGCTGCGCTCCCTCAGCACTGACCCTCCGACAGTGCGGCGCTCCCTCAGCACTGACCCTCCAACAGTGTGGCGCTCCCTCATCACTGACCCTGCGACAGTGCGGCACTCCCTGAGCACTGACCCTCCGACAGTACGGCGCTCCCTCGTCACTGAACCTGCGACAGTGCGGCGCTCCCTCAGCACTGACCCTCCGACAGTGCGGCACTCCCTCAGCACTGACCCTCCGACAGTGCGGCGCTCCCTCAGCACTGACCCTCCGACAGTGCATCACTCCCTCAGCACTGACCCTCCGACAGTGCGGCACTCCCTCAGCACTGACCCTCCGACAGTGTGGCGCTCCCTCATCACTGACCCTGCGACAGTGCGGCACTCCCTCAGCACTGACCGTCCGACAGTGCAGCGTTCCCTCAGAACTGACCCTTCGACAGTGCGGCGCTCCCTCAGGACTGACCCTCCGACAGTGCGGTGCTCCCTCAGCACTGACCCTCCGACAGTGTGGCGCTCCCTCAACACTGACCCTGCGACAGTGCGGCACTCCCTCAGCACTGACCCTGCGACAGTGCGGCGCTCCCTCAGAACTGACCCTCCGACAGTTCGGCGCTCCCTCAGCACTGATCCTCCGACAGTGCGGCGCTCCCTCAGCACTGACCCTCCGACAGTGCGGCGCTCCCTCAGCACTGACCCTCTGACCTTGCGGTGCTCCCTCAGCACTGACCCTCCGACAGTGTGGCGCTCCCTCGTCACTGAACCTGCGACAGTGCGGCTCTCCCTCAGCACTGACCCTCTGACAGTGCGGCACTCCCTCAGCACTGACCCTCCGACAGTGCGGCACTCCCTCAGCACTGACCCTCCGACAGTGCGGCTCTCCCTCGGCACTGACCCTCCGACAGTGCGGCTCTCCCTCAGCACTGACCCTCCGACAGTGCGGCGCTCCCTCGTCACTGAACCTGCGACAGTGCGGCACTCCATCAGCACTGACCCTCCGACAGTGCTGCGCTCCCTCAGCACTGACCCTCCGACAGTGCGGCACTCCCTCAGCACTGACCCTCTGACAGTGCGGCACTCCCTCAGCACTGACCCTCCGACAGTTCGGCACTCCATCAGCACTGACCCTCCGACAGTGCGGCACTCCCTCAGCACTGACCCTCTGACAGTGCGGCACTCCCTCAGCACTGACCCTCCGACAGTGCGGCACTCCATCAGCACTGACCCTCCGACAGTGCGGCACTCCCTCAGCACTGACCCTCCGACAGTGTGGCGCTCCCTCATCACTGACCCTGCGACAGTGCGGCACTCCCTCAGCACTGACCCTCCGACAGTGTGGCGCTCCCTCATCACTGACCCTGCGACAGTGCGGCACTCCCTCAGCACTAACCGTCCGACAGTGCAGCGCTCCCTCAGAACTGACCCTCCGACAGTGCGGCGCTCCCTCAGGACTGACCCTCCGACAGTGCGGCGCTCCCTCAGCACTGACCCTCCGACAGTGCGGCGCTCCCTCAGCACTGACCCTCTGACCGTGCGGTGCTCCCTCAGCACTGACCCTCCGACAGTGCGGGGCTCCCTCAGCACTGATCCTCCGACAGTGCGGCGCTCCCTCAGCACTGACCCTCTGACAGTGCGGCGCTCCCTCAGCACTGACCCTCCGACAGTTCGGCGCTCCCTCAGCACTGACCCTCCGACAGTGCGGCGCTCCCTCAGCACTGACCCTCCGACAGTGCGGCGCTCCCTCAGCACTGAACCTCCGACAGTGCGGCGCCCGATCAGCACTGACCCTCCGACAGTGCGGCGCTCCCTCAGCACTAACCCTCCGACGGT
Source organism: Scyliorhinus torazame (assembly GCF_047496885.1). Classification (NCBI taxonomy): domain Eukaryota; kingdom Metazoa; phylum Chordata; class Chondrichthyes; order Carcharhiniformes; family Scyliorhinidae; genus Scyliorhinus; species Scyliorhinus torazame. Next base: position 13,359,910 of record NC_092728.1, read on the forward strand.
GCAGCACTCCCTCATCACCGACCCTCCGACAGTGCAGTGCTCCCTCAGCACTGACCCTCCGACAGTGCGACTCTCCCTCAGCACTGACCTTCCGACAGTGCAGCGCTCCCTCAGAACTGACCATCCGACAGTGCGGCACTCCCTCAGCACTGACCCTCCGACAGTGCGGTGCTCCCTCAGCACTGACCCTCCCACAGTGCGGCGCTCCCTCAGCAATGACCCTCTGACAGTGCGGCGCTCCATCAGCACTGACCCTCCGACAGTGCGGCGCTCCCTCAGAACTGACCCTCGGACAGTGCGCCGCTCCCTCAGCACTGATCCTCCGACATTGCAGCGCTCCCTCAGCACTGACCCTCCGACAGTGCAGCACTCCCTCATCACTGACCCTCCGACAGTGCGGCGCTCCCTCATCACTGACCCTGCGACAGTGCGGCACTCCCTCAGCACTGACCATCCGACAGTGCAGCGCTCCCTCAGAACTGACCCTCCGACAGTGCGGCACTCCCTCAGAACTGACCCTCCGACAGTGCGGCGCTCCCTCAGCACTGACACTCTGACAGTGCAGCACTTCCTCAGCACTGACCCTCTGACAGTGCGGCGCTCCGTCAGCACTGACCCTCCGACAGTGCGGCACTCCCTCAGCACTGACCGTCCGACAGTGCAGCGCTCCCTCAGCACTGACCCTCCGACAGTGCGGCGCTCCCACAGCACTGACCCTCGCACAGTGTGGCGCTCTCTCATCACTGACCCTGCGACAGTGCGGCACTCCCTCAGCACTGACCCTCTGACAATGCGGCGCTCCCTCAGCACTGACCCTCCGACAGTGCGGCACTCCCTCAGCACTGACCCTCCGACAGTGCGATGCTACCTCAGCACTGACCCTCCGACAGTGCGGTGCTCCCTCAGCACTGACCCTCCGACAGTGCGGCACTCCCTCAGCACTGACCCTCCGACAGTGTGGCGCTCCCTCATCACTGACCCTGCGACAGTGCGGCTCTCCCTCAGCACTGACCCTCCGACAGTGTGGCGCTCCCTCATCACTGACCCTGCGACAGTGCGGCACTCCCTCAGCACTGACCGTCCGACAGTGCAGCGCTCCCTCAGAACTGGCCCTCCGACAGTGCCGCGCTCCCTCAGAACTGACCCTCCGACAGTGCGGTGCTCCCTCAGCACTGACCCTCCGATAGTGTGGCGCTCCCTCATCACTGACCCTGCGACAGTGCGGCACTCCCTCAGCACTGACCCTCCGACAGTGTGGCGCTCCCTCATCACTGACCCTGCGTCAGTGCGGCACTCCCTCAGCACTGACCGTCCGACAGTGCAGCGCTCCCTCAGAACTGACCCTGCGACGGTGCGGCGCTCCCTCAGAACTGACTCTCCGACAGTGCGGCGCTCCCGCAGCACTGACCCTCTGACAGTGCGGTGCTCCCTCAGCACTGACCCTCCGACAGTGCGGCGCTCCCTCAGCACTGAGCCTCTGACAGTGCTGCGCTCCCTCATCACTGACCCTGCGACAATGCTGCGCTCCCTCAGCACTGACCCTCCGACAGTGCAGCGCTCCCTCAGCCCTGACCCTCCAACAGTGTGGCGCTCCCTCATCACTGAACCCTGCGACAGTGCGGCACTCCCTCCGCACTGACCCTCCAACAGTGCGGCACTCCCTCAGCACTGACCCTCCGACAGTGTGGCGCTCCCTCAGAACTGACCCTCCGACAGTGCAGTGCTCCCTCAGCACTGACCCTCCGACAGTGCGGCACTCCCTCAGCACTGACCCTCCGACAGTGTGGCGCTCCCTCATCACTGACCCTGCGACAGTGCGGCTCTCCCTCAGCACTGACCCTCCGACAGTGTGGCGCTCCCTCATCACTGACCCTGCGACAGTGCGGCACTCCCTCAGCACTGACCGTCCGACAGTGCAGCGCTCCCTCAGAACTGGCCCTCCGACAGTGCCGCGCTCCCTCAGAACTGACCCTCCGACAGTGCGGTGCTCCCTCAGCACTGACCCTCCGATAGTGTGGCGCTCCCTCATCACTGACCCTGCGACAGTGCAGCACTCCCTCAGCACTGACCCTCCGACAGTGTGGCGCTCCCTCATCACTGACCCTGCGTCAGTGCGGCACTCCCTCAGCACTGACCGTCCGACAGTGCAGCGCTCCCTCAGAACTGACCCTGCGACGGTGCGGCGCTCCCTCAGAACTGACTCTCCGACAGTGCGGCGCTCCCGCAGCACTGACCCTCTGACAGTGCGGTGCTCCCTCAGCACTGACCCTCCGACAGTGCGGCGCTCCCTCAGCACTGAGTCTCTGACAGTGTGGTGCTCCCTCAGTACTGACTCTCCGACAGTGCGGCGCTCCCTCAGCACTGAGCCTCTGACAGTGCTGCGCTCCCTCATCACTGACCCTGCGACAATGCTGCGCTCCCTCAGCACTGACCCTCCGACAGTGCAGCGCTCCCTCAGCCCTGACCCTCCAACAGTGTGGCGCTCCCTCATCACTGAACCCTGCGACAGTGCGGCACTCCCTCAACACTGACCCTCCAACAGTGCGGCACTCCCTCAGCACTGACCCTCCGACAGTGTGGCGCTCCCTCAGAACTGACCCTCCGACAGTGCGGCGCTCCCTCAGAACTGACTCTCCGACAGTGCGGCGCTCCCTCAGCACTGACCCTCTGACAGTGCGGCGCTCCCTCAGCACAGACCCTCCGACAGTTCGGCGCTCCCTCAGCACTGACCATCCGACAGTGCAGCGCTCCCTCAGAACTGACCCTCCGACAGTGCGGCACTCCCTCAGAACTGACCCTCCGACAGTGCGGCGCTCCCTCAGCACTGACCCTCTGACAGTGCAGCACTCCCTCAGCACTGACCCTCTGACAGTGCGGCGCTCCCTCAGCACTGACCCTCCGACAGTGCAGCACTCCCTCAGCACTGACCCTCCGACAGTGCGGCGCTCCCTCATCACTGACCCTGCGACAGTGCGGCACTCCCTCAGCACTGACCGTCCGACAGTGCAGCGCTCCCTCAGCACTGACCCTCCGACAGTGTGGCGCTCCCACAGCACTGACCCTCCCACAGTGTGGCGCTCTCTCATCACTGACCCTGCGACAGTGCGGCACTCCCTCAGCACTGACCCTCTGACAGTGCGGCGCTCCCTCAGCACTGACCCTCCGACAGTGCGGCACTCCCTCAGCACTGACCCTCCGACAGTGCGATGCTACCTCAGCACTGACCCTCCGACAGTGCGGTGCTCCCTCAGCACTGACCCTCCGACAGTGCGGCACTCCCTCAGCACTGACCCTCCGACAGTGTGGCGCTCCCTCATCACTGACCCTGCGACAGTGCGGCACTCCCTCAGCACTGACCCTCCGACAGTGTGGCGCTCCCTCATCACTTACCCTGCGACAGTGCGGCACTCCCTCAGCACTGACCGACCGACAGTGCAGCGCTCCCTCAGAACTGACCCTCCGACAGTGTGGCGCTCCCTCATCACTGACCCTGCGTCAGTGCGGCACTCCCTCAGCACTGACCGTCCGACAGTGCAGCGCTCCCTCAGAACTGACCCTGCGACAGTGCGGCGCTCCCTCAGAACTGACTCTCCGACAGTGCGGCGCTCCCGCAGCACTGACCCTCTGACAGTGCGGCGCTCCCTCAGCGCTGATCCTCCGACAGTTCGGCACTCCCTCAGCACTGACCCTCTGACAGTGTGGTGCTCCCTCAGTACTGACCCTCCGACAGTGCGGCGCTCCCTCAGAACTGACTCTCCAACAGTGCGGCGCTCCCTCAGCACTGAGCCTCTGACAGTGCTGCGCTCCCTCATCACTGACCCTGCGACAATGCTGCGCTCCCTCATCACTGACCCTGCGACAGTGCGGCACTCCCTCAACACTGACCCTCCAACAGTGCGGCACTCCCTCAGCACTGACCCTCCGACAGTGTGGCGCTCCCTCAGAACTGACACTCCGACAGCGCGGTGCTCCCTCAGAACTGACTCTCCGACAGTGCTGCGCTCCCTCAGCACTGACCCTCTGACAGTGTGGTGCTCCCTCAGTACTGACTCTCCAACAGTGCGGCGCTCCCTCAGCACTGAGCCTCCGACAGTGCAGCACTCCCTCAGCACTGACCCTCCAACGGTGTGGCGCTCCCTCATCACTGACCCTGCGACAGTGCGGCACTCCCTCAACACTGACCCTCCAACAGTGCGACACTCCCTCAGCACTGACCCTCCGACAGTGTGGCGCTCCCTCAGAACTGACTCTCCGACAGTGCGGCACTCCCTCAGCACTGACCCTCCGACAGTTCGGCGCTCCCTCAGCACTGACCCTGCGACAGTGCGGCACTCCCTCAGCACTGACCCTCCGACAGTGTGGCGCTCCCTCATCACTTACCCTGCGACAGTGCGGCACTCCCTCAGCACTGACCGTCCGACAGTGCAGCGCTCCCTCAGAACTGACCCTGCGACAGTGCGGCGCTCCCTCAGAACTGACTCTCCGACAGTGCGGCGCTCCCGCAGCACTGACCCTCTGACAGTGCGGCGCTCCCTCAGCGCTGATCCTCCGACAGTTCGGCACTCCCTCAGCACTGACCCTCCGACAGTGCGGCGCTCCCTCAGCACTGACCCTCCGACAGTGCGGCGCTCCCTCAGCACTGACCCTCTGACAGTGTGGTGCTCCCTCAGTACTGACTCTCCGACAGTGCGGCGCTCCCACAGCACTGAGCCTCTGACAGTGCTGCGCTCCATCACTGACCCTGCGACAATGCTGCGCTCCCTCAGCACTGACCCTCCGACAGTGCAGCGCTCCCTCAGCACTTACCCTCCAACAGTGTGGCGCTCCCTCATCACTGACCCTGCGACAGTGCGGCACTCCCTCAACACTGACCCTCCAACAGTGCGGCACTCCCTCAGCACTGACCCTCCGACAGTGTGGCGCTCCCTCAGAACTGACACTCCGACAGTGCGGTGCTCCCTCAGAACTGACTCTCCGACAGTGCTGCGCTCCCTCAGTACTGACCCTCTGACAGTGCGGCGCTCCCTCAGCACTGACCCTCCGACAGTTCGGCGCTCCCTCAGCACTGACCATCTGACAGTGCGGCACTCCCTCAGCACTGACCGTCCGACAGTGCAGCGCTCCCTCAGAACTGAGCCTCTGACAGTGCGGCGCTCCCTCATCACTGACCCTGCGACAATGCTGCGCTCCCTCAGCACTGACCCTCCGACAGTGCAGCACTCCCTCAGCACTGACCCTCTGACAGTGCGGCGCTCCCTCAGCACTGACCCTCCGACAGTTCGGCACTCCCTCAGCACTGACCCTCTGACAGTGCGGCGCTCCCTCAGCACTGACCCTCCGACAGTGCGGCGTTCCCTCAGCACTGACCCTCCGACAGTGCGACGCTCCCTCATCACTAACCCTGCGACAGTGCGGCACTCTCTCAGCACTGACCGTCCGACAGTGCAGCGCTCCCTCAGCACTGACCCACCGACAGTGCGGAGCTCCCACAGCACTGACCCTCCCACAGTGAGGCGCTCCCTCATCACTGACCCTGCGACAGTGTGGCACTCCCTCAGCACTGACCCTCTGACAGTGCGGCACTCCCTCAGCACTGACCCTCCGACAGTGCGATGCTACCTCAGCACTGACCCTCCGAAAGTGCGGTGCTCCCTCAGCACTGACCCTCCGACAGTGCGGCACTCCCTCAGCGCTGACCCTCCGACAGTGTGGCGCTCCCTCATCACTGACCCTGCGACAGTGCGGCACTCCCTCAGCACTGACCTTCCGACAGTGTGGCGCTCCCTCATCACTGACCCTGCGACAGTGCGGCACTCCCTCAGCACTGACCGTCCGACAGTGCAGCGCTCCCTCAGAACTGACCCTCCGACAGTGCGGCGCTCCCTCAGAACTGACCCTCCGACAGTGCGGTGCTCCCTCAGCACTCACCCTCCGACAGTGTGGCGCTCCCTCATCACTGACCCTGCGACAGTGCGGCACTCCCTCAGCACTGACCCTCCGACAGTGTGGCGCTCCCTCATCACTGACCCTGCGACAGTGCGGCACTCCCTCAGCTCTGACCGTCCGACAGTGCAGCGCTCCCTCAGAACTGACCCTCCGACAGTGCGGCACTCCCTCAGAACTGACTCTCCGACAGTGCGGCGCTCCCTCAGCACTGACACTCTGACAGTGCGGCACTCTTTCAACGCTGACCCTCCGACAGTTTGGCGCTCCCTCATCACTGACCCTGCGACAGTGCGGCACTCCCTCAGCACTGACCCTCCGACAGTGTGGCGCTCCCTCATCACTGACCCTGCGACAGTGCGGCACTCCCTCAGCTCTGACCGTCCGAAAGTGCAGCGCTCCCTCAGAACTAACCCTCCGACAGTGCGGCGCTCCCTCAGAACTGACTCTCCGACAGTGCGGCGCTCCCTCAGCACTGACCCTCTGACAGTGCGGCGCTCCCTCAGCACTGACCCTCCGACAGTTCGGCGCTCCCTCAGCACTGACCCTCCGACAGTGCGGTGCTCCCTCAGCACTGACCCACCGACAGTGCGGCGCTCCCTCAGCACTGAGTCTCTGACAGTGCGGTGCTCCCTCATCACTGACCCTGCGACAATGCTGCGCTCCCTCAGCACTGACCCTCCGACAGTGCGGCGCTCCCTCAGCACTTACCCTCCAACAGTGTGGCGCTCCCTCATCACTGACCCTGTGACAGTGCGGCACTCCCTCAGCACTGACCCTCCGACAGTGCGGCACTCCCTCAGCACTGACCCTCCGACAGTGTGGCGCTCCCTCATCACTGACCCTCCGACAGTGCGGCGCTCCCTCAGAACTGACCCTCCGACAGTGCGGTGCTCCGTCAGCACTGACTCTCCGACAGTGTGGCGCTCCCTCATCACTGACCCTGCGACAGTGCGGCACTCCCTCAGCAGTGACCCTCCGACAGTGTGGCGCTCCCTCATCACTGTCCCTGCGACAGTGCGGCACTCCCTCAGCACTGACCGTCCGACAGTGCAGCGCTCCCTCAGAACTGACCCTCCGACAGTGCGGCGCTCCCTCAGAACTGACTCTCCAACAGTGCGGCGCTCCCTCAGCACTGACCCTCTGACAGTGCGGCGCTCCCTCAGCACTGACCCTCCGACAGTGCGGCGTTCCCTCAGCACTGACCCTCCGACAGTGCGACGCTCCCTCATCACTAACCCTGCGACAGTGCGGCACTCTCTCAGCACTGACCGTCCGACAGTGCAGCGCTCCCTCAGCACTGACCCACCGACAGTGCGGAGCTCCCACAGCACTGACCCTCCCACAGTGAGGCGCTCCCTCATCACTGACCCTGCGACAGTGTGGCACTCCCTCAGCACTGACCCTCTGACAGTGCGGCGCTCCCTCAGCACTGACCCTCCGACAGTGCGGCACTCCCTCAGCACTGACCCTCCGACAGTGCGATGCTACCTCAGCACTGACCCTCCGAAAGTGCGGTGCTCCCTCAGCACTGACCCTCCGACAGTGCGGCACTCCCTCAGCGCTGACCCTCCGACAGTGTGGCGCTCCCTCATCACTGACCCTGCGACAGTGCGGCACTCCCTCAGCACTGACCTTCCGACAGTGTGGCGCTCCCTCATCACTGACCCTGCGACAGTGCGGCACTCCCTCAGCACTGACCGTCCGACAGTGCAGCGCTCCCTCAGAACTGACCCTCCGACAGTGCGGCGCTCCCTCAGAACTGACCCTCCGACAGTGCGGTGCTCCCTCAGCACTGACCCTCCGACAGTGTGGCGCTCCCTCATCACTGACCCTGCGACAGTGCGGCACTCCCTCAGCACTGACCCTCCGACAGTGTGGCGCTCCCTCATCACTGACCCTGCGACAGTGCGGCACTCCCTCAGCTCTGACCGTCCGACAGTGCAGCGCTCCCTCAGAACTGACCCTCCGACAGTGCGGCACTCCCTCAGAACTGACTCTCCGACAGTGCGGCGCTCCCTCAGCACTGACACTCTGACAGTGCGGCACTCTTTCAACGCTGACCCTCCGACAGTTTGGCGCTCCCTCATCACTGACCCTGCGACAGTGCGGCACTCCCTCAGCACTGACCCTCCGACAGTGTGGCGCTCCCTCATCACTGACCCTGCGACAGTGCGGCACTCCCTCAGCTCTGACCGTCCGAAAGTGCAGCGCTCCCTCAGAACTAACCCTCCGACAGTGCGGCGCTCCCTCAGAACTGACTCTCCGACAGTGCGGCGCTCCCTCAGCACTGACCCTCTGACAGTGCGGCGCTCCCTCAGCACTGACCCTCCGACAGTTCGGCGCTCCCTCAGCACTGACCCTCCGACAGTGCGGTGCTCCCTCAGCACTGACCCACCGACAGTGCGGCGCTCCCTCAGCACTGAGTCTCTGACAGTGCGGTGCTCCCTCATCACTGACCCTGCGACAATGCTGCGCTCCCTCAGCACTGACCCTCCGACAGTGCGGCGCTCCCTCAGCACTTACCCTCCAACAGTGTGGCGCTCCCTCATCACTGACCCTGTGACAGTGCGGCACTCCCTCAGCACTGACCCTCCGACAGTGCGGCACTCCCTCAGCACTGACCCTCCGACAGTGTGGCGCTCCCTCATCACTGACCCTCCGACAGTGCGGCGCTCCCTCAGAACTGACCCTCCGACAGTGCGGTGCTCCGTCAGCACTGACTCTCCGACAGTGTGGCGCTCCCTCATCACTGACCCTGCGACAGTGCGGCACTCCCTCAGCAGTGACCCTCCGACAGTGTGGCGCTCCCTCATCACTGTCCCTGCGACAGTGCGGCACTCCCTCAGCACTGACCGTCCGACAGTGCAGCGCTCCCTCAGAACTGACCCTCCGACAGTGCGGCGCTCCCTCAGAACTGACTCTCCAACAGTGCGGCGCTCCCTCAGCACTGACCCTCTGACAGTGCGGCGCTCCCTCAGCACTGACCCTCCGACAGTTCGGCGCTCCCTCAGCACTGACACTGCGACAGTGCGGCGCTCCCTCAGAACTGACCCTCCGACAGTTCGGCGCTCCCTCAGCACTGACCCTCCGACAGTGCGGCGCTCCCTCAGCACTGACCCTCCGACAGTGCGGCGCTCCCTCAGCACTGACCCTCTGACCGTGCGGTGCTCCCTCAGCACTGACCCTCCGACAGTGCGGCCCTCCCTCAGCACTGACACTCCGACAGTGTGGCGCTCCCTCAGCACTGACCCTCTGACCGTGCGGCGCTCCCTCAGCACTGACCCTCCAACAGTTCGGCCCTCCCTCAGCACTGACTCTCCGACAGTGCGGCGCTCCCTCAGCACTGACCCTCCGACAGTGCGGCGCTCCCTAAGCACTGACCCTCCGACAGTGCGGCGCTCCCTCAGCACTGACCCTCCGACAGTGCGGTGCTCCCTCAGCACTGACCCTCTGACCGTTCGGTGCTCCCTCAGCACTGACACTCTGACAGTGCGGCGCTCCCTCAGCACTGACCCTCCGACAGTGCGGCGCTCCCTCAGCACTGACCCTCCGACAGTGCGGCGCTCCCTCAGCACTGACCCTCTGACAGTGCGGCGCTCCCTCAGCACTGACCCTCCGACAGTGCGGCGCTCCCTCAGCACTGACCCTCCGACATTTCGGCGCTCCCTCAGCACTGGACCTGCGACAGTGCGGCGCTCCCTCAGAACTGACCCTCCGACAGTTCGGCGCTCCCTCAGCACTGACCCTCCGACAGTGCGGCGCTCCCTCAGCACTGACCCTCCGACAGTGCGGCGCTCCCTCAGCACTGACCCTCTGACCGTGCGGTGCTCCCTCAGCACTGACCCTCCGACAGTGCGGCGCTCCCTCAGCACTGACCCTCCAACAGTGCGGCCCTCCCTCAGCACTGACACTCCGACCAGTGCGGCGCTCCCTCAGCACTGACCCTCTGACCATGCGGCGCTCCCTCAGCACTGACCCTCCAACAGTGCGGCCCTCCCTCAGCACTGACACTCCGACAGTGCGGCGCTCCCTCAGCACTGACCCTCCGACAGTGCAGCGCTCCCTCAGCACTGACCCTCCGACAGTGCGGCGCTCCCTCAGCACTGACCCTCCAACAGTGCGGCCCTCCCTCAGCACTGACACTCCGACAGTGCGGCGCTCCCTAAGCACTGACCCTCCGACAGTGCGGCGCTCCCTCAGCACTGACCCTCCGACAGTGCGGTGCTCCCTCAGCACTGACCCTCTGACCGTGCGGTGCTCCCTCAGCACTGACACACTGACAGTGCGGCGCTCCCTCAGCACTGACCCTCTGACAGTGCGGCGCTCCCTCAGCACTGACCCTCCGACAGTGCGGCGCTCCCTCAGCACTGACCCTCCGACATTTCGGCGCTCCCTCAGCACTGACCCTCCGACAGTGCGGCGCTCCCTCAGCACTGACCCTCCAACAGTGCGGCGCTCCGTCAGCACTGACCCTCCGACAGTGCGGCGCTCCCTCAGCACTGACCCTCCGACAGTGCGGCACTCCCTCAGCACTGACCCTCCGACAGTGCGGCACTCCCTCAGCACTGACCCTCCGACAGTGCGGCGCTCCCTCAGCACTGACCCTCCAACAGTGCGGCGCTCCGTCAGCACTGACCCTCCGACAGTGCGGCGCTCCCTCAGCACTGACCCTCCGACAGTGCGGCGCTCCCTCAGCACTGACCCTCTGACCGTGCGGTGCTCCCTCAGCACTGACCCTCCGACAGTGCGGCGCTCCCTCAGCACTGACCCTCCGACAGTGCGGCGCTCCCTCAGCACTGACCCTCCGACAGTGCGGCGCTCCCTCAACACTGACCCTCCGACAGTGCGGCGCTCCCTCAGCACTGACCCTCCGACAGTGCGGCGCTCCCTCAGCACTGACCCTCCGACAGTGCGGCGCTCCCTCAGCACTGACCCTCCGACAGTGCGGCGCTCCCTCAGCACTGACCCTCTCCGACAGTGCGGTTTTCCCGGGGAACGTGGCGGGGTGGTGGTGTGGATTAAATGGCTCGGTGGGGTTTGTTGTGTCTGGTTTCTGTACAGTGATGACTCCAGTTCCATCCCCAAGGTGCGAGCCTCCTGATCCTGCGGAACTGGATGTCTGGAGGCTCCTGCAAGTGTATAAAGCGGCTGGATGGGAAAACCGTGATCATCACTGGTGCCAGCAGCGGGATTGGCCGAGAGACTGCGCTGGAACTGGCTAAAAGAGGTAAGGAGGCGCTGTCACATGTCACCTGCTCCCCCAACCCCTCTGCCCACACAGAATGGTACATCCCACTCACTACCTACTCACAGCAGGGATGTGATAAATCACACCCACTACCTACTACCCCCACCCCACCCACTGGGAATGGTGCATCCCACTCACTGCTTACTCCCCCCCCCCCCCCCCCCCGCACTCACTGCAGGCAATGGTACCTCCCACCCACTGCCTACACCCCTCCTACTTTCACCAGGAATGGTACATTCCACTTACTGCCTCCTCCCTGCCCCCAACCCCACTCACCACATCCAACACATGGCCAACCCCTCCCTCCACCGCAGGGATATGTTTTAAACCACCCATTTGGAGCATAACCATAAACCGTCGCCCTCACAAGTTCCGAACCGCCTTTAACCTTTACATTCAAAAGGGCAGTGTACCTGATAAACTGTTGCCTTCACAAGGGCTATGTTACCACATAAACTGCGCCCCCCCCACCCCCCCAAAGAGCGGCAGTGCGCCGGGTAAACCATTCCCCATCAGAGAGGCAGTGCACCCCCATAAAATATCCCCCGTCAGAGGGGTATTGCTCCCATATACTGTCCCCCATAAGAGAGGCAGTGCACCCCCATAAAATATCCCCCGTCAGAGGGGTAGTGCTCCCCATATACTGTCCCCCATAAGAGAGGCAGTGCACCCCCATAAAATATCCCCCGTCAGAGGGGTAGTGCTCCCCATATACTGTCCCCGATAAGAGAGGCAGTGCACCCCCATAAAATATCCCCCGTCAGAGGGGTAGTGCTCCCCATATACTGTCCCCCATAAGAGAGGCAGTGCACCCCCATAAAATACCCCCCGTCAGAGGGGTAGTGCTCCCATATACTGTCCCCCATAAGAGAGGCGGTGCGCCCCTTAATTTCCCCTATGTTGACTGGGACTCAGTGCTAGGGGTTTGGGTGGGGCAGAGTTTGTAAGGTGTATCCAGGAAGCCTTCTTGATGCAATATGTAGACAGTCCAACTCGGGAAGGGGCAGTACTGGGCCTGGTATTGGGGAATGAGCCTGGGCAGGTGGTTGAGGTTTCAGTCGGGGAACATTTTGGGAAGAGTGACCACAATTTTGTAAGTTTTAGGGACCTTTGGATAGGGGTGAGGGTAACCCTCGCGTTACGATGCTAGGGGTTTTTCACACTAACTTCATTGACGCCTACTTGTGACAATAAGTGATTATTAGTATTATTAATCTGGGGAAAGGCAAATTACGACAATATTACACAGGAATTGAAGAATTTGGATTGAGTGCGGCCGTTGGAGGATAAATCAACATCGGACATGCGGGAGTCTTTCAAGCAACAGTTGATTAGGATTCAGGAAAGTCACGTTCCTGAGAGAACAAAGGGTAATTATGGGAAGTTTAGGGACCCTTGGATAACGAGGGATATTGTGAACCTTGTCAAAAAGAAAAAGGAGACTTTTGCACGGTCTAGAAGGGTGGGGATAGTCAAAATCCTTGAGGAGTATAAAGAAAGGGGGAAGCACACTGGACTAAATCGCTGGCTTTAAAAGCAGGCCAGCAGCACGGTTCAATTCCCGTACCAGCCTCCCCGAACAGGCGCCGGATTGTGGCGACTAGGGGCTTTTCACAGTAACTTCATTTGAAATCTATTTGCGACAAGAAGCGATTTTCATTTCATTTCATTTTCAAGGTGCTGAAGCGGGAAATTAGGAGGGCTAGGAGGGGTCATGAAAAGTCCTTGGCAAGTAGGATTAAGGTGAATCCCACAGCTTTTTATTCATATGTAAAAAGCAAGAGGGTGGCCAGGGAAAGGATTGGACCGCTGAAGGACGGTGGGGGGAATCTATGTGTGGAGCTAGAGGAAATGGGCGAGGTACTAAATGAGTACTTTGCATCAGTGTTCACCAAAGAAAAGGACTTTGTGGAAGATGATTCTTGGGTAGTGTGTATGGACAGTCTGGATCATATTGACATCAAAAAGGAGGAGGTATTGGGTGTTTTAAAAGATATTAAGGTACATAAGTCTCCTGGGATGAATGGGATTTTCCCAGAATACTGAGGGAAGCAAAGGTGGAAATTACTGGGGCCTTGACTGGCATCTTTGGCTACAGGTGAGATCCCAGAGAACTGGAGAATTGCTAATGTGGTGCCGCTGTTTAAGAAAGGTAGCAGGGATAATCCAGGAAACTATAGGCCGGTGAGCCTCACGTTGGTAGTAGGTAAATTATTGGAGAGAATTCTCAGGGACAGGATTTAGACCCACTTGGAAACAAATGGACTCACCAGCGAGAGACAGCATGGTTTTGTGAAGGGGAGGTCGTGTTCGCCAACTTGACCGAGTTTTTTGAGGAGGTGACAATGATGATTGATGAGGGGAGGGCGGTGGATGTTGTTTACATGAACTTCAGTAAAACCTTTGACAAGGTGCCTCATGGCAGACTGGTACAAAAGGTGAAGTCACACGGGATCAGGGGTGAGGTGGTAAGGTGGATACAGAACTGGCTCGGTCACAGAAGGCAAAGGGTAGCAGTAGAAGGGTGTTTTTCTGAATGGAAGGTTGTGACTAGGGGTGTTCCACCGGGATCGGTGCTGGGGCTTCTGTTGCTGGTAATGATTTGGAGGAAAATGTAGCCAGTCTGATTAGTAAGTTCCCGGATGACTCCAAGGTTGATGGAGTGGCAGATAGTGTTGAGGATTGTCAGAGGATACAGCAGGACATAGATAGGTTGGAGACATGGGCAGAGAAATGGCAAATGGAGTTTAATCCGGGCAAATGTGAGGTGATGCATTTTGGTAGGTCTAACATAGAGGGGAAATATACCGTAATTGGCAAAACTCTTTAGAATATAGAAAGTCAGAGAGATCTGGGCGTACAGATCCACAGATCTTTGAAGGTGGCAACACAAGTGGACAAGGTAGTCAAGAAGGCATACGGAATGCTTGCCGTCATTGGACGGGGCATCGAGTATGAAAACTGGCAAGTCAGGCTACAGTTGTACAGAACCTTGGTAAGGCCACACTGGGAATATTGCGCGCAATTCTGGTCTCCACACTACCAGAAGGATGTGGAGGCTTTGGAAAGGATGCAGAGGAGGTTTACCAGGATGCTGCCTGGTCTGGAGGGTGTTAGCTATGTGGAGAGGCTGAATAGACTCGGACTGTTTTCATTAGAACGACGGAGGTTGAGGGGTGACCTGATAGAGGTCTACAAGGTTATGAGGGGCATGGATAGAGTGGATGGGCAGGCACTCTTTCCCAGGGTGGAGGGGTCAGTCACCAGGGGGGCATAGGTTTCAGGTCCATGGGGCAAAGTTTAGCAGAGATGTGCGAGGCAGTTTTTTTACGCAGAGGGTGGTGAGTGCCTGGAACGCGTTGCCAGGGGAGGTTGTGGGAGCAGATACATTAACGGCGTTCAAAAGGCATCTTGATAAACACATGGATAGGATGGATATAAAGGTATTCGGCATAGGGAAGTTCTGAGGGTTTTGGCCAAGGATGGTATCAGAACCAGGCTTGGAGGGCCGAAGGGCCTGCTACTGTGCTGAATTGTTCTTTGTTCTTTGTTAAACCGACCCCATCAGAAGGGCAGCTCCCCATATCCAATCTCCCCCCCCCATAGAAGCAAAGTGTTCTATAAACCCCATCAGAGGGGCAGTGCAACCCACAATACACCCCCCCCCCCGGAAAGACTGTGTGCCCCATAAACCGACCCCTCAAATGAGCCAATCCCAACTGGCTCACTCACCTCTCAAAAGATCCGTGCGGCCCATAATGGCCGCTTTCGCGTACGAGCTTTGTGTACCGTACACTGATGCCCTCCCCCTTAGTGAGGCACCATCTCCTTGCTCCTCCACCCACCATCTGGATTTCCCTCTCCTTACAACACCCCCCCCCCCCATCTCTGCTGCCTCTCAACCTTCCCCCCACGCCCACGATGAATGTAGAAATTGTTATTTATTATATTTTATGTTCTGTAGCAGTAATGCTATTCAAATCCCTGGTTTAAAATACACACACGCAGTGTGTCTACCAAACCTGTAATCAAGGTGTCATAAAAGGTGAGATCATGATCGATTTTAACTATTTACCTGATTACAGAGAACTGGCTAATGAAACAATATTTGGGTTGTTGGAAATTCCCTGGAGAGTAGATCATTAATATGGAATTGTGTTGGGTATGTTATTGCGGGGTTTTTGCGTGTGTTGGGTATGTTATTGCGGGATTTTTGCTTGTGTTGGATCTCTCTGTTTAAAAGATTAAAACGTTAAAATTATAAATGCCTCAATAAAATATTTTCTAAAAAACAAAATGAATGTGGAATTGCACTTAGTCCTCGCTAAGCAGGCCATGGGGCATCTTAGTGGGATACAGATGATGTAATTTATGGGAGGAGCCAGGTCTGTCTGTAGTTGGCAGTTTTGCCAAGTGCTGTTAGGTTGAGCAGAAGAGTTTGACAAGTCAGAAGGATTTTCAGGTTGTTCCTGAAAGGGTCTTTCGCCAAAGGTCTGCACAGATGAGCAAATAACGTGTTTTGTTAACTTTAGTTATAAGTGGCATTTGAATATTATCGGGTTGCTTCATTGGAATATATATAGTGGTAGAAGGAGAGACTGAGTTAAAGTTATTTTTCCTTTTACTTAAGAACGGTTTAACTGATAAATGTTAATCTGTTTATTTGACGATAATGTGGTTAATTCTGTGTTTAAATTAAAGTTTGTTTTGACATAAAATGTATCTGTTGGTCAGGGTCATCATTCCTGGGGTGAAGTATTCTCCCCTCACAGGTTTACAAATTTTATAAAATTGGGATGTGGTCTGGTTCCTACAGCCTCCCTCCCTCCCCTCCCCCACAACCAATGAGCCAACTCCCCCCTACGGTGTGTGCCCGCAGGTGCCCGGGTGATCATGGCGTGCCGTGATCTGGAGAAGACCGAGCAGGTGGCAGACCAGCTGAGGGCATGCTTGTGCAATGACAACATTGTGGTGTACAAATTGGACCTGGCCTCGCTCGAGTCCATCCACTGCTTCGCCAAGGAAGTGGCCGATAACGAGGTCCGAATCGACATCCTCATCAACAACGCAGGTGAGGGGGTGGGGGGGGGGGATAACACAGAGGGGGGAGGGTTTGAGGGGTAAGGACTTTGAGATTGGGTTTCAATGCTTGGGGGTAAGGGTTCACTGTTGGGGTACAGGTTAGGGTTTGGCGGTGAGGGTTAGGGGGTCGGATTGGGTTAGGGTTAGGGGATAGGATTGGGTTAGGATTAGGGTAAGGGGAGAGGATTGGGTTTGGGTTAGGGTTAGGGTTAAAGTTAGGGTTAGGGTTAGGATTTGCCTTTTAGGGTAAGGGTCAGGGTTTGGCGGTTAGGGTTATAGCTACTTAAGGGTTGGAAGATAGAATTAGTGTTAGGGTTAGAGTTAGGGTTAAGATTTGCCTTTTAGGGTAAGGGTCAGGTTTTGGCAGTTAGGGTGATAGTTATATAAGGGTTGGAAGATAGAATTAGTGTTAGGGTTAGGGTTAGGGTTAGTTGGGTTAGAGTTAGGGTTAGGGTTAGTGTAAGGGTTAGGATCACTATTAGGGTTAGGGTTAAGTGATCGGGTTAGGGATAGGGTTAGGATCACAGTTACGATTTATGGTTTGGGTTACTGTTAAAATTAGGAACGCGGGTTAGGCTAAGGGTTAAGGTTAGGGTTAAATTAAAGTTAAGGTTAGGGTTAGGGTTAGGTGTTAGGGTCAGGGTTAGGGTTAAAGTTATGGTTCGGGTTATGGTTAGGTGTTAGGGTTAGGGTTAGGGTTAAAGTTAAGGTTAGGGTTAGGGTTAGGGTGTTAGGGTTAGGGATAGGGTTAGAGTTAAAGTTAAGGTTAGGGTTAGGGTTAGGGGTAGGGTTAGGATTCCGGGTTATGGACAGATGGGAGGTTTCCCTTTTTCCTGCACCCAATGAGGGTGCCTCTTTACTGGCGCACGTTCAACATTCTTTTCCGCATAGGATTTTACGTCATCTTGATTCACGGAACTGAGCACATATTTAGAAATTTGAGACAAATAAAAAGTTGGAAAATAGTAAGTGAGAAGCAAAGATTACATTGTAGTTGTATAAGTAGAAGGTTGGGAGAATAGTGTATTTAAAAATTGTAAATGTTGTTGTGTTGGGGTTATGGATTAAGGTTTTGACTAATACCTCAAGTGAAGAAACATATGGAAGTCATCCAATTAAAATATCTATTAAGTTATATGATTTTCTGAACCGATTCAATGTCCGAACATGTAACGAAGGAGGCTTTGCGGGAAAGAGGTTAGGGTTAGGGGTGTTAGGGTTAGGGTTAGGGTTAGGGTTAGGTGTTAGGGTTAGGGTTAGGGGTGAGGATTAGGGTTTGTGTTTTGGTGTTAGGGTTAGGGTTAGGGTTAGTTGTCAGGGTTAGGGTTAGAGTTAGGGTTTGGGTTAATTTTGGGATTCAGTGTAAAATTTGGTTTTGGGGTAAGTTTAGGCATTTTGCGTTTGATTTCAGGCTATCTGACCAAATTAGGGTTAGGGTTAGGGTTAGGGTTAGTTGTCAGGGTTAGGGTTAGTGTTAGGGTTAGGGTTAGGGTTTGGGTTAATTTTGGGATTCAGTGTAAAATTTATTTTGGGGTAAGTTTAGGCGTTTTGCGTTTGATTTCAGGCTATCTGACCCACTAAAGGGGCCAACAAGACGCCGGCTCCTCAACCGCAGGGGGAATCGTAGGTCACCTGGAGCTTGTCTGCCTTGAAAGGGTCCAGGGTGGGAGGAGAAGTGAAGAAAGGAACAATGTCAGCCATATTGCAACCTCTTCCATGCTCCCCAAACACGGCCCACTCTACAGGTGTGATGCAGCAGAAATGGACCAGTGTTTTTTGAAAGAAAACAATGTTTATTCTATGAACTCAAGTTAACCTTTTTAAAACAAACAGTGAATATCTTAGCAACCAGTAAATCAAATACACCCCCCAAAGAATACAACACTAAGTATGCTGTCCTTGTAACATCCAAACCTTCAAACAGGAGCACATTAGATTTATATTCAATACTGAGACCTTTTTACAATTCTGAGTTCACCCAAATGATCCATAGATAGTCTTTTGATGGCAGAGATCAACAGCAGTGCAGCTCACTTTTAACTTCAGATTCAGCTCACTGAAAAACACAGATACACCCAAGCTTTCTCAAACTGAAACTAAAAAGCAGAAGTGGAGCTGAGCTCCACCCACACTCTGACATCACTCCAGTAACATGAGCAGCTCCATTTCTTAAAGGTACGTTTCTTAAACACTCATTTCTTAAAGCGTACTCTCACATGACCCCCTTCTTTCCCACTCTCCTTCTCTCTCTCCCTCTCTCTCTCTCACCCCTCGCTCTCCCACTCTCCCTGTCTATCTTTCTCTCCCTCTCCCTCCCTCCCCCTCTCTTTCACCCTCTCTCCCCCCTCTCTCTCTTTCTCCCACTATCTCTCTCTCCCCCCCTCTCTCTCTCTCCCCACTCTGTCTCCCTCCTCACTCTCACTCTCTCCCTGTCTTTCTTTCTCTCACTCCCTCTTTTCCCTCTCTCTCTCTCTTCCTTCTCGCTCACCCACTCCCTCACTTTCATTGTCTTTCTTTCTCTCCCATGCTCCCTCTCATTCTCTCTCCTTCCCACTCTCTCTGACTGCCTCCCCTCCCCTCGCACGTTGCTCTTGACATGATGTGCAAACATGCAGCTAATGAACACATAGAATAGGACACGACCAATGAGCAGTCAGGACACTGAGGGGTGGTCTCTCACTATAAAAGGGATGAGGCACTCACACCCCACCTCTTTCCACAGACCAACATCTACAGAGTGAGACAGGGTGTGTCCTCAGCATCACACCCCAGCACGTAGCTCAGAGCAAGGCTGGTTCAGTTAGACTGAGTTACTACATTTAGATTAGCAGAGAGTCAAACTCATAGAGAACTGAGCTAATAGCTCAATAAAACACACTGAACTCACTTCAAAGTCTGGAGCATCTTTTACTCAAAACTGCATCAAGTGGCAGCTTGTGTTATTCCAAATTACATAACACAACATGGTACCAGGAGTCTGTTCAATCTAGTTCGTTCAACTCAGCAAGATCCGTGACGACCAGCGAATGAACACCGGCACAATGGAAAAGATTCCGGCTCCTCACCAGCTCAGGACCTCCGGCACTCTCAAAGCCAACTGGCGGATATTCAAGCAGAAATTTCAGCTTTACGTCGACGCATCAGACCTCAATGATGCGTCTGATGCACGGAAGATAGCTCTTTTCCTCACCACAGCGGGTGATCACGCCTTGGAAATATTTCACTTCGCCGAAGACCAGGACAAGACAAAGTTTCAGACCATCCTGGACAAGTTTGACAGCCACTGTGAGGTGGACACCAACAAAATCTTCGAGCGCTCCATATTCAAGCAGCGATTGCAAGGTAAAGACAAATCCTTCAACTCATATTTAACTAACCTTAAACTGATGGCGCAATCCTGCAACTTCGGTGATATCGCTGACTCCATGATCAGAGACTAAATCGTTTTTGGAGATCACTATGATCCTCTGAGAGAGCAGTTACTGAAGATCAAGCATATGACCCTGCCAGTTGCGATTGAAACATGCAGTGCATGAGCATGCTGAAAATCGCTATTCCCAGTACAAAACGGCTGAAAATGATAGACTAGCCTCCCACGAGACGGAGAGTGTGCAGGCCACCTCCCGGATGCAGCGCCTCAACATTGACGAAAGCGGCCATTTTGCGCGCTCTTCCCGACGCATGCGCGATGCGAACGGGATAACGAAGCGGCCGAAACCCGCACTGCGCAGGTGCAGACGTCTGAGAACCGCACTGCGCATGTGCAACGGCGCACGGGGCGTCAGGACGCCGACGTCACGACGTGTTCGAACTGCGGCACCGCCCATTTAAAGAAACACTGCCCTGCAAGAGGCAGCCGCTGTTTAAACTGCGGGAAGCCAGGCCACTGTGCAGCCCTGTGCAGATCTGCACCGCCAGTCAGGAGCCAGCACTCCCAATTCCGACGACGACGTTTCCAAAGTGTGCAACAACGCCTACAGGATTCTGATCCCGGGGGTGCAACGGATCCAGATGATGAATACCTGGACAACGCCTACAGTGTGTGGGCATTATTACAACGTGTGAATATTCCACACCAGACTCATCGCACGTCCAGTCAATGCTAGCTGTGGATTCCGCGGACGAATGGCGTGCGGTGATGAAGGTCAACCACTGCCCCACCCAGTTTAAGCTGGACACAGGTGCCTCTGCTAACCTCCTCTCACAGGCAGACTTCAGACACATTAAGAAGCCCCCCCACGGTCCTTCCAGCTGCCTGCAAGCTCCTGGATTACAACGCGAATGCTATCACGGCACTGGGATCCTGCCATCTGCATGTATCCAGCCGACACACACAAGCACGGTTTCGCTTTGAAATTGTTAAGCCGGACAGGGCATCCCTACTAGGTGCGCACGCCTGCAAGCAGCTGAACCTCATTCGAAGGGTTTACACCACGACATCCTCCCATGTGGATCTTCAGGCCGGGATCGACGACATCCTCGCCCAGTATCCAGATGTGTTCGACGGGATGGGCACGCTGCCGTATCGATACAAGATTCTGCTATGACCTGATGCCAAGCCAGTGGTCCACGCACCACGATGGGTCCCTGCTCCACTGAGAGAGCGCCTGAAGGCACAGCTCAAGGATCTTCAGCAAAAAAGCTTCATATCCAAGGTTACCGAACCGACTGACTGGGTCAGCTCGATGATGTGCGTAAAGAAGCTTTCGGGGGACCTGCGCATCTGCATTGATCCCAAGGATCAAATTAAGAATATAATGCGTGAACACTACCCCATCCCAAAGCGAAAGGAACTCACCAGTGAGATGACACACGCACGTTTTTTTCACCAAGTTAGATGCGTCACAGGGATTTTGGCAAATCCAGCTGGATGAGTCCAGCAGAAGGCTCTGCACCTTCAACACACCGTTTGGCAGGTACTGCGATAACCGTATCCGTTTGGCATTGTCTCGGCATCGGAGATCTTCCATCGCATCATGGAGCAGATGATGGAGGGCATTGAAGGGGTTCATGTGTACGTGGATGACATTATCATATGGTCCACAACCCCTGAAGAACATGTGTCCCGTCTCCAGAAGGTATTCCGCCGTGTACATGCCAATGGCCTAAAGTTAAGCAGGTCCAAATGTTGTTTTGACACATCGACGCTCAAGTTCCTAGGTGACCAGATCTCACAGCATGGTGTGCGCCCGGACACTCAAGGCTATCGAGGTGATGAAGGTCCCTGAGGACAAAAAGGTGGTGCTGCACTTCTTGGGTATGGTCAATTTTCTGGGCAAGTTCATTCCAAACATGGCCACACACACCACGGCCCTACGCAACCTGGTGAAAAGGTCAACTGCCTTTGAGTGGAAGGCGGCACACCAGACAGAGTGGCTGGAGCTGAAAGCCCAGCTCACCACTGCACCAGTCCTGGCATTCTTCGACCTGGACCGGGAGACAAAGATATCCACAGATGCGAGTCAGGATTGCATCGGTGCGGTGTTGCTTCAACGAGATGACACATCATCCTGGGCACCAGTAGCCTACACATCGAGGGCGATGACGCCCACTGAAACCAGATTATGCACAGATTGAGAAGGAGTGTTTAGGTCTTCTCACCGGCATCCTCAAATTTCATGATTATGTCTACGGCCTGCCGACATTCACTGTCGAGACGGATCATAGGCCTCTGGTCCACATCATCCACAAGGACCTGAACGACATGACGCCTCGGTTGCAGAGAATCCTGCTTAAATTGAGGAGGTATGACTTCAACTTAGTGTACATACCTGGCAAGGAGCTCATCATCGCTGATGCATTGTCCCGCTCCGTCACCTCGCCCAGTGAGCCGCTGGAGATCATCCAGCCCATCGAATCGCAGGTGCAGCTGTGTGCAGGCACTCTCCCGGCAACAGATGAGAAGGTAGTTCTCATCCGTGATGAGACAGCCAAAGACCCCCTCTTGCAGCGCGTCATCCACAACCTCGCCAATGGCTGGCAGAAAGGGCAGTGCCCACAATTTTACAATGTGAAGGATGACCTGACGGTGATTGATGGTATCCTCCTCAAGCTGGCCAGGATTGTCATTCCGCTCAGTCTCCAGAGCTTGGTGCTGCGCCAGATTCATGAGGGACACCTGAGCGTCGAGAAGTGCAGACGCAGAGCCCGGCAAGCTGTCTACTGGCCCGGCATCAGCCAGGACATCACGAACATGGTCCTGAACTATGCTACATGTCAGGGGTTCCTGCCAGCGCAGAGCAAGGAGACGCTCCAACAGCATGATATATTGACCTCTCTGTGGTCCAAGGTTGGCATCGACCTCTTTCATGCGAATGGTCGCGACTACGTATTGATCATCGACTATTTCTTGAATTACCCTGAGGTGCTGAAGCCCCCGGACTTCACCTCTCGGACCGTCATCGAAGCCTGTAAGGAGACGTTCTCAAGGCCTGGCATCCCAATCACCGTCATGAGCGACAATGGCCCGTGCTTTACCAATCGAGAATGGTCCACGTTTGCCAGGTCATACAATTTCCAGCATGTCACCTCCAGTCCGCACTATCCGCAGTCCAATGGGAAAGTCGGGAAAGGGGTGCACATTGTGAAACAGCTCATCTGCAAGGCCGCGGACTCTGCTTCCAACATACACCTTGCACTGCTCGTGTACAGGGCGACTCCACTGTCCACTGGCATGTCGCCGGCTCAACTCCTGATGAACAGGGACCTTCGGACGACGCTTCCAGCCGTACACCTGCCCAACCTGGATCACCTCCCGGTGCTGCAGAAGGTGCAGCAGCTCAGAGACCGTCAAAAGCAGGGCTATGATGCCCATGCCACCGATCTGGCCGTGCTATCCCCGGCAGACACTGTCAGAATCAAGATACCGCATCATCAAGGCCCCGCTCTTATGTTGTACGTCTGGCTGATGGCTCCATCGTGCTAAGGAATCGACGGGCACTGCGCAAAATTGCCTGCCCGCAACCACTTTCTGCTCCATTTCCATGTGTTGAATTGCCACCTCCTGATACCTCGCACCACGAGGCCACCAGTCAGGCTTCCATCCCGCCTGTCAAGGCGCCGTCGTCCCCTCCGCCATCTCTCTGGCGGTCGACCAGGATCAGGCGCAAGCCTCAGAGACTGGACTTGTGAACGTTTGTTTTGTTTGCTCTGTTCTGTTGTCTTCCATCAGTCACGTTAGACAGACTCATTCACATGTAAATACATTCACATACACCAACAAAACATTTTAAAAAAGGGGAGATGTCATGATGTGCAAACATGCAGCTAATGAACACATAGAGTAGGACACGACCAATGAACAGTCAGGACACTGAGGGGTGGTATCTCACTATAAAAGGGATGAGGCACCCACACCCCGCCTCTCTCCACAGACCAACATCTACAGAGTGAGACAGGGTGTGTCCTCAGCATCACACCCCAGCACGTGGCTTAGAGCAAGGCTGGGTCAGTCAGACTGAGTTACTACATTTAGATTAGCAGACAGTCGAACTCATTGAGAACTGAGCTAATCGTTCAATAAAACACATTGAACTCACTTCAAAGTCTGGAGCATCTTTTACTCAAAACTACATCAAGTGGCAGCTTGTGTTGTTCCAAATTACATAACGCAACAGCTCTCCCTCTTTTTCTCTCCCTCTCTCGTTTCCCGTTGCTCTCCCATCCACCAGGGGCCGCCGTTGGACAGAGGGAGGTGACTGAGGACGGTTTCGAGATGCAGATTGGAGTCAACCACTTTGGCCACTTCCTGCTCACCATCCTCCTGCTGGAGCAGCTCAAGACCAGCGCCCCGAGCCGCATCATCAACATCTCGAGCCGGGCCCACAGGATCGGTGAGTCCGTCTGCCGGCCAGCGGCCCACACGGAGGCCCCGGAGGGTGGGCAGAGGGTGCGGGGGTGAGGGTGCAGATTGTGCGCTGGACGTTTGGCCCCATTGTGACCGAGGGGTTTGGCAAGCCCAGGTTTCCGTGGCCTCCCTGGGGAGGCTGCACTCAGACTAGGCCGAGAAACAGAGGGCAAGCCAGGCCTGGCCGTGAAAGAAAGGTACAGTCAGACTTCGCCAGAAAGGCCTATCCAGGCTGTCCTTGACGGAAGGCCTACGGAGCTAGGCCAACTAGGAAGGAGCGCCGCACTGTCGGAGGGTCAGTGCTGAGGGAGTGCCGCACTGTCGGAGGGTCAGTGCTGAGGGAGCGCCGCATTGTCGGAGGGTCAGTGCTGAGGGAGTGCCGCACTGTAGGAGAGTCAGCGCTGAGGGAGTGCCACACTGTCGGAGGGTCAGTGCTGAGGGAGCACCGCACTGCCGGAGGGTCAGTGCTGAGGGAGCACCGCACTGCCGGAGGGTCAGTGCTGAGGGAGCGCCGCACTGTCGGAGGGTCAGTGCTGAGGGAGTGCCGCACTGTCGGAGAGTCAGCGCTGAGGGAGTGCCGCACTGTCGGAGGGTCAGTGCTGAGGGAGCACCGCATTGCCGGAGGGTCAGTGCTGAGGGAGCGCCGCACTGTTGGAGGGTCAGTGCTGAGGG
Source organism: Scyliorhinus torazame (assembly GCF_047496885.1). NCBI lineage: Eukaryota > Metazoa > Chordata > Chondrichthyes > Carcharhiniformes > Scyliorhinidae > Scyliorhinus > Scyliorhinus torazame. Next base: position 13,384,704 of record NC_092728.1, read on the forward strand.
AGCGCCGCACTGTCGGACGGTCAGCGCTGAGGGAGCGCCGCACTGTCGGAGGGTCAGCGCTGAGGGAGCGCCGCACTGTCGGAGGGTCAGTGCTGAGGGAGCGCCGCACTGTCGGAGGGTCAGCGCTGAGGGAGCGCCGCACTGTCGGAGGGTCAGTGCTGAGGGAGCGCCGCATTGTCGGAGGATCAGTGCTGAGGGAGCGCCGCACTGTCGGAGGGTCAGTGCTGAGGGAGTGCCGCACTGTCAGAGGGTCAGTGCTGAGGGAGCACCGCACTGCCGGAGGGTAAGTGCTGAGGGAGCGCCGCACTGTCGGAGGGTCAGCGCTGAGGGAGCGCCGCACTGTCGGAGGGTCAGTGCTGAGGGAGCGCCGCACTGTCGGAGGGTCAGCGCTGAGGGAGCGCCGCACTGTCGGAGGGTCAGTGCTGAGGGAGCACCGCATGTCGGAGGGTCAGTGCTGAGGGAGCGCCGCACTGTCGGAGGGTCAGCGCTGAGGGAGCGCCGCACTGTCGGAGGGTCAGTGCTGAGGGAGCGCCGCATTGTCGGAGGATCAGTGCTGAGGGAGCGCCGCACTGTCAGAGGGTCAGTGCTGAGGGAGTGCCGCACTGTCAGAGGGTCAGTGCTGAGGGAGCGCCGCATTGTCGGAGGATCAGTGCTGAGGGAGCGCCGCACTGTCGGAGGGTCAGTGCTGAGGGAGCGCTGCACTGTCGGAGGGTCAGTGCTGAGGGAGCGCCGCATTGTCGGAGGATCAGTGCTGAGGGAGCGCCGCACTGTCGGAGGGTCAGTGCTGAGGGAGCGCCGCACTGTCGGAGGGTCAGTGCTGAGGGAGCGCCGCACTGTGGGAGGATCAGTGCTGAGGGAGCACCGCACTGTCGGAGGGTCATTGCTGAGGGAGCGCCGCATTGTCGGAGGATCAGTGCTGAGGGAGCGCCGCACTGTCGGAGGGTCAGTGCTGACGGAGCACCGCACTGTGGGAGGGTCAGTGCTGAGGGAGCATCGCACTGCCGGAGGGTCAGTGCTGAGGGAGCGTCGCACTGTCGGAGGGTCAGTGCTGAGGGAGAACCACACTGTCGGAGGGTCAGCGCTGAGGGAGCGCCGCACTGTCGGAGGGTCAGTGCTGAGGGAGCGTCGCACTGTCGGAGGGTCAGTGCTGAGGGAGCGCCGCACTGTGGGAGGATCAGCGCTGAGGGAGCGCCGCACTGTCGGAGGGTCAGTGCTGAGGGAGCGCCGCACTGTCGGAGGGTCAGTGCTGAGGGAGCGCCGCGCTGTGGGAGGATCAGTGCTGAGGGAACGCCGCACTGTCGGAGGGTCATTGCTCAGGGAGCGCCGCATTGTCGGAGGATCAGTGCTGAGGGAGCGCCGCACTGTCGGAGGGTGAGGGCTGAGGGAGCGCTGCACTGTCGGAGGGTGAGTGCTGAGGGAGCGCTGCACTGTCGGAGGATCAGTGCTGGGGGAGTGCCTCACTGTCGGAGGGTCAGTGCTGAGGGAGCGCCGCACTGTCGGAGGATCAGTGCTGAGGGAGTGCCGCACTGTCGGAGGGCCAGTGCTGAGGGTGCGCCGCACTGTCGGAGGGTCAGTACTGAGGGAGTGCCGCACTTCAGAGGGTCAGTGCTGAGGTTGCGCCGCACTGTTGGAGGGTCAGTGCTGAGGGAGCCGCACTGTCGGAGGGTCGGTGCTGAGGGAGCGCCGCACTGTCGGAGGGTCAGTGCTGAGGGAGCGCTGCACTGTCGGAGGGTCAGTGCTGAGGGAGCGCCGCACTGTCGGAGGGTCAGTGCTGAGGGAGCGCCGCACTGTCGGAGGGTCAGTGCTGAGGGAGCGCTGCACTGTCGGAGGGTCAGTACTGAGGGAGTGCCGCACTGTCGGAGGGTCAGTGCTGAGGGAGCGCCGCACTGTCGGAGGTTCGGTGCTGAGGGAGCGCCGCACTGTCGGAGGATCAGTGCTGAGGGAGCGCCGCACTGTCGGAGGTTCGGTGCTGAGGGCGCGCCGCACTGTCGGAGGGTCAGTGCTGAGGGAGCGCCGCACTGTCGGAGGGTCAGTACTGAGGGAACGCTGCACTGTCGGAGGGTCAGTGCTGAGGGAGCGTTGCACTGTCGGAGGGTCAATACTGAGGGAGCGCCGCACTGTCGGAGGGTCAGTGCTGAGGGAGTGCCGCACTGTCGGAGGGTCAGTGTTGAGGGAGCGCCGCACTGTCGGAGGGTCAGTGCTGAGGGAGCACCGCACTGTAGGAGGGTCAGTGCTGAGGGAGCACTGCACTGTCGGAGGGTCAGTACTGAGGGAGCGCCGCACTGTCGGAGGGTCAGTGCTGAGGGAGCGCCGCACTGTTGGAGGGTCAATGCTGAGGGAGCGCTGCACTGTCGGAGGGTCAGTGCTGAGGGGGCGCCGCACTGTCGGAGGGTCAGTGCTGAGGGAGCGCCGCACTGTCGTAGGGTCAGTACTGAGGGGGTGGGGGGGGGGTATGCTGTGGTGGGAGGACTTCCCCCTGATGTTCTGGGGGCCAATATTTATCCCTCAATCAACATCACTGAAGGAAAAGAGGGGGTGGCACAGTGGTTAGCACTGCTGCCTCGCGGCGCCGAGATCCCAGGTTCGATCCCTGCTCTGGGTCACTGCCCGTGTGGAGTTTGCACATTCTCCCCGTGTCTGCGTGGGTTTCGCCCCCACAACCCAAAGATGTGCAGGGTAGGTGGACTGGCCGCGGCTAAATTGCCCCTCAATTGCAAAAATTGAAATTTTAAAAAGATAAACCGAAGCGGGTGTCACGGGGGCTGTTGCCGGGCGCAGGTTTCTGCATTCCGAGACTACAGTGACCAAGGTCCCAAAGGAAAAGCTCCTTCACCGGGTGCGAGGCACGGTGGGGCAACCCTGCCTGGATAATGGAGCCGGGGAAAGTGTGCCTTTCCCATTTCTGATCCCAGACTCCCTCCTCGACCCGCATCCCACTCCCCATCCCCGGGCTGACTTCCGCCCTCGTCTCACGTTCAAACCTTTCATCTCTCACCACTCCCCCCTCAGGAAAGATCCGCTTCAACGATATTAACATGAAGGATTGCTACGACCCTCTCGTCGCTTACTGCCAAAGCAAACTGGCTAATATCCTCTTCACACGAGAGCTCGCTCAGAGACTGCAAGGTATGGGGGCGTGCCGATCGCCAACGGCAACCACCTAACTCGGGGGGGGGGGGGGGCAAGGTGGTGCAGGGGAGGGGTGCCTTCAATGGAGGGAGCGGGGGTAGTAGGTGGCTGTTTAGAACGGTTTGCCACCTCCCCCCTCGTCGTAACACAGGGTCAGGGCAGAAAATTCACTGTCTCATTGGGGCACGCAGGAAGACCACCGACTCCAGCCTCAAACCTTTGGGCCTAGCTGACACAACCGAACCTCAACCCTCAGTGGATTTGGAGAGAAAGCTTCACTCTGTATCTAACCCCGTGCTGTACCTGTCCTGGGAGTGTTTGATGGGGACAGTGTAGAGGGAGCTTTACTCTGTATCTAACCCCGTGCTGTACCTGTCCTGGGAGTGTTTGATGGGGACAGTGTAGAGGGAGCTTTACTCTGTATCTAACCCCGTGCTGTACCTGTCCTGGGAGTGTTTGATGGGGCAGTGTAGAGGGAGCTTTACTCTGTATCTAACCCCGTGCAGTACCTGTCCTGGGAGTGTTTGATTGGGACAGTGTGGAGGGAGCTTTACTCTGTATCTAACCCCGTGCTGTACCTGTCCTGGGAGCGTTTGAAGGGGACAGTGTAGAGGGAGCTTTACTCTGTATCTAACCCCGTGCTGTACCTGTCCCGGGAGTGTTTGATGGGGCAGTGTAGAGGGAGCTTTACTCTGTATCTAACCGCCTGCTGTACCTGTCCTGGGAGTGTTTGATGGGGACAGTGTAGAGGGAGCTTTACTCTGTGTCTAACTCCGTGCTGTACCTGTCCTGGGAGTGTTTGATGGGGCAGTGTAGAGGGAGCTTTACTCTGTATCTAACCCCGTGCTGTACCAGTCCTGGGAGTGTTTGATGGGGACAGTGTAGAGGGAGCTTTACTCTGTGTCTAACTCCGTGCTGTACCTGTCCTGGGAGTGTTTGATGGGGACAGTGTAGAGGGAGCTTTACTCTGTATCTAACCCCGTGCTGTACCTGTCCTGGGAGTGTTTGATGGGGGACAATGTAGAGGGAGCTTTACTCTGTATCCATCCCCATGTTGTTGCTGTGGGAGAATGTTTTGAAGTGTTTTTGGAGCATTAAGCAGTTTCTGTGTTTCTTTCACTCCAGGAACAGGGGTGACGGTGAATGCTGTACATCCAGGAGTCGTATGGACTCCTATGCTGAAGAATATGATGTGCCACCAGCCATGCTGGTTGCGCCTGCTGGTGGCTCCATTCTACTTCTTCCTCAAGACCCCTAAGCAGGGGGCTCAGACCACCATCCACTGTGCTGTGACCCCGGAACTTGAGACGGTCACTGGGCAGTACTTCAGGTGAGGAGGTCGTCCTGCTCTAGGGTTTAAACCAGTGCGCCAGGTGGGCTGTAACTGGGACAGAGCCAGCAAGTGTAGAGATCGGGGAAAAAGGTGGGACTGAGATAAACATAGCGCAGAGTGAGAGCAGGCAGAGGGAAGCTGCAGGGCTCAACGGGACCGTAGCTCTGGAGTGCGTTTCTAAGAACATAAGAACTAGGAGCAGGAGTAGGCCATCTGGCCCCTCGAGCCTACTCCGCCATTCAATGAGATCATGTCTGATGTTTTCTGGCCCGAACACCATAACCCTTAATCCCTTTAGTCTTCAAAAAACTAGCTATCTTTATCTTGAAAACATTTAATGAAGGAGCCTCTACTGCTTCACTGGGCAAGGAATTCCATAGATTCACAACCCTTTGGGTGAAGAAGTTCCTCCTAAACTCAGTCCTAAATCTACTTACCCTTATTTTGAGGCTATGCCCCCTGGTTCTGCTTTCACCCGCCAGTGGAAACAACCTCCCCGCATCTATCCTGTCTATTCCCTTCATAATCTTATATTTGCTTCAATGCAAGAAGTATATCTGGTAAAACAGATGAGCTGAGAGCCTGGATTACTGCCTGGAACACTATGATGTAATTGCAAATACGGGGCGGAATTCTCCGCAATCGGCGCGATGTCCGGCGACCGGCGCCAAAAACGGCGTGAATCAGTCCGGCATCGCCCCGCCCCAAAGGTTGGAAATCCTCCGCATCTTGAGGGGCCGAGCACTCACCTTGAGGGGCTAGGCCCGCACCGGACTGACTTTGCCGGGCGGCGCATGCGCGGGAGCGTCAGCGGCCGCTCACGGCATCCCCGCGCATGCGCAGTGGAGGGGGGTCTCTTCCGCCTCCGCCATGGTGGAGACCGTGGCGAAGGCGGAAGGAAAAGAGCGCCCCCACGGCACAGGCCCGCCCGCGGATCGTGGGCCCCGATCGCGGGCCAGGCCACCGTGGGGGCACCCCTCGGGGCCAGATCACCCCCCCCCAGGACCACGGAGCCCGCCCGCGCCCCCTTGTCCCGCCGGTAAGAGAGGTTGTTTAATCCACGCCGGCGGGACAGGCATTCCAGCAGCGGGACTTCGGCCCATCCAGGCCGGAGAATCGCAGGGGGGGGGGCCGCCAACCGGCGCGATTCCCGCCCCCGCCGAATATCCGGTGCCGGAGAATTCGGCAACCGGCGGGGGCGGGATTCACGCCCGACCCGGCGGGGGGGGTCGGAGAATCCCGCCCATGGAGACAATGGTTAAAGGAGGGACAGGACTAGCAGCTTAATGTTCCGGGATCTGGTTGTTTTAGATGGGACAGGAGGGGAAACAACAGAGGTGGGGGAGTTGCATTGCTGATTACGGAGCAGATCACAGACGTGTTGAGGGAGGACACATTGGAGGGGTGTTGTAGTGAGGCATTATGTGTGGAGCTCAGGAATATGAAGGGTAAAATCACAATGTTGGGAGTGTACTATAGACCTCCCAACATCCTGCAGGAGACAGAGCAGTTGTGTAGTCAGAGACTGCAAAGGTGTGAAAAAAGCAGGGTAGTTGTGATGGGCGACTTTAACTCCCCATATTAGAACATAGAACATACAGTGCAGAAGGAGGCCATTCGGCCCATCGAGTGCACCGACCCACTTCCACTACATCCCCCTAACCCAATAACCCCTCCTAACCTTCTTAGTCACTAAGGGCAATTTATCATGGCCAGTCCACCTAACCTGCACGTCTTTGGACTGTGGGAGGAAACCGGAGCACCCGGAGGAAACCCACGCAGACACGGGGAGAACGTGCAGACTCCGCACAGGGTGTTGCACTAAGCGTCAAGAACCACAAAGACATGTGAGACTTTAACCAAGGCTTTAATACACTACATAGGAAGCTTACCCGACACAGACGACCCCAGACAAAATGGGTCAGGTCTCAGAAGCTGGGTCTTATACCTAACTCCCGTGTGGACTTCGCACATTCTCCCCGTGTCTGCGTGGGTTTCGCCCCCACAACCCAAAGATGTGCAGGCTAGGTGGATTGGCTGCGCTAAATTGCCCCTTAATTGGAAAAAAAATAATGGGGTACTCTAAATGTATTTAAAAAATAAAAAATAACTCCATAAGGTTTCGAATAGTCATGGATAAGGACAAGCGTGGGCCACGGGCGAGGGTGCTTAATTGAGCAAGGGCCGATTACATTCAAATTAGCCAGGAACTGGGGAATGTGGATTGGGAGCGGCTATTTGAGGGTGAATCCACGTCTGACATGTGGGAGGCTGTTAAAGATTGAAATGCAGGACGGCGTGTCCTCGCAAAAATGGATAGAAATGGCAGGATTCGAGAACCACGGACGACCAGGGAAATTGTAAGCTTCGTCAAAAGGAAATAAGGGAGCAAACGATAGCTTGATGCATCTAAAAACTGACGGAGCCCTTCAGGAGGACAGTGAAAGTAAGAAGGAACTTAAACGTGGAATTCGGAGGCATAAAGGGACCATGAAATCTTTAGCAAACACGGTCAAGGAGAATCGCAAGGCATTTTATGCATTTATTAGGAGCAAGAGGGTGATAATAATCTTTCTTGTCACAAGCAGGCTCACATTCACACTGCAATGACGTTACTGTGAAAAGCCCCTCGTCGCCACATTCCGGCGCCTGTTCGGGTACGCAGGGAGAATTCAGACTGTCCAATTCACCCAACAGCGCGTCTTTCAGGACTTGTGGGAGGAAACCGGAGCGCCCGGGGGAAACCCACCCAGACACGGGGAGAAACGTGCAGACTCCGCACAGACAGACCCTCACCCCCACTCACCCCCACTCACCCCCACTCACCCCCACTCACCCCCACTCACCCCCACTCACCCCCACTCACCCCCACTCACCCCCACTCACCCTCACTCACCCTCACTCACCCCCACTCACCCCCACTTTTGTAAGGGCCCCGAAGAATCCAGCACGAGTTTTAAGGATACAAAATAATAAAGTTTATTTACTATAACAATATATACATAGCAGTAGCAGTAACTTCCCTTGCTACCTTCTCCTTCCTCCTGGTTCCTGGACTGGCCAGCTTATTTATAGTAGGAGTTTCTCCGCCCCCCTCATTGGGGAAGTTCATACTCCCATAGGATTGTGGGATAGTCATTAGTCCCCAGCCAATCGTCAGTAGGCAGGTTATAACATCCCTCCCCCACAAAGTCCAAGGAATCCACCGTAGGCCCTGGCGAAGGAAGGCGTCGAACTCGTTTGGCTGCAGGCCGGACGCCATTTGCACGCGGCGCTGGATCAGGCGGCGTATAACGAGACGGAGACCGGCGCTTCCGTGATGAACGGCGCGGTTGTACATCCACGGCCTGTGGACCCGAGGATTCCCCCTCTGATTCATCCTGTGTCTCCATCTCGGAGTCAGAGTCTGCTGCCTCCGTCATGTCAGCGTCTCTGTCCCCATTCTGTCCCGTCATGACCTGCGCAGGCTTCGAGTGAGGCACCAGTGGAAGATTTGGAGGACTACCTTCCCTTGTTTCTGGTCTTTGCCGCTGTTGAACTGAGCTCCGGGGGCGGGGAATCTTTTGCGGGGATGATCTTCTGGACCGGACGTGGTCTACATGTTTTCGCTGGCGACGACCCTGGGCTTGCACTTGGTACGATATAGGGCCCGTTTGGCGAAAGATTACCCCAGGAACCCATTGGGCACCACCAGCAAAATTCCGCACGAATACTGGGACACCGGGCGCAAACTGCCGAATCGGACGATGCTGAGACAATCCCGGTCCCTGCCGTTCTTGCGTGCGGCGTACTTTTGCGCCAATATCCGGGAAGACCATACTAAGGCGGGTGCGAAGTCTCCGGCCCATTAGGAGTTCTGCGGGAGCTACCCTAGTCACTGTATGGGGGGTGGTCCTGTACGTAAACAAAAACCGAGCCAGTCTCGTGTCCATTGATCCGGAAGACTGCTTCTTTAGGCCTCTTTTGAATGTTTGCACTGCACGCTCTGCCAACCCATTTGAAGCCGGGTGGTAAGGGGCAGTGCGGATATGGCGGATGCCGTTCATCTTTGTAAACCTAGCAAACTCCTCACTCGTGAATGGAGTGCCATTATCCGTGACCAGCACCTCGGGGAGGCCATGCGTGCTAAATGATAAACGCATTTTTTCAATTGTTGCGCAGGACGTTGTCCCCTGCATCTTATGCACCTCCAGCCATTTGGACTGGGCGTCAATTAGTAGAAGGAACATGGATCCCTGAAAAGGGCCTGCGAAATCTGCATGCAAGCGTGCCCAAGGCCGCCCTGGCCATTCCCAGTGATGTAGGGGTGCGGCCGGCGGAAGCTTCTGATGCTCCTGGCAAATGGAGCAGTTTTGGGCCACCTTCTCAATGTCGGTGTCGAGGCCTGGCCACCAGACATAACTCCGGGCCAACATTTTCATCTTGGTCACGCCCGGATGCCCATTGTGCAAGTCTGATAATATCAGCTCCTGGCCTTTTTCCGGGACAACCACACGCGTCCCCCACAAGAGGATGCCGTCTTCCACGCTGAATTCTGACAGCTTGGAGGAAAATGCCCGTAACTCGCCTGGGAGCTGTCTATGCTGCCCACCATACAGGACTATGTGCCGAACCTTTGACAGGACTGGCTCCGTCTGGGTCCACTCACGGATCTGTGATGCCGTGACAGGCAAGGTGTCCATAAAATTTAGGGTTGCGACCACCTCACCGGTCGTGGGGGTCGACATGGGGCCGGTCGATAAAGGCAATCGGCTCAGTGCGTCGGCATTTGCTATCTGCGTACCTGGTTTGTGCTCCAGAGAATACTCGTATGCAGCAAGCAACAAAGCCCAGCGCTGGATCCGTGCAGAAGCAATGGGCGGTATCGGCTTATCCTCTCTGAAGAGTCCCAGCAGGGGCTTATGATCAGTCACGATAGTGAAATGGCGGCCGTACACATACTGGTGGAAGCGTTTCACCGCAAAGACCACTGCCAGGCCCTCCTTCTCGATCTGCGCGTACTTTTTCTCCGCTGCAGTCAATGTGCGGGAGGCGAAAGCTATCGGTCGCTCGGCCCCGTTCTCCATCTTGTGGGACAGGACAGCCCCAATACCATACGGGGATGCATCACATGTGACGAGCAAAGGCTTTCCCGGATCATAGTGGGTTAGTAACCCAGACGACGACAATTGTTGCTTTACCCACCGGAAAGCGGTTTCTTGCGGCTGACCCCAAACCCAGGTGTGATTTTTCTTTAGCAGAAGGTGTAAGGGGGTCAGCGTAGTTGCCAGATTGGGGAGGAACTTCCCGTAATAGTTTACGAGACCGAGAAAAGAACGAAGATGCGAAGTGTCAGTCGGGGTGGGGGCCTGTTGAATTGCACGCACCTTCTCTGCGACGGGGTGCAGACCCTCGCGGTCCACCCGATAACCTAGGTAGACTACTTCTTTTGCCTGAAATACGCACTTTGTGCGACGTAAATGGACTCCAGCCTCCGAAAGGCGTCTAAGAACAGCCTCCAGATTTTCCAAATGCTCTTGCTCCGACGTCCCTGTAATCAACACGTCATCTAGGTAGACAGCAACACGTGGTAAACCTCTCAAAATGCCCTCCATAACATGAGGGAAGGGCAGGATTGGCAGCTAAACGTTCCAGGATTTAGATGTTTCAGGCGGGATAGAGGGGGATGTAAAAGGGGAGGCGGAGTTGCGCTACTTGTTTGGGAGAATATCACAGCTATACTGCGAGAGGACACCTCAGAGGGCAGTGAGGCTATATGGGTAGAGATCAGGAATAAGAAGGGTGCAGTCACAATGTTGGGGGTATACTACAGGCCTCCCAACAGCCAGCGGGAGATAGAGGAGCAGATAGGTAGACAGATTTTGGAAAAGAGTAAAAACAACAGGGTTGTGGTGATGGGAGACTTCAACTTCCCCAATATTGACTGGGACTCACTTAGTGCCAGGGGTTTAGACGGGGCGGAGTTTGTAAGGAGCATCCAGGAGGGCTTCTTAAAACAATATGTAAACAGTCCAACTAGGGAAGGGGCGGTACTGGACCTGGTATTGGGGAATGAGCCCGGCCAGGTGGTAGATGTTTCAGTAGGGGAGCATTTCGGTAACAGTGACCACAATTCAGTAAGTTTTAAAGTACTGGTGGACAAGGATAAGAGTGGTCCGAGGATGAATGTGCTAAATTGGGGGAAGGCTAATTATAACAATATTAGGCGGGAACTGAAGAACATAGATTGGGGGCGGATGTTTGAGGGCAAATCAACATCTGACATGTGGGAGGCTTTCAAGTGGCAGTTGAAAGGAATACAGGACAGGCATGTTCCTGTGAGGAAGAAAGATAAATACGGCAATTTTCGGGAACCTTGGATGACGAGTGATATTGTAGGCCTCGTCAAAAAGAAAAAGGAGGCATTTGTCAGGGCTAAAAGGCTGGGAACAGACGAAGCCTGTGTGGCATATAAGGAAAGTAGGAAGGAACTTAAGCAAGGAGTCAGGAGGGCTAGAAGGGGTCATGAAAAGTCATTGGCAAATAGGGTTAAGGAAAATCCCAAGGCTTTTTACACGTACATAAAAAGCAAGAGGGTAGCCAGGGGAAGGGTTGGCCCACTGAAGGATAGGCAAGGGAATCTATGTGTGGAGCCAGAGGAAATGGGCGAGGTACTAAATGAATACTTTGCATCAGTATTCACCAAAGAGAAGGAATTGGTAGATGTTGAGTCTGGAGAAGGGGGTGTAGATAGCCTGGGTCACATTGTGATCCAAAAAGACGAGGTGTTGGGTGTCTTAAAAAATATTAAGGTAGATAAGTCCCCAGGGCCTGATGGGATCTACCCCAGAATACTGAAGGAGGCTGGAGAGGAAATTGCCGAGGCCTTGACAGAAATCTTTGGATCCTCGCTGTCTTCAGGGGATGTCCCGGAGGACTGGAGAATAGCCAATGTTGTTCCTTTGTTTAAGAAGGGTAGCAAGGATAATCCCGGGAACTACAGGCCGGTGAGCCTTACTTCAGTGGTAGGGAAATTACTGGAGAGAATTCTTCGAGACAGGATCTACTCCCATTTGGAAGCAAATGGACGTATTAGTGAGAGGCAGCACGGTTTTGTGAAGGGGAGGTCGTGTCTCACTAACTTGATAGAGTTTTTCGAGGAGGTCACTAAGATGATTGATGCAGGTAGGTCAGTAGATGTTGTCTATATGGACTTCAGTAAGGCCTTTGACAAGGTCCCTCATGGTAGACTAGTACAAAAGGTGAAGTCACACGGGATCAGGGGTGAACTGGCAAGGTGGATACAGAACTGGCTAGGCCATAGAAGGCAGAGGGTAGCAATGGAGGGATGCTTTTCTAATTGGAGGGCTGTGACCAGTGGTGTTCCACAGGGATCAGTGCTGGGACCTTTGCTCTTTGTAGTATATATAAATGATTTGGAGGAAAATGTAACTGGTCTGATTAGTAAGTTTGCAGACGACACAAAGGTTGGTGGAATTGCGGATAGCGATGAGGACTGTCTGAGGATACAGCAGGATTTAGATTGTCTGGAGACTTGGGCGGAGAGATGGCAGATGGAGTTTAATCCGGACAAATGTGAGGTAATGCATTTTGGAAGGGCTAATGCAGGTAGGGAATATACAGTGAATGGTAGAACCCTCAAGAGTATTGAAAGTCAAAGAGATCTAGGAGTACAGGTCCACAGGTCATTGAAAGGGGCAACACAGGTGGAGAAGGTAGTCAAGAAGGCATACGGCATGCTTGCCTTCATTGGCCGGGGCATTGAGTATAAGAATTGGCAAGTCATGTTGCAGCTGTATAGAACCTTAGTTAGGCCACACTTGGAGTATAGTGTTCAATTCTGGTCGCCACACTACCAGAAGGATGTGGAGGCTTTAGAGAGGGTGCAGAAGAGATTTACCAGAATGTTGCCTGGTATGGAGGGCATAAGCTATGAGGAGCGATTGAATAAACTCGGTTTGTTCTCACTGGAACGAAGGAGGTTGAGGGGCGACCTGATAGAGGTATACAAAATTATGAGGGGCATAGACAGAGTGGATAGTCAGAGGCTTTTCCCCAGGGTAGAGGGGCCAATTACTAGGGGGCATAGGTTTAAGGTGAGAGGAGCAAAGTTTAGAGTAGATGTACGAGGCAAGTTTTTTATGCAGAGGGTAGTGGGTGCCTGGAACTCACTACCGGAGGAGGTAGTGGAAGCAGGGACGATAGGGACATTTAAGGGGCATCTTGACAAATATATGAATAGGATGGGAATAGAAGGATACGGACCCGGGAAGTGTAGAAGATTGTAGTTTAGTCGGGCAGTATGGTCGGCACGGGCTTGGAGGGCCGAAGGGCCTGTTCCTGTGCTGTACATTTCTTTGTTCTTTGTTCTTTGTTTATAACACGTTGAAAAATTGCGCAGGCAGAGGATACTCCAAAGGGCAACCGTGTATATTCATACAGGCCCCGGTGTGTGTTAATTGTTACATATGGCCGGGAGGCAGGGTCCAGCTCCAACTGCAGGTAGGCGTGACTCATATCTAATTTTGTGAATGAGAGTCCACCTGCAAGTTTCGCGTAGAGATCCTCGATGCGAGGCATTGGGTATCGGTCAAGTCGGGAAACTGTATTCACTGTAAGTTTATAGTCGCCACACAAGCGAACTGTGGCATCTGGCTTCATTACTGGCACAATTGGTGCTGCCCAGTCAGCAAAACGGACGGGCCTGATAATACCCAAACTCTCCAAATGAGTGAGCTCCCCTTCTACCTTCTCGAGCAAAGCGTAAGGCACTGGGCGCGCCCGGAAATAGCGCGGTGTGGCTCCTGGTTCAACTTGGATACGGGCTATGGCCCCTTTTATTTTCCCCAGACCAGGCTGGAATACCTCTGGGTATCGTCCTAGCACCTCAGTCAACCCTTCAGAAACTGTTTGGAGGATGTGCTGCCATTGCAACCGCAAATGGCGCAACCAGTCCCGACCCAACAGGCTGGGCCCATGGCCACGCACTACGATAAGTGGGAAACGCCCCTCCTGGCGTCCATAGACAACAGGGGTCATTGTAGTTCCTGCAATGTCCAGTGGTTCCCCCGTGTAGGTGGCCAACCTGGCCTGTGAGTCAGTTAGTGTAAGGGTCTGTATACCCTGCTTGATGCGGTCGAATGTCCTCTGGGCGATCACGGAGACTGCTGCACCAGTATCCAACTCCATCTCCAGCGGGTGGCCATTGACCCGTACTGTCACCTTAATGGGGGCCACACGGGGAGCTGCCACACAATGCAGCTGCAGGCAGTCGTCCTCCGTCTCCACGTCCTCAGGAGTGGTCGCCGCAGGTTCATCCACATGGAAGGTACGGCCTCTGGGCTGGTCCCAGTTACGGCCCCTGGGCTGGTCCCAGTTTCGGTCGGAACGACAGCGCCTCTGGCGTCCCCAGGACCGCCGTCCGCGATGGGGTCGGCGCCTACAAGTCTGACACGGACATGGCTCCTCATCCATTTGCTCTGGAGAAGGCTCCCTTCGGGGAGGAATGTCCGATGGCCACTGGCGTCGGTCTGGTCGTTGCCTCGCCCAAGGTACCGCAGGAGTGCGGGGGGACATTTTTGGGCGGAAAGGGTTTCGCCCCAAGGCATGCACTTCCATTCCCTGTAGCTCCTGCACTCCTCGCTCTGCGCTCTCTCGGGACAAGACTATTTGTATTGCCTGTTGAAAAGTCAATGTTTGCTCCGCTAACAACTTTCTCTGGGTGGCCGCATTGTTAATACCACAAACCAAACGGTCGCGTAACATTTCTGACAAGGTCTCACCATAGTCACAGTACTCCGCAATCCTGCGTAGCCTGGACAGAAAATCGGCAAGGGATTCTCCAGGGGTCCTCTCAGCGGTATTAAACCGGTAACGCTGGACTATCGTGGACGGGGTTGGGTTAAAGTGTTGCCCCACTATATTCACAAGTTCGTCAAACGTTTTGGTGTCCGGCGCAGCTGGGTATGTAAGGCTCCTAATCACCCCAAACGTATGCGGGCCGCAGGCGGTGAGCAATATGACCACCTGGCGCTCGTTTTCAGTGATATTGTTTGCCCGGAAATAGTAACGTATCCGTTGTGTGTACTGGTTCCAGCTTTCCAACGCAGCATCAAAAACATCCAAACGTCCGTACAGAGGCATGGTATAATAGAAAACAACTTCCAACCTCTATCCAACAAAAATCCAGGGAGGTGGCTTCAGCAGTGTAGACAGCTATTCACTTTAACCCTCGTCGCCAGTTTTGTGAGGGCCACGAAGAATCCAGCACGAGTTTTAAGGATACAAAATAATAAAGTTTATTTACTATGACAATATATACATAGCAGTAGCAGTAACTTCCCTTGCTACCTTCTCCTTCCTCCTGGTTCCTGGACTGGCCAGCTTATTTATAGTAGGAGTTTCTCCGCCCCCCTCATTGGGGAAGTTCATACTCCCATAGGATTGTGGGATAGTCATTAGTCCCCAGCCAATCGTCAGTAGGCAGGTTATAACACCCACTCACCCTCACTCACCCCCACTCACCCTCACTCAAACTCACTCACCCTCACTCACCCCCACTCACCCCCACTCACCCCCATTCACCCCCACTCACCCTCACTCACCCCCACTCACCCTCACTCACCCCCACTCACCCTCACTCACCCCCACTCACCCTCACTCACCCTCACTCAACCCACTCACCCCCACTCACCCTCACTCACCCCCACTCACCCCCACTCACCCTCACTCGCCTCCACCCACCCCATCCTGGCTCAGATCTGTCTGTCTGTCTCACTCTCTTTTTCTCACTTGCTGTCTCTCCAGCTCTCATAGAATCCCTGCAGTGCAAAAGGAGGCCATTTGGCCCATCAAACGTGCGGTGGCCAAAAGAGGTAGCACCCTATCCCGACACACTCCCTAAACCCATAACCCTACCTAAGCTGCACCTGGACACTAAGGGGTGATTGATCATGTCCAATCCACCTAACCTGCACATCTTTGGACTGTGGGAGGAAACCGGAGCACCCGGAGGAAACCCACGCAGACACGGGGAGGATGTGCAGACTCCGCACAGGCAGTGTCCCAAGCCGGAATCGAACCTGGGACCCTGGTGCTGTGAGGCAGCAGTGCTAACCACTGTGACACCGTGTTCCTCACGTTTTCTCTCTCTCTCTCTGTCTGTCTCCACTCGCCCCCATCCCACATTCCTACTCAGCCCCACTCACCCCCCACTCACCCCCCACTCGCTCCCACGCAGCTCCCACACAGCACGCACTCACCCCCACCTACCTCCACTCACCCCCACCCATCTCACCCCAGCCCCCACTCACCCCCTCCTGTCCCCACTCAGCCCCATTCACACCCACAGTCATCCAGTCCATGTTTTGTATCTGATCCTCACAGTCCATTCTGATCCAGTCCGTGTTTTCTAGCTGATCCTCACAGTCCATTCTGATCCAGTCCATGTTTTGTGTCTGATCCTCACCCCGCCCTGTTGCGTACACAAGCGGAATCACCCCCTTTGCATCTGTCAAAACCGTTCTCCTAATTTCCCATGTCTTTCTTTTTTTTGCTGCCGGCCTTTGACCCACAGTGACTGCGAGGTGTCAGATGTCGCCTACTACGCCCAGGACGAGTGCACAGCCAAGTCGCTGTGGGACCTGAGCTTCGAGATGGTCCACCTGGAGAGCACACCGTGCACCATCAACGACAGCCTCTACTGGTCCATGTCTCACCTAATCAGGGGCACCAACGTCAAGAAAAGCCGCACTTGTGTTTACTGACCTGATGTGTGTGTAATTACAGATAGAGTAAAAGAGGGACAGCTATATCCAGTCTGGTGATGTCGCGCGCCTGCTTCTGTCTCTTTGCCATGCAGCCACAACCTCAATCCACTGACAACAACAATCAAATCCAGTCCGGGCTTTGTCTTTGTTCCTCACCATCCGTTCTGATCCAGTCCGTAATTTGAATCTGATTCGCACTGTCCATTCTGATCCAGTCTGGGTCTTGTATCTGATCCTCACAGTCCAGCCTGACCCAGTCTATGTTTTGTATCCGATCCTCACAGCCCATTCTAATCCAATCCATGTTTTCTATAAGATCCTCACCGTCCATTCTGATCCAGTCTGTGTTTTGTATCAGATTCTCACACTCCAACTTGATGCTGTCCGTGTTTTGTATCTGATCCTCACACTCCTACTTGATCCAATCCGTGTTTTGTATCTGATCCTCTCGGTCAAGTCTGATCCAGTACGTATTTTGTATCTGATCCTCACAGCCCATTCTGATCCAGTCCGTGTTTTGTATCTATCCTCACACTCCAACTTGATGCTGTCCATGTTTTGTATCTGATCCTCACACTCCTACTTGATCCAATCCGTGTTTTGTATCTGATCCTCTCGGTCCAGTCTGATCCAGTCCGTATTTTGTATCTGATCCTCACAGCCCATTCTGATCAAGTCCGTGTTTTGTATCTAGCCCCACAATCCATTCTGATCCAGTCCGTGTTTTGTATCTAGCCCCACAATCCATTCTGATCCAGTCCGTATTTTTTTCCATTCCTTAGTCCAATCTGATCCAATCCGTCTTTTGTATCTGATCCTCAAAGTCCAGTCTGATCCAGTCCGTGTTTTGTATCTGGACCTCAAAGTCCAGTCCGATCCAGTCCGTGTTTTGTATCTAACCCCACAATCCATTCTGATCCAGTCCGTGTTTTGTATCTGAACTTCAAAGTCCAGTCTGATCCAGTCCGTGTTTTGTATCTATCCCCACAATCCATTCTGATCCAGTCCGTGTTTTGTATCTAACCCCACAATCCATTCTGATCCAGTCCGTGTTTTGTATCTATCCCCACAATCCATTCTGATCCAGTCCGTGTTTTGTATCTAACCCCACAATCCATTCTGATCCAGTCCGTGTTTTGTATTTGATCCTCAGTCCAGTCTGATCCAGTCCGTGTTTTGAATCTGATCCTCAAAGTCCAGTCTGATCTAGTCCGTGTTGTGTATCTATCCCCAAAATCCATTCTGATCCAGTCCGTATTTTGTTTCTGATCCTCAGTCCAGTCTGATCCAGTCCGTGTTTTGTATCAGATCCTAAAAGTCCAGTCTGATCCAGTCTGTGTTTTGTATCTATCCCCACAATCCATTCTGATCGAGTCCGTGTTTTTTATTTGATCCTCAGTCCAGTCTGATCCAGTCTGTGTTGTGTATCTATCCCCACAATCCATTCGGATCCAGTCCGTGTTTTGTATTTGATCCTCAGTCCAGTCTGATCCAGTCCGTGTTTTGTATCTGATCCTCACAGTCCAGTCCGATCCAGTCCGTGTTTTGTATCTATCCCCACAATCCATTCTGATCCAGTCCGTGTTTTGTATCTGATCCTCAGTCCAGTCTGATCCAGTCCGTGTTTTGTATCTATCCCCACAATCCATTCTGATCCAGTCCGTATTATATTTCTGATCCTCAGTCGACTGATCAAGTCCGTGTTTTGTATCTGATCCTCAAAGTCCAGTCCGATCCAGTCCGTGTTTTGTATCTAACCCCACAATACATTCTGATCCAGTCCGTGTTTTGTATCTATCCCCACAATCCATTCTGATCCAGTCCGTGTTTTGTATTTGATCCTCAGTCCAGTCTGATCCAGTCCGTGTTTTGTATCTATCCCCACAATCCATTCTGATCCAGTCCGTATTTTGTATTTGATCCTCAGTCCAGTCTGATCCAGTCCATGTTTTGTATTTGATCCTCAGTCCAGTCCGATCCAGTCCGTGTTTTGTATCTAACCCCACAATCCATTCTGATCCAGTCCGTGTTTTGTATTTGATCCTCAGTCCAGTCTGATCCAGTCCGTGTTTTGTATTTGATCCTCAGTCCAGTCCGATCCAGTCCGTGTTTTGTATCTAAACCCACAATCCATTTTGATCCAGTCCGTGTTTTGTATCTATCCCCAAAATCCATTCTGATCCAGTCCGTATTTTGTTTCTGATCCTCAGTCCAGTCTGATCCAGTCCGTGTTTTGTATCTGATCCTAAAAGTCCAGTCTGATCCAGTCTGTGTTTTGTATCTATCCCCACAATCCATTCTGATCCAGTCCGTGTTTTGTATTTGATCCTCAGTCCAGTCTGATTCAGTCCGTGTTTTGTATCTGATCCTCACAGTCCAGTCCGATCCAGTCCGTGTTTTGTATCTATCCCCACAATCCATTCTGATCCAGTCCGTATTTTGTTTCTGATCCTCAGTCCAGTCTGATCCAGTCCGTGTTTTGTACCTGATCCTAAAAGTCCAGTCTGATCCAGTCCCTGTTTTGTATCTATCCCCACAATCCATTCTGATCCAGTCCGTGTTTTGTATCTGATCCTCAGTCCAGTCTGATCCAGTCCGTGTTTTGTATCTATCCCCACAATCCATTCTGATCCAGTCCGTATTTTGTTTCTGATCCTCAGTCGACTGATCCAGTCCATGTTTTGTATCTGAACCTCAAAGTCCAGTCCGATCCAGTCCGTGTTTTGTATCTATCCCCTAAATCCATTCTGATCCAGTCCGCGTTTTGTATCTGAACCTTACAGTCCAGCGACATCCAGTCCATGTTTTGTATCTGAACCGCAAAGTCCATTCCGATCCAGTCCGTGTTTTGTATCTATCCCCTAAATCCATTTTGAACCAGTCCGCGTTTTGTATCTGATCCTTACAGTCCAGCCACATCCAGTCCATGTTTTGTACCTGAAACATAGACAGTGCAGACGGAGGCCATTCAGCCCAACATTTCAAAAGACCACCCTTACGCTGGCCCACTCCTCCGCTCTGTCCCAATAACCTCACCTAACCTGCACGTCTTCGGACTGTGGGAGGAAACCGGAGCACCCGGAGGAAACCCACGCAGACACGGGGAGGTCGTGCAGACTCCGCACAGACAGTGACCCAGAAGGGAATCGAACCTGCGACCCTGGATCTGTGAAGCAGCAGCACTGTCGGAGGGTCAGTGCTGAGGGAGAGCCGCACTGTCGGAGAGTCAGTGCTGAGGGAGCGCCGCACTGTCGGAGGGTCAGTGCTGAGGGAGCGCCGCACTGTCGGAGGGTCAGTGCTGAGGGAGCGCCGCACCGTCGGAGGGTCAGTGCTGAGGGAGCGCTGCACTGTCGGAGGGTCTGAGCTGAGGGAGCGGCACACGGTCGGAGGGTCAGTGCTGAGGGAATGCCACACTGTCGGAGGGTCTGTGCTGAGGGAGCAAACACTGTCGGAGGGTCAGTGCTGAGGGAGTGCCACACTGTCGGAGGGTCAGTGCTGAGGGAGCACTGCACTGTGGGAGGGACAGTGCTGAGGGAGCACCGCACATTCGGAGGGTCAGTGCTGAGGGAGTGCCGCACTGTCGGAGGGTCTGTGCTGAGGGAACGCCGCACTGTGGGAGGGTCAGTACTGAGGAAGCGCCGCACTGTCGGAGGGTCAGTGCTGAGGGAGCGCCGCACTGTCGGAGGGTCTGTGCTGAGGGAGCAAACACTGTCGGAGGGTCAGTGCTGAGGGAGTGCCACACTGTCGGAGGGTCAGTGCTGAGGGAGCACTGCACTGTGGGAGGGACAGTGCTGAGGGAGCACCGCACATTCGGAGGGTCAGTGCTGAGGGAGCACCGCACTGTCGGAGGGTCAGTGCTGAGGGAGCGCCGCACTGTCGGAGGGTCAGTGCTGAGGGAGCACCGCACTGTGGGAGGGTCAGTGCTGAGGGAGCCGCACTGTCGGAGGGTCAGTGCTGAGGGAACGCCGCACTGTCAGAGGGTCAGTGCTGAGGGAGCGCCGCACAGTCGGAGGGTCAGTGCTGAGGGAGCGCCGCACTGTCGGAGGATCAGTGCTGTGGGAGCACCGCACTGTCGGAGGGTCAGTGCGAAGGGAGCGCCGCACTGTCGGAGGGTCAGTGCTGAGGGAACGCCGCACTGTCAGAGGGTCAGTGCTGAGGGAACGCCGCACTGTGGGAGGGTCAGTGCTGAGGGAGCGCTGCACTGTCGGAGGGTCAGTGCTGAGGGAACGCCGCACTGTGGGAGGGTCTGCGCTGAGGGAGCGCCGCACTGTCGGAGAGTCAGTACTGAGGGAGCGCCGCACTGTCGGAGGGTCAGTGCTGAGGGAGCGCCGCACTGTCGGAGGGTCAGTGCTGACGGAGCGCCGCACTGTCGGAGGGTCAGTGCTGAGGGAGCGCCGCACTGTCGGAGGGTCAGTGCTGAGGGAGCGCCGCACTGTCGGAGGGTCAGTGCTGAGGCAGCGCCGCACTGTCAGAGGGTCAGTGCTGAGGGAGCACCGCACTGTCGGAGGGTCAGTGCTGAGGGAGCGCCGCACTGTCGGAGGGTCAGTGCTGAGGGAGCACCGCACTGTGGGAGGGTCAGTGCTGAGGGAGCCGCACTGTCGGAGGGTCAGTGCTGAGGGAGCGCCGCACAGTCGGAGGGTCAGTGCTGAGGGAGCACCGCACTGCCGGAGGGTCAGTGCTGAGGGAGCGCCGCACTGTGGGAGGGTCAGTGCTGAGGGAGCGCCGCACTGTCGGAGGATCAGTGCTGTGGGAGCACCGCACTGTCGGAGGGTCAGTGCTAAGGGAGCGCCGCACTGTCGGAGGGTCAGTGCTGAGGGAGCGCAGCACTGTCGGAGGGTCAGTGCTGTGGGAGCGCCGCACTGTTGGAGGGTCAGTGCTGAGGGAGCGCAGCACTGTCGGAGGGTCAGTGCTGAGGGAGTGCCGCACTGTCGGAGGGTCAGTGCTGAGGGAGCGCCGCACTGTCGGAGGGTCAGTGCTAAGGGAGCGCCGCACTGTCGGAGGGTCAGTGCTGAGGGAACGCCGCACTGTCAGAGGGTCAGTGCTGAGGGAACGCCGCACTGTGGGAGGGTCAGTGCTGAGGGAGCGCTGCACTGTCGGAGGGTCAGTGCTGAGGGAACGCCGCACTGTGGGAGGGTCTGCGCTGAGGGAGCGCCGCACTGTCGGAGAGTCAGTACTGAGGGAGCGCCGCACTGTCGGAGGGTCAGTGCTGAGGGAGCGCCGCACTGTCGGAGGGTCAGTGCTGACGGAGCGCCGCACTGTCGGAGGGTCAGTGCTGAGGGAGCGCCGCACTGTCGGAGGGTCAGTGCTGAGGGAGCGCCGCACTGTCGGAGGGTCAGTGCTGAGGGAGCGCCGCACTGTCAGAGGGTCATTGCTGAGGGAGCACCGCACTGTCGGAGGGTCAGTGCTGAGGGAGCGCCGCACTGTCGGAGGGTCAGTGCTGAGGGAGCACCGCACTGTGGGAGGGTCAGTGCTGAGGGAGCCGCACTGTCGGAGGGTCAGTGCTGAGGGAGCGCCGCACAGTCGGAGGGTCAGTGCTGAGGGAGCCGCACTGTCGGAGGGTCAGTGCTGAGGGAGCGCCGCACTGTGGGAGGGTCAGTGCTGAGGGAGCGCCGCACTGTCGGAGGGTTAGTGCTGAGGGGGCACCGCACTGCCGGAGGGTCAGTGCTGAGGGAGCGCCGCACTGTGGGAGGGTCAGTGCTGAGGGAGCGCCGCACTGTCGGAGGATCAGTGCTGTGGGAGCACCGCACTGTCGGAGGGTCAGTGCTAAGGGAGCGCCGCACTGTCGGAGGGTCAGTGCTGAGGGAGCGCCGCACTGCCGGAGGGTCAGTGCTGTGGGAGCGCCGCACTGTCGGAGGGTCAGTGCTGAGGGAGCGCAGCACTGTCGGAGGGTCAGTGCTGTGGGAGCGCCGCACTGCCGGAGGGTCAGTGCTGAGGGAGCGCCGCACTGTGGGAGGGTCAGTGCTGAGGGAGCGCCGCACTGTCGGAGGATCAGTGCTGTGGGAGCACCGCACTGTCGGAGGGTCAGTGCTAAGGGAGCGCCGCACTGTCGGAGGGTCAGTGCTGAGGGAGCGCCGCACTGTCGGAGGGTCAGTGCTGTGGGAGCGCCGCACTGTCGGAGGGTCAGTGCTGAGGGAGCGCAGCACTGTCGGAGGGTCAGTGCTGTGGGAGCGCCGCACTGTCGGAGGGTCAGTGCTGAGGGAGCGCCGCACTGTCGGAGGGTCAGTGCTGAGGGAGCGCCGCACTGTCGGAGGGTCAGTGCTGAGGGAGCGCCGCTCTGTGGGAGGGTCAGTGCTGAGGGAGCCCCGCACAGTCGGAGGGTCAGTGCTGAGGGAGCCGCACTGTCGGAGGGTCAGTGCTGAGGGAGCGCCGCACTGTGGGAGGGTCAGTGCTGAGGGAGCGCCGCACTGTCGGAGGGTTAGTGCTGAGGGGGCACCGCACTGCCGGAGGGTCAGTGCTGAGGGAGCGCCGCACTGTGGGAGGGTCAGTGCTGAGGGAGCGCTGCACTGTCGGAGGATCAGTGCTGTGGGAGCACCGCACTGTCGGAGGGTCAGTGCTAAGGGAGCGCCGCACTGTCGGAGGGTCAGTGCTGAGGGAGCGCCGCACTGTCGGAGGGTCAGTGCTGTGGGAGCGCCGCACTGTCGGAGGGTCAGTGCTGAGGGAGCGCAGCACTGTCGGAGGGTCAGTGCTGTGGGAGCGCCGCACTGCCGGAGGGTCAGTGCTGAGGGAGCGCCGCACTGTGGGAGGGTCAGTGCTGAGGGAGCGCCGCACTGTCGGAGGATCAGTGCTGTGGGAGCACCGCACTGTCGGAGGGTCAGTGCTAAGGGAGCGCCGCACTGTCGGAGGGTCAGTGCTGAGGGAGCGCCGCACTGTCGGAGGGTCAGTGCTGTGGGAGCGCCGCACTGTCGGAGGGTCAGTGCTGAGGGAGCGCAGCACTGTCGGAGGGTCAGTGCTGTGGGAGCGCCGCACTGCCGGAGGGTCAGTGCTGAGGGAGCGCCGCACTGTGGGAGGGTCAGTGCTGAGGGAGCGCCGCACTGTCGGAGGATCAGTGCTGTGGGAGCACCGCACTGTCGGAGGGTCAGTGCTAAGGGAGCGCCGCACTGTCGGAGGGTCAGTGCTGAGGGAGCGCCGCACTGTCGGAGGGTCAGTGCTGTGGGAGCGCCGCACTGTCGGAGGGTCAGTGCTGAGGGAGCGCAGCACTGTCGGAGGGTCAGTGCTGTGGGAGCGCCGCACTGTCGGAGGGTCAGTGCTGAGGGAGCGCCGCACTGTCGGAGGGTCAGTGCTGAGGGAGCGCCGCACTGTCGGAGGGTCAGTGCTGAGGGAGCGCCGCTCTGTGGGAGGGTCAGTGCTGAGGGAGCCCCGCACAGTCGGAGGGTCAGTGCTGAGGGAGCCGCACTGTCGGAGGGTCAGTGCTGAGGGAGCGCCGCACTGTGGGAGGGTCAGTGCTGAGGGAGCGCCGCACTGTCGGAGGGTTAGTGCTGAGGGGGCACTGCACTGCCGGAGGGTCAGTGCTGAGGGAGCGCCGCACTGTGGGAGGGTCAGTGCTGAGGGAGCGCCGCACTGTCGGAGGATCAGTGCTGTGGGAGCACCGCACTGTCGGAGGGTCAGTGCTAAGG
Organism: Scyliorhinus torazame; assembly: GCF_047496885.1. Lineage (NCBI taxonomy): Eukaryota > Metazoa > Chordata > Chondrichthyes > Carcharhiniformes > Scyliorhinidae > Scyliorhinus > Scyliorhinus torazame. Next base: position 13,408,547 of record NC_092728.1, read on the forward strand.
GAGCGCCGCACTGTCGGAGGGTCAGTGCTGAGGGAGCGCCGCACTGTCGGAGGGTCAGTGCTGTGGGAGCGCCGCACTGTCGGAGGGTCAGTGCTGAGGGAGCGCAGCACTGTCTGAGGGTCAGTGCTGTGGGAGCGCCGCACTGCCGGAGGGTCAGTGCTGAGGGAGCGCCGCACTGTGGGAGGGTCAGTGCTGAGGGAGCGCCGCACTGTCGGAGGATCAGTGCTGTGGGAGCACCGCACTGTCGGAGGGTCAGTGCTAAGGGAGCGCCGCACTGTCGGAGGGTCAGTGCTGAGGGAGCGCCGCACTGTCGGAGGGTCAGTGCTGTGGGAGCGCCGCACTGTCGGAGGGTCAGTGCTGAGGGAGCGCAGCACTGTCGGAGGGTCAGTGCTGTGGGAGCGCCGCACTGTCGGAGGGTCAGTGCTGAGGGAGCGCCGCACTGTCGGAGGGTCAGTGCTGAGGGAGCGCCGCACTGTCGGAGGGTCAGTGCTGAGGGAGCGCCGCTCTGTGGGAGGGTCAGTGCTGAGGGAGCCCCGCACTGTCGGAGGGTCAGTGCTGAGGGAGCGCCGCACTGTCGGAGGGTCAGTGCTGAGGGAGCGCCGCTCTGTGGGAGGGTCAGTGCTGAGGGAGCGCCGCACTGTCGGAGGGTCAGTGCTGAGGGAGCGCCGCACTGTCGGAGGGTCAGTGCTGAGGGAGCCCCGCACTGTCGGAGGGTCAGTGCTGAGGGAGCGCCGCACTGTGGGAGGGTCAATGCTGAGGGGTGGGTGCACTGTCGGAGGGTCAGTGCTGAGGGAGCGCCGCACTGTCGGAGGGTCAGTGCTGAGGGAGCACCGCACAGTCTGAGGGTCAGTACTGAGGGTGCGCCGCACTGTCGGTGGGTCTGTGCTGAGGGAGCACCGCACTGTCGGATGGGTCAGTGCTGAGGGAGCGCCGCACTGTCGGAGGGTCAGTGCTGAGGGAGCACCGCACTGTCGGAGGGTCAGTGCTGAGGGAACGTCGCACTGTCGGATGGGTCAGTGCTGAGGGAGCGCCGCACTGTCGGAGGGTCAGTGCTGAGGGAGTGCCGCACTGTCGGAGGGTCAGTGCTGAGGGAGCACCGCACTGTCGGAGGGTCAATGCTGAGGGAGCACCGCACTGTGGGAGGGTCAGTGCTGAGGGTGCACCGCACTGTCGGAGGGTCAGTGCTGAGGGAGTGCCGCACTGTCGGAGGGTCAGTGCTGAGGGAGCACCGCACTGTCGGAGGGTCAATGCTGAGGGAGCGCTGCACTGACGGAGGGTCAGTGCTGAGGGAGCGCCACACTGTCGGAGCGTCAGTACTGAGGGAGCGCTGCACTGTCGGAGGGTCAGTGCTGAGGGAGCACCGCACTGTCGGAGGGTCAGTGCTGAGGGAGCACCGCACTGTCGGAGGGTCAGTGCTGAGGGAGCACCGCACTGTGGGAGGGTCGGGGTCACCTTTACGATCCAGGGCACCATGTTTCCAGCTGGCTGCCTTGCCGGCTGCAGTAATGGTGTTGCGTCACCGTCCACCCCGACCCCACACCCCACCTGCCGGCCACCCCCACTACTCCCCCCAGCCCTGGCAGAAGGCCCTCCCCCCAGCGGCACAGCTGTTGGCGAAGTATGGCAGTGCTGGACATTGTCCGTACGCCCTCTCTCTCTCATCAGCCACCACACCAGGCTCGAGGTTATTGAGAGCACACGTGGACCGTGCCGTCGGTAACTCGCGGATCGGAGGCGGAGAATCGCAGGTGGGCCCACTAATATGCAAACAGTGTTGCAACTACACGCGCCGTGAATTGCATTGACGCCATTTTCGAGCAGACGGAGCATCGCGGTTTGTCGTCAAGCCGTCACTTGCCGCGATCGGCAAGGGAGAACCCGCCATGATTTGTGATCAATCTCCCGCGGGCTGACTGTGGGATCATAATCTGCGATAATTGACGTTTCGGACATTGCCTCAGTCACCACACTTCACAAACAATACCTTGCCTGACTGTGGGACTCTGCTCGCAATATCTGAGATGCAGACGCAAGATCAGGATTTATTTTAGAAACTTTTAATATAAATACAAAAAGTGACCAGGTAAAAAGGCATTTGCAAACGCACAACACGGCAATACGAAAATAAACTCTCCTCTCAATACAATACGTGAGTTGAATCGATAATATTAAATAGTTTAAATCTCAATGTGGAAAAATAACTTAGTTGGGGTTGAAATTGGAACGTTGGAACGAGGATTATTAACTTGGAATCAGCCGTCCTCTCCATTAGCCACACAGCTCAAGTGTTCGTTTAGCAGCAACATGAGGTTCGTTCGGACGTATTGCTTCGTACGACCCTGACAAGAGATCAGATAAGGAATGAACACCCTCGGCGGCATCTTGCATTTATACATCACTCACAGTACCCTGAAAAATCTCACCAAACCCGATTTGGCCCCAAGGTACACGGGGAGATTTGGGGGCCAGTGCTCGCTCTAAGAAATTGTTTTTTAAGAAGCGTCTTTGAAGGAAGGAGAGAGATAGGGAGAAATAGAGAGATAGATAGAGGGAGAGATAGAGATATAGAGATAGCGAGAGATAGAGATAGAGAGAGAGAGAGACAGAGACAGAGAGATAGTGGGAGAGACAGAGACACAAAGATAGAGAGAGATAGCGAGAGACAGAGACAGAGAGATAGAGACAGAGAGATAGCGAGAGATAGAAAGAGAGAGACAGAGACAGAGAGATAAAGGGAGAGATAGAGACATAGAGATAGAGACAGATAGCGAGAGAGAGAGGCAGAGATAGAGGGAGAGATAGAGAGAGAGAGAGCCAGAGAGAGTGGGAGAGACACACAGAGAGAAAGAGACAGAGAGAGATTAAGACAGAAAGAGACAGAGATAGAGAGAGAGAGACAGAGAGAGAAAGAGACAGAGACAGATTGAGACAGAAAGAGATAGAGACAGAGATAGAGAGAGAGAGACAGAGAGAGAAAGAGACAGAGAGACAGATCGAGAGAGAGACAGACAGAGGGCGAGACAGAGAGATGATAACAGATGATAACAGAGAGAGACAGAGATGATAGAGAAATAGAGAGAGAAAGACAGAAAGAAAGTGGGAGAGAGTGGGATGGGGGAGAGGGAAAAAGACAGAGAGAGACAGAAGAGAAAGAAGAGAAACAGAGTCAGAGAAGGGGAGAGAGAAAGAAAGAGTGAGAGCCAGAGAAAGAGGCAGAGGCAGACAGAGGCATAGAGAGGGAAGGATAGAGTGAGATAGGGGCAAGGAAAGATTAAAGAGTAAAGCTCCCTCTGCACTGTCCCCATCAAACACTCCCAGGACAGATACAGCATGGGGTTAGATACAGAGTAAAGCTCCCTCTACACTGTCCCCATCAAACACTCCCAGGACAGGTACAGCACGGGGTTAGATACAGAGTAAAGCTCCCTCTACACTGTCCCCATCAAACACTCCCAGGACAGGTACAGCACGGGGTTAGATACAGAGTAAAGCTCCCTCTACACTGTCCCCATCAAACACCCCCAGGACAGGTACAGCACGGGGTTAGATACAGAGTAAAGCTCGTTCTGCACTGTCCCCATCAAACACTCCCAGGACAGGTACAGCACGGGGTTAGATACAGAGTAAAGCTCCCTCTACACTGACCCCATCAAACACTCCCAGGCCAGGTACAGCACGGGGTTAGATACAGAGTAAAGCTCGTTCTGCACTGTCCCCATCAAACACTCCCAGGACAGGTACAGCACGGGGTTAGATACAGAGTAAAGCTCCCTCTACACTGACCCCATCAAACACTCCCAGGCCAGGTACAGCACGGGGTTAGATACAGAGTAAAGCTCCCTCTACACTGACCCCATCAAACACTCCCAGGACAGGTACAGCACGGGGTTAGATACAGAGTAAAGCAGCCTCTACACTGTGCCCATCAAACACTCCCAGGACAGGTACAGCACGGGGTTAGATACAGAGTAAAGCTCCCTCTACACTGTCCCCATCCAACACTCCCAGGACAGGTACAACACGGGGTTAGATACAGAGTAAAGCTCCCTCTACACTGTCCCCATCAAACACTCCCAGGCCAGGTACAGCATGGGGTTAGATACAGAGTAAAGCTCCCTCTACACTGTCCCCATCAAACACTCCCAGGACAGGTACAGCACGGGGTTAGATACAGAGTAAAGCTCGCTCTACACTGTCCCCATCAAACACTCCCAGGACAGGTACAGCACGGGGTTAGATACAGAGTAAAGCTCGCTCTACACTGTCCCCATCAAACACTCCCAGGACAGGTACAGCATGGGGTTAGATACAGAGTAAAGCTCCCTCTACACTGTCCCCGTCAAACACTCCCAGGACAGGGACAGCACGGGGTTAGATACAGAGTAAAGCTCCCTCTACACTGTCCCCATCAAACACTCCCAGGACAGGTACAGCATGGGGTTAGATACAGAGTAAAGCTCCCTCTACACTGTCCCCATCAAACACTCCCAGGACAGGTACAGCACGGGGTTAGATACAGAGTAAAGCTCCCTCTACACTGTCCACATCAAACTCCCAGGACAGGTACAGCACGGGGTTAGATACAGAGTAAAGCTCCCTCTACACTGTCCCCATCAAACACTCCCAGGACAGGTACAGCACGGGGTTAGATACAGGGTAAAGCTCCCTCTACACTGTCCCCATCAAACACTCCCAGGACAGGTACAGCACGGGGTTAGATACAGAGTAAAGCTCCCTCTACACTGTCCCCATCAAACACTCCCAGGACAGGTACAGCACGGGGTTAGATACAGGGTAAAGCTCCCTCTACACTGTCCCCATCAAACACTCCCAGGACAGGTACAGCACGGGGTTAGATACAGAGTAAAGCTCCCTCTACACTGTCCCCATCAAACACTCCCAGGACAGGCACAGCACGGGGTTAGATATTTATATTTCAGACTCACTAATTTTCCAGCATGTTTGAGATTCCGTAGGAATTTGTTGAGCTGCTTCGAATATTTTGTTTTGTCCTTCGGTGTTTCCGGAGCCTGAGAAATATAATTACACCTGTCAGTTAATGCAAAAAAACTGAGGGAGACAGAGAGACGAAGTGAGAGAGAGACTGGGACAAAGAGAGCCACAGAGTGACCGAGAGAGAACAGAGAGAGACAGATCGGCAGAGAGTCAGAGACAGAGAGAAAGAGAGAGAGTGACCGAGAGAGAACAGAGAGAGACAGATCGGCAGAGAGTCAGAGACAGAGAGAAAGAGAGAGCGAGACCGAGAGGAATCACAGAATGCGAGAAAAAGAGAGAGAGAGGCAGAGGGAGATAATAATCATAATCTTTATTAATGTCACAAGTAGGCTTACATTAACACTGCTATGAGGTTGCAGTGAAAATCCCCAAGTTGCCACATTCCGGCGCCTGTTCGGGTACACAGAGGGAGAATTCAGAATGTCCAATTCACCTAACAGCCTGTTTTAGAGAAAGGCAGCGAGAGAGAGAGACAGTGATAAACAGAGAACGATAGCAAGGGACAGAGAGGGAGAGAGAACAAGTGATAGAGAAAGAGATGAAAGAGATGGAGAGGGAATGATGTAGATCTCGATACACAATCACTCAGTGTCTCATTCAGCGATCTCTCTCTCGCGGGCAGAGTTTTGTGAATGAGATGATCTGCTGCCCCCTGGTGTCTAGTCAACCCAACCCGCGGATTGTCGACGCCCCCCCCCCCGATACTTACACATCTGCCAAGGTTCCAACACATCTGGTACAGCACTTCCAGGACTTTCTTGGTCCGGTTTTTCACGATGGGTTCTTCTGACGTCTCCAGTTCCTGGATCATCCGGATGAGTAGTCGAAACTCGGCCTCGACGAGGAGCAGCCTCTCAGGGACCTGAGCCAAATGGAGGTGGGAATTTGAGTGTGTGACGCCCAGAGGCCATGCCCATCCCTGCGAGGGACCCACAAATCACCCCAATCCCCGTTCACAAAATAAAACACATTGACACTTCGAGTGCACGTAAGCAGAACGTTGTACCATGCAGCAATTAGTCTCTCAGTGACCTCTGAGCCCGAATATTTCTAAATGCAATTACTCTCCAGCTGACCTCGGCGCGCAATCGATGCCCAAAGTTATACACGAGCTGTGGCCGGGCTCCACAGGCTGCAGGGCCTGGCCAGGTGATGCCCCACCCAGTCGACCAGTTGTGTCACCGTTGTCTTGCCGCTGGTGAGCAGCCGTCGGTCCGTGGTAGCTGCGGCACTTGGCCGGGCGATGCCCCACACAGTCGAACAGCTGTGCCGCCGTGATACAGCAGCTGGCGAGACCTCTGCTGGCCGAGGAGAGGGCTGGGTTTGGGGGGGAGGGAGGGAGGGCACCCTTGGGGAGCTGAAGGGCAATTGCCACCTGAGGCACTCTGGCGCTCTCTGCAGCCAGATGGGCCTACACAGTCTGTTTGAGGATTACCTGGTATTGTGAGCGACTGTCACTGGGAGGTGGGTGACGAGGGGGGGAAGAGGGGGGCGCATTTCTGGCTGGCCTCTGGTCCGTGAATCTCTCTCCCTCCCCTCCGCCCGCCCCCAGGAACAGACGCACATGCAGACACAGACGCAAACGCAGACACAAACGCAGATGCAAATGCAGACGCAGACGCAGACATGTCTCACCTCCAGTCTCCTCAGCTGCTCCGACGACACCAGGAATTGTCTGTGCCCAGACGCCTGACTTGACCCCTGTGGATTCACATGGCGTAGGTTAGCTACATACACAGCGAATCTTGACTCCTGACCTCCAGTATGACCTCTGACACCCCACATCCCCCCACCACCCGTGTGATCCACGTTAGCCTTGCTTCAACCCGGACCACCCAGAATGATCTCCAGACAAACATCGACAGTGACCCTGGCCAACCTGGAGCGAGTCCTGAACCCCAAATTACCCCATAAACCCACCAGAGCTGCCCCCCATGCCCCCTGACCCCCCCCAGACTGACCCCAGCACACCCAGAGTGACCCCTGACCCTCGATTGACACCCTCCGGCCCAGAGTGACCTTTCCCCCCTCACTCAGACCGAGCCCAGCAGGTCCTGAGCGACCCCTGAGCCCCGAGGTTCACCTCCGCCACCCCAGGGTGAACACCTGCCCCTCACATTGAGCCACGCCAAGCCCAGGGTGACCCCTGGCCCCCAGACTGGATCCTGACCACCAAAACTGGGGTGACCATACACCACCACAGCCACGCCGTGACTCCGGAATTGTCCCCTGGTGCCCCACCCAGAGCCGCCCCAGCTGCCTTCCAACCAACACCACACTTCCCCCCCCCTCCGTGCTGCCACTTCACCACACCCGCCCCGCCCCCCACTCCCCCACCGTGACCCGCAGGACTCACCAGGCTCCTGTGGAACTCCTCGAAGGGCTTGAGTACAGACGGCGGGAGGTGAGCATAGCGTGACAGACTGCACCCGTCCTGTCCTGGCGACCTACGAACGTGGCCTGACCCCAGGGAGGGCGCCAGAAAAGTGGCGACGAGGAGGAGGACCACGCCGGATGGGGCGAAAGCCATTTTACACCGATCTACAGAAATTACAGAGGGAGAGAGTGAGAAAATAAATCAACAGGCAGGTGTCCGATCGACGTTCTTCATGGGGCAACGCAAATCCCTCCAACGCCGACCCCGCCATGTTGCGCCCCTTTTAAATCGCAGGTGGTCCCCACCACCTCCACAAAGCCCCTGAGAGCAAGCGGATTCTTCCTCTCCAGCCTGTTACCTGTGATCTCCAGCGAGTGAGGATCCTATTCCCCTGTTCCTCAGTTCTGACCTGCTCTCTGCTCTGCCCCATTCTCCTGCCCTATATACCAGAGATCCCAGCTTAGGGAGAATTCCCACAGCAACCTGAAAGTCGGATAACCCCGGGATGACTGATGTACAGAAAGAGAAGCTGGAACCTGTCAGCCAGGTGGGTCACCGTCAGAGGTGTAGGCAGAGAGGGAGGGACTGGAGGTGGAGAGAGAGAAAGGGGGAGTGACCAGGAAACCAGGTTGGAAAGTGAAACAGGAAGATTTTCCGGGGAATGCACACTTCAGCACAGACCAGGTTTCTCTTCAAACCGCCGTCAATTCTTAACTCACATTACCAAAACACTAATATCCTCCCCTATCGTGCTCACAAGGAACAGGAGGAGGCCCATTCAGGCCCTCTCTCTGGCCTGAAACAACAGTGACAGTGTGAGGGAGCTGGATTAACATCAGTACAGATAGAGTCAGTAACACAGGGTGCTGGGGGAGAGGGGTTACTGAGTGACAGTGTGAGGGAGCTGGATTAACATCAGTAGAGATACAGTCAGTAACACAGGGTGCTGAGGGAGAGGGGTTACTGAGTGACAGTGTGAGGGAGCTGGATTAACATCAGTAGAGATACAGTCAGTAACACAGTGTGCTGGGGGAGGGGGTTACTGAGTGACAGTGTGAGGGAGCTGGATTAACATCAGTACAGATACAGTCAGTAACACAGTGTGCTGGGGGAGGGGGTGATTGAGTGACCGTGTGAGGGAGCTGGATTAACATCAGTACAGATACAGTCAGTAACACAGGGTGCTGGGGGAGAGGGGTTACTGAGTGACAGTGTGAGGGAGCTGGATTAACATCAGTAGAGATACAGTCACTAACACAGGGTGCTGGGGGAGAGGGGTTACTGAGTGACAGTGTGAGGGAGCTGGATTAACATCAGTAGCGATACAGTCAGTAACACAGGGTGCTGGGGGAGAGGGGTTACTGAGTGACAGTGTGAGGGAGCTGGATTAACATCAGTAGAGACACAGTCAGTAACACAGGGTGCTGGGGGGAGAGGGGTTACTGAGTGACAGTGTGAGGGAGCTGGATTAACATCAGTAGAGATACAGTCAGTAACGCAGGGTGCTGGGGGAGAGAGGTTACTGAGTGACAGTGTGAGGGAGCTGGATTAACATCAGTAGAGACACAGTCAGTAACACAGTGTGCTGGGGGAGAGGGGTTACTGAGTGACAGTGTGAGGGAGCTGGATTAACATCAGTAGAGACACAGTCAGTAACACAGGGTGCTGGGGGGAGAGGGGTTACTGAGTGACAGTGTGAGGGAGCTGGATTAACATCAGTAGAGACACAGTCAGTAACACAGGGTGCTGGGGGAGAGGGGTTACTGAGTGACAGTGTGAGGGAGCTGGATTAACATCAGTAACAATACAGTCAGTAACACAGGGTGCTGGGGGAGAGGGGTTACTGAGTGACAGTGTGAGGGAGCTGGATTAACATCAGTACAGATACAGTCAGTAACACAGGGTGCTGGGGGAGAGGGGTTACTGAGTGACAGTGTGAGGGAGCTGGATTAACATCAGTAGAGATACAGTCAGTAACACAGGGTGCTGGGGGAGAGGGGTTACTGAGTGACAGTGTGAGGGAGCTGGATTAACATCAGTAGAGATACAGTCAGTAACACAGGGTGCTGGGGGAGAGGGGTTACTGAGTGACAGTGTGAGGGAGCTGGATTAACATCAGTAGAGATACAGTCAGTAACACAGGGTGCTGGGGGAGAGGGGTTACTGAGTGACAGGTAGAGACAGTGGAAGGATATCGAAACTGGTCTTGTCATTTGAAAATACGGATCTCCAGACTTGCTCAATAAATCCTACAAATTAACACTGCTCGGGGAATCTTCCTGTTTCTCTTTCAATTCTCATTTCCCAGCCACTCCCGCACTCCTCTTTCTCTCTCTCTCTCCGTCCCCATTCCCTCCCTCTCTCTAGTGACACACCTGGCTGACAGGCTCCAGTTTCACTTTCCGTACATTAGTTATTCGCAGGAAATCTGGCTTTCAGATCATTGTGTGAATTCTCTTTCTGTCTCCCTCTCTGTTTCTCTCACTGTCTCCCTCTGTGTCTCTCCTCTCTCTCTCTCTCTGACTCTATCTCTGCCTGTCTGTCTCTCTCTTTTTTTTCTCTCGGTCTCTCTATATCTCTGACTCTCTCAGCCTCTCTGTGCTTTCTCTCTCAGTCTTTCTCTCTGTCTCTCTCTCTCTCTGACTCTCTCTCTATCTCTCTCTCTCTGCCTGTCTGTCTCTCTCTCTCTTTTTTTCTCTCGGTCTCTCTTTCTCTCTCTCTCTCTGACTCTCTCTTTCCCTCTTTCTGACAATCTCCCTGTTTCTCGATATTTCCTGTCTCTCTCTCGCTGTCTCTCTTTCTCTCTCTGTCTCTGTTTGTCTCTCTTACACTTTATGTCTTTCTCGCATTGTCACTCTCTCTCACTCTGTCTGACACTCTGTCTATGTCTATTCTCGCTTTCTCCCTCTTTCTCTCTCTCTCTCTGACGATCTCTCTCTGTCTTTCTGTTTCTCCCTGTCTCTCTCGCTCTCTGTCTCTCTGATTGTGCCTCTCTCTAACTCTTTATGCCGTTCTCTCTGTCTCTCTCTTACTCTCTCTGTCTCTCTCTCTCTCTCTGTGTCTCTCTCTCTCCTTTAAGATGCTCTTTAAAAACAACCTCTTTGGTGGCCTGTGCCTAATATCTCCTCCTGTGACTCAGGGTCAGATCCTGTCCGCTTCAGTGTCGTGAAGGATCGAGGGAAATGCTTCTGTTCCACTGACCCTCCGACAGTGCGGTGCTCCCCCGGCACTGACCCTCCGACAGTGCGGCACTCCCTCAGCACTGACCATCCGACAGTGCGGTGCTCCCCCGGCACTGACCCTCCGACAGTGCGGTGGTCCCTCAGCACTGACCATCCGACAGTGCGGCGCTCCCTCAGCACTGACCCTCTGACAGTGCGGCGCTCCCTCAGCACTGACCCTCCGACAGTGCGGCGCTCCCTCAGCACTGACCGTCCGACAGTGCGGCACTCCCTCAGCACTGACCCTCCGACAGTGCGGCGCTCCCTCAGCACTGACCATCCGACAGTGCGGAGCTCCCCGAGCACTGACCATCCGACAGTGCGGTGCTCCCCCGGCACTGACCCTCCGACAGTGCGGCGCTCCCTCAGCACTGACCCTCCGACAGTGCGGTGCTCCCCCGGCACTGACCCTCCGACAGTGCGGCACTCCCTCAGCACTGACCCTCCGACAGTGCGGCACTCCCTCAGCACTGACCCTCCGACAGTGCGGCGCTCCCTCAGCACTGACCCTCCGACAGTGCGGTGCTCCCCCGGCACTGACCCTCCGACAGTGCGGCACTCCCTCAGCACTGACCCTCCGACAGTGCGGCGCTCCCTCAGCACTGACCCTCCGACAGTGCGGCGCTCCCTCAGCACTGACGCTCCGACAGTGCGGCGCTCCCTCAGCACTGACCCTCCGACAGTGCGGTGCTCCCTCAGCACTGACCATCCGACAGTGCGGCGCTCCCTCAGCACTGACCCTCCGAGAGTGCGGTGCTCCCTCAGCACTGACCCTCCGACAGTGCGGTGCTCCCCCGGCACTGACCCTCCGACAGTGCGGAGCTCCCCCAGCACTGAATCTTGACAGTGCGGCGCTCCCTCACTACTGACCCTCCGACAGTGCGGCGCTCCTTCAACACTGACCCCCCGACAGTGCGGCGCTCCCTCAGCACTGACCCTCCGACAGTGCGGCGCTCCCTCAGCACTGACCCTCCGACAGTGTGGCGCTTCCTCAGCACTGATCCTCCCACAGTGCGGTGCTCCCTCAGCACTGACCCTCCGACAGTGCGGCGCTCCCTCAGCACTGACCATCCGACAGTGCGGCACTCCCTCAGCACTGACCCTCCGACAGTGCAGTGCTCCCTCAGCACTGACCCTCTAACATTGCGGCGCTCCCCCAGCACTGACCCTCCGACCGTGCGGCACTCCCTCAGCACTGACCCTCCGACAGTGCAGCGCTCCCTCAGCACTGACCCTCCGACAGTGCAGCGCTCCCTCAGCACTGACCCTCCGACAGTGCAGCGCTCCCCCAGCACTGACCCTCCGACAGTGCGGCACTCCCTCAGCACTGACCCTCCGACTGTGCGGCGCTCCCTCAGCACTGACCCTCCGACAGTGCGGCGCTCCCTCTGCACTGACCCTCCGACAGTGTAGAGCTCCCCCAGCACTGACCCTCCCACAGTGCGGTGCTCCCTCAGCACTGACCCTCCGACAGTGCGGCGCTCACTCAGCACAGACCCTCCGACAGTGCGGCACTCCCTCAGCACCGACCTCCAACAGTGCGGAGCTCCGTCAGCACCGACCACCGACAGTACGGCGCTCCCTCAGCACTGACCCTCCGACAGTGCGGCACTCCCTCAGCACTGACCCTCCGACAGTACGGGGCTCCCTCAGCACTGACCCTCCGACAGTGCGGCACTCCCTCAGTACTGACCCTCCGACAGTGCGGTGCTCCCTCAGCACTGACCCTCCGACAGTGCGGCGCTCCCTCAGCACTGACCCTCCGACAGTGCGGCGCTCACTCAGCACAGACCCTCCGACAGTGCGGCACTCCCTCAGCACCGACCTCCAACAGTGCGGTGCTCCCTCAGCACTGACCATCCGACAGTGCGGCGCTCCCTCAGCACTGACCCTCCGACAGTACGGTGCTCCCCCGGCACTGACCCTCCGACAGTGCGGCGCTCCCCCAGCACTGACCCTCCGACAGTGCGGAGCTCCACCATGACTGAATCTTGACAGTGCGGCGCTCCCTCACTACTGACCCTCCGACAGTGCGGCGCTCCTTCAGCACTGACCCTCCGACAGTGCGGCGCTCCCTCAGCACTGACCCTCCGACAGTGTGGCGCTTCCTCAGCACTGATCCTCCCACAGTGCGGTGCTCCCTCAGCACTGACCCTCCGACAGTGCGGCGCTCCCTCAGCACTGACCATCCGACAGTGCGGCACTCCCTCAGCACTGACCCTCCGACAGTGCAGTGCTCCCTCAGCACTGACCCTGCGACAGTGCGGCGCTCCCTCAGCACTGACCCTCCGACAGTGCGGCACTCCCTCAGCACTGACCCTCCGACAGTGCGGCGCTCCCTCAGCACTGACCCTCCGACAGTGCGGCGCTCCCTCAGCACTGACCCTCCGACAGTGCGGCGCTCCCTCAGCACTGACCCTCCGACAGTGCGGCGCTCCCTCAGCACTGACCCTCCGACAGTGCAGCGCTCGCTCAGCACTGACCCTCTAACATTGCGGCGCTCCCTCAGCACTGACCCTCCGACAGTGCGGCGCTCGCTCAGCACTGACCCTCTAACATTGCGGCGCACCCCCAGCACTGACCCTCCGACAGTGCGGCACTCCCTCAGCACTGACCCTCCGACAGTGCGGCGCTCCCTCAGCACTGACCCTCCGACAGTGCAGCGCTCGCTCAGCACTGACCCTCTAACATTGCGGCGCTCCCTCAGCACTGACCCTCCGACAGTGCGGCGCTCCCTCTGCACTGAACTCCGACAGTGTAGAGCTCCCCCAGCACTGACCCACCCACAGTGCGGTGCTCCCTCAGCACTGACCCTCCGACAGTGCGGCGCTCACTCAGCACAGACCCTCCGACAGTGCGGCACTCCCTCAGCACCGACCTCCAACAGTGCGGAGCTCCCTCAGCACCGACCACCGACAGTACGGCGCTCCCTCAGCACTGACCCTCCGACAGTACGGGGCTCCCTCAGCACTGACCCTCCAACAATGCGGCACTCCCTCAGTACTGACCCTCCGACAGTGCGGTGCTCCCTCAGCACTGACCCTCCGACAGTGCAGCGCTCGCTCAGCACTGACCCTCTAACATTGCGGCTATGCCTCAGCACTGACCCTCCGACACTGCGACACTCCCTCAGCACTGACCCTCCGAGAGTGCATTGCTCCCATTCCACTAATCCTCCGACAATGCAGCGCTCCCTCAGCACTGACGCTCCGACTGTGCGGCGCTCCCTCAGCACTGACTCTCCGACAGTGCGGCGCTCCCTCAGCACTGACCCTCCGACAGTGCAGCGCTCCCTCAGCACTGACCCTCCGACAGTGCGGCGCTCCCTCTGCACTGACCCTCCGACAGTGTAGAGCTCCCCCAGCACTGAATCTTGACAGTGCGGCGCTCCCTCACTACTGACCCTCCGACAGTGCGGCGCTCCTTCAGCACTGACCCTCCGACAGTGCGGCGCTCCCTCAGCACTGACCCTCCGACAGTGCGGCACTCCCTCAGCACTGACCCTCCGACAGTGTGGCGCTTCCTCAGCACTGATCCTCCCACAGTGCGGTGCTCCCTCAGCACTGACCCTCCGACAGTGCGGCGCTCCCTCAGCACTGACCCTCCGACAGTGCAGCGCTCGCTCAGCACTGACCCTCTAACATTGCGGCGCTCCCTCAGCACTGACCCTCCGACAGTGCGGCGCTCCCTCTGCACTGAACTCCGACAGTGTAGAGCTCCCCCAGCACTGACCCACCCACAGTGCGGTGCTCCCTCAGCACTGACCCTCCGACAGTGCGGCGCTCACTCAGCACAGACCCTCCGACAGTGCGGCACTCCCTCAGCACCGACCTCCAACAGTGCGGAGCTCCCTCAGCACCGACCACCGACAGTACGGCGCTCCCTCAGCACTGACCCTCCGACAGTACGGGGCTCCCTCAGCACTGACCCTCCAACAATGCGGCACTCCCTCAGTACTGACCCTCCGACAGTGCGGTGCTCCCTCAGCACTGACCCTCCGACAGTGCAGCGCTCGCTCAGCACTGACCCTCTAACATTGCGGCTATCCCTCAGCACTGACCCTCCGACACTGCGACACTCCCTCAGCACTGACCCTCCGAGAGTGCATTGCTCCCATTCCACTAATCCTCCGACAATGCAGCGCTCCCTCAGCACTGACGCTCCGACTGTGCGGCGCTCCCTCAGCACTGACTCTCCGACAGTGCGGCGCTCCCTCAGCACTGACCCTCCGACAGTGCAGCGCTCCCTCAGCACTGACCCTCCGACAGTGCGGCGCTCCCTCTGCACTGACCCTCCGACAGTGTAGAGCTCCCCCAGCACTGACCCTCCCTCAGTGCGGTGCTCCCTCAGCACTGACCCTCCGACAGTGCGGCGCTCACTCAGCACAGACCCTCCGACAGTGCGGCACTCCCTCAGCACCGACCTCCAACAGTGCGGAGCTCCCTCAGCACCGACCTCCGACAGTACGGCGCTCCCTCAGCACTGACCCTCCAACAGTGCGGCACTCCCTCAGCACTGACCCTCCGACAGTACGGGGCTCCCTCAGCACTGACCCTCCGACAGTGCGGCACTCCCTCAGCACTGACCATCCGACAGTGCGGCGCTCCCTCAGTACTGACTCTCCGACAGTGCGGCGCTCCCCCAGCACTGACGCTCCGACAGTGCGTCGCGCCCTCAGCACTGACCCTCCGACAGTGCGGCGCCCTCTCTGTTCTGACCCTCCGACAGTGCGCCGCTCCCTCAGGACTGACCCTCCGACAGTGTGGCGCTCCCTCAGTACTGACCCTCCGAAAGTGCGGCGCTCCCTTAGCGCTGACCCTACAACAGTGCGGCGCTCCCTCAGTACTGACCCTCCGACAGTGCGGCGCTCCCTCAGCACTGACGCTCCGACTGTGCGGCGCTCCCTCAGCACTGACTCTCCGACAGGGCGGCGCTCCCTCAGCACTGACCCTCTAACATAGCGGCGCTCCCTCAGCACTGACCCTCCGACAGTGCGGCGCTCCCTCAGCACTGACCCTCCGACAGTGCGGTGCTCCCTCAGCACTGACCCTCCGACAGTGCGGCGCGTCCTCGGCACTGACCCTCCGACAGTGCGGCGCTCCCTCAGCACTGACCCTCCGACAGTGCGGCGCCCTCTCTGTTCTGACCCTCTGACAGTGCGGTGCTCCCTCAGCACTGACCCTCCGACACTGCGGCGCTCCCTCAGCACTGACTCTCCGACAGTGCGTTGCTCCCTCAGTACTGACCCACCGACAGTGCGCCGCTCCCTCAGCACTGACCCTCCGACAGTGTGGCGCTCCCTCAGCACTGACCCTCCAACAGTGCGGCGCTCCCTGAGTACTGACCCTCCGACAGTGTGGCGCTCCCTCAGCACTGACCCTCCGACAGAGCGGCGCTCCCTCAGCACTGACCCTCCGACAGAGCGCCGCTCCCTCATCACTGACCCTCCGAGAGTGCATTGCTCCCGTTCCACTAATCCTCCGACAGTGCGGTGCTCCCTCAGTACTGATCCTCCGACAGTGCGGTGCTCCCTCAGCACTGACCCTCCGACAGTGCAGTGCTCCCTCAGTACTGACCCTCCGACAGTGCGGCGCTCCCCCAGCACTGACCCTCCGACAGTGCGGCGCTTCCTCAGCACTGACCCTCCAGCAGTGCGGCGCTCCCTCAGTACTGACCCTCCGACAGTGCGGTGCTCCCTCAGTACTGACCCTCCGACAGTGCAGCGCTCCCTCAGCACTGACCCTCCGACAGTGCAGCGCTCCCTCAGCACTGACCCTCCGACAGTGCGACGCTCCCTCAGCACTGACCCTCCGACAGTGCGGTGCTCCCTCAGTACTGACCCTCCGAAAGTGCAGCGCTCCCTCAGCACTGACCCTCCGACAGTGCAGCGCTCCCTCAGCACTGACCCTCCGACAGTGCGACACTCCCTCAGCACTGATCCTCCGACTGTGCGACGCTCCTTCAGCACTGACCCTCCAACAGTGCAGCGCTCCCTCAGCACTGACCCTCCGACAGTGCGGCGCTGCCACAGCACTGACCCTCCGACAGTGCGGTGCTCCCTCAGTACTGACTGTCCGACAGTGCGGTGCTCCCTCAGTACTGACCCACCAACTGTGCGCCGCTCCCTCAGCACTGGCCCTCCGACTGTGCGGCACTCCCTCAGCACTGACCCTCCGACAGTGCGGCGCTCCCTCAGCACTGACCCTCCGACAGTGCGGTGCTCCCTCAGTATTGACCCTCCGACAGTGCGGCGCTCCCTCAGCACTGACCCCCCAACAGTGCGGCGCTCTCTCAGCATTGACCCTCTGACAGTGCGGCGCTCCCTCAGCACTGACCCTCCGTCAGTGCGGTGCTCCCTCAGTACTGAACCTCCGACAGTGCGGCGCTCCCTCAGTACTGACTCTCCGACAGTGCGGCGCTCCCTCAGTACTGACCCTCCAACAGTGCAGCGCTCCCTCAGCACTGATCCTCCAACAGTGCGACGCTCCTTCAGCACTGACCCACCGACAGTGCGCCGCTCCCTCAGCACTGACCCTCCGACAGTGCGGCACTCCCTCAGCACTGACCCTCCAACAGTGCGGCGCTCCCTCAGCACTGACCCTCCGACAGTGCGGAGCTCCCTCAGCACCGACCACCGACAGTACGGCGCTCCCTCAGCACTGACCCTCCGACAGTGCGGCACTCCCTCAGCACTGACCCTCCGACAGTACGGGGCTCCCTCAGCACTGACCCTCCGACAGTGCGGCACTCCCTCAGTACTGACCCTCCGACAGTGCGGTGCTCCCTCAGCACTGACCCTCCGACAGTGCGGCGCTCCCTCAGCACTGACCCTCCGACAGTGTGGCGCTCACTCAGCACAGACCCTCCGACAGTGCGGCACTCCCTCAGCACCGACCGCCAACAGTGCGGTGCTCCCTCAGCACTGACCATCCGACAGTGCGGCGCTCCCTCAGCACTGACCCTCCGACAGTGCGGTGCTCCCCCGGCACTGACCCTCCGACAGTGCGGCGCTCCCCCAGCACTGACCCTCCGACAGTGCGGAGCTCCCCCAGCACTGAATCTTGACAGTGCGGCGCTCCCTCACTACTGACCCTCCGACAGTGCGGCGCTCCTTCAGCACTGACCCTCCGACAGTGCGGCGCTCCCTCAGCACTGACCCTCCGACAGTGTGGCGCTTCCTCAGCACTGATCCTCCCACAGTGCGGTGCTCCCTCAGCACTGATCCGCCGACAGTGCGGCGCTCCCTCAGCACTGACCATCCGACAGTGCGGCACTCCCTCAGCACTGACCCTCCGACAGTGCAGTGCTCCCTCAGCACTGACCCTCTAACATTGCGGCGCTCCCCCAGCACTGACCCTCCGACAGTGCGGCACTCCCTCAGCACTGACCCTCCGACAGTGCAGCGCCCGCTCAGCACTGACCCTCTAACATTGCGGCGCTCCCTCAGCACTGACCCTCCGACAGTGCGGCGCTCCCTCTGCACTGAACTCCGACAGTGTAGAGCTCCCCCAGCACTGACCCACCCACAGTGCGGTGCTCCCTCAGCACTGACCCTCCGACAGTGCGGCGCTCCCTCAGCACTGACCCTCCGACAGTGCGGCGCTCACTCAGCACAGACCCTCCGACAGTGCGGCACTCCCTCAGCACCGACCTCCAACAGTGCGGAGCTCCCTCAGCACCGACCACCGACAGTACGGCGCTCCCTCAGCACTGACCCTCTGACAGTGCGGCACTCCCTCAGCACTGACCCTCCGACAGTACGGGGCTCCCTCAGCACTGACCCTCCGACAGTGCGGCACTCCCTCAGTACTGAACCTCCGACAGTGCGGTGCTCCCTCAGCACTGACCCTCCGAAAGTGCGGCGCTCCCTCAGCACTGACCATCCGACAGTGCGGCACTCCCTCAGCACTGACCCTCCGACAGTGCGGCGCTCCCTCAGCACTGACCCTCCGACAATGCAGCGCTCCCTCAGCACTGACGCTCCGACTGTGCGGCGCTCCCTCCGCACTGACTCTCCGACAGTGCGGCGCTCCCTCAGCACTGACCCTCCGACAGTGCAGCGCTCCCTCAGCACTGACCCTCCGACAGTGCGGCGCTCCCTCTGCACTGACCCTCCGACAGTGTAGAGCTCCCCCAGCACTGACCCTCCCTCAGTGCGGTGCTCCCTCAGCACTGACCCTCCGACAGTGCGGCGCTCACTCAGCACAGACCCTCTAACATTGCGGCGCTCCCTCAGCACTGACCCTCCGACAGTGCGGCGCTCCCTCTGCACTGACCCTCCGACAGTGCGGCGCTCCCTCAGCACTGACCCTCCGACAGTACGGGGCTCCCTCAGCACTGACCCTCCAACAATGCGGCACTCCCTCAGTACTGACCCTCCGACAGTGCGGTGCTCCCTCAGCACTGACCCTCCGACAGTGCAGCGCTCGCTCAGCACTGACCCTCTAACATTGCGGCTATCCCTCAGCACTGACCCTCCGACACTGCGACACTCCCTCAGCACTGACCCTCCGAGAGTGCATTGCTCCCATTCCACTAATCCTCCGACAATGCAGCGCTCCCTCAGCACTGACGCTCCGACTGTGCGGCGCTCCCTCAGCACTGACTCTCCGACAGTGCGGCGCTCCCTCAGCACTGACCCTCCGACAGTGCAGCGCTCCCTCAGCACTGACCCTCCGACAGTGCGGCGCTCCCTCTGCACTGACCCTCCGACAGTGTAGAGCTCCCCCAGCACTGACCCTCCCTCAGTGCGGTGCTCCCTCAGCACTGACTCTCCGACAGTGCGGCGCTCACTCAGCACAGACCCTCCGACAGTGCGGCACTCCCTCAGCACCGACCTCCAACAGTGCGGAGCTCCCTCAGCACTGACCCTCCGACAGTACGGGGCTCCCTCAGCACTGACCCTCCGACAGTGCGGCACTCCCTCAGCACTGACCCTCCGACAGTGCGGCGCTCCCTCAGTACTGACTCTCCGACAGTGCGGCGCTCCCCCAGCACTGACGCTCCGACAGTGCGTCGCGCCCTCAGCACTGACCCTCCGACAGTGCGGCGCCCTCTCTGTTCTGACCCTCCGACAGTGCGCCGCTCCCTCAGGACTGACCCTCCGACAGTGTGGCACTCCCTCAGTACTGACCCTCCGACAGTGCGGCGCTCCCTTAGCGCTGACCCTACAACAGTGCGGCGCTCCCTCAGTACTGACCCTCCGACAGTGCGGCGCTCCCTCAGCACTGACGCTCCGACTGTGCGGCGCTCCCTCAGCACTGACTCTCCGACAGGGCGGCGCTCCCTCAGCACTGACCCTCCGACAGTGCGGCGCTCCCTCAGCACTGACCCTCCGACAGTGCGGCGCCCTCTCTGTTCTGACCCTCTGACAGTGCGGCGCTCCCTCAGTACTGACCCACCGACAGTGCGCCGCTCCCTCAGCACTGACCCTCCGACAGTGTGGCGCTCCCTCAGCACTGACCCTCCAACAGTGCGGCGCTCCCTGAGTACTGACCCTCCGACAGTGTGGCGCTCCCTCAGCACTGACCCTCCGACAGAGCGGCGCTCCCTCAGCACTGACCCTCCGACAGAGCGCCGCTCCCTCATCACTGACCCTCCGAGAGTGCATTGCTCCCGTTCCACTAATCCTCCGACAGTGCGGTGCTCCCTCAGTACTGATCCTCCGACAGTGCGGTGCTACCTCAGCACTGACCCTCCGACAGTGCAGTGCTCCCTCAGTACTGACCCTCCGACAGTGCGGCGCTCCCCCAGCACTGACCTTCCGACAGTGCGGCGCTTCCTCAGCACTGACCCTCCAGCAGTGCGGCGCTCCCTCTGTACTGACCCTCCGACAGTGCGGTGCTCCCTCAGTACTGACCCTCCGACAGTGCAGCGCTCCCTCAGCACTGACCCTCCGACAGTGCAGCGCTCCCTCAGCACTGACCCTCCGACAGTGCGACGCTCCCTCAGCACTGACCCACCGACAGTGCGGTGCTCCCTCAGTACTGACCCTCCGAAAGTGCAGCGCTCCCTCAGCACTGACCCTCCGACAGTGCAGCGCTCCCTCAGCACTGACCCTCCGACAGTGCGACACTCCCTCAGCACTGATCCTCCGACTGTGCGACGCTCCTTCAGCACTGACCCTCCAACAGTGCAGCGCTCCCTCAGCACTGACCCTCCGACAGTGCGGCGCTCCCACAGCACTGACCCTCCGACAGTGCGGTGCTCCCTCAGTACTGACTGTCCGACAGTGCGGTGCTCCCTCAGTACTGACCCACCAACTGTGCGCCGCTCCCTCAGCACTGGCCCTCCGACTGTGCGGCACTCCCTCAGCACTGACCCTCCGACAGTGCGGCGCTCCCTCAGCACTGACCCTCCGACAGTGCGGTGCTCCCTCAGTATTGACCCTCCGACAGTGCGGCGCTCCCTCAGCACTGACCCCCCAACAGTGCGGCGCTCTCTCAGCATTGACCCTCTGACAGTGCGGCGCTCCATCAGCACTGACCCTCCGTCAGTGCGGTGCTCCCTCAGTACTGACCCTCCGACAGTGCGGCGCTCCCTCAGTACTGACTCTCCGACAGTGCGGCGCTCCCTCAGTACTGACCCTCCAACAGTGCAGCGCTCCCTCAGCACTGATCCTCCAACAGTGCGACGCTCCTTCAGCACTGACCCACCGACAGTGCGCCGCTCCCTCAGCACTGACCCTCCGACAGTGCGGCACTCCCTCAGTACTGACTCTCCGACAGTGCGGCGCTCACTCAGCACTGACCCTCCAACAGTGCGGCGCTCCCTCAGCACTGACCCTCCGACAGTGCGGAGCTCCCTCAGCACCGACCACCGACAATACGGCGCTCCCTCAGCACTGACCCTCCGACAGTGCGGCACTCCCTCAGCACTGACCCTCCGACAGTACGGGGCTCCCTCAGCACTGACCCTCCGACAGTGCGGCACTCCCTCAGTACTGACCCTCCGACAGTGCGGTGCTCCCTCAGCACTGACCCTCCGACAGTGCGGCGCTCCCTCAGCACTGACCCTCCGACAGTGTGGCGCTCACTCAGCACAGACCCTCCGACAGTGCGGCACTCCCTCAGCACCGACCGCCAACAGTGCGGTGCTCCCTCAGCACTGACCATCCGACAGTGCGGCGCTCCCTCAGCACTGACCCTCCGACAGTGCGGTGCTCCCCCGGCACTGACCCTCCGACAGTGCGGCCCTCCCCCAGCACTGACCCTCCGACAGTGCGGAGCTCCCCCAGCACTGAATCTTGACAGTGCGGCGCTCCCTCACTACTGACCCTCCGACAGTGCGGCGCTCCTTCAGCACTGACCCTCCGACAGTGCGGCGCTCCCTCAGCACTGACCCTCCGACAGTGTGGCGCTTCCTCAGCACTGATCCTCCCACAGTGCGGTGCTCCCTCAGCACTGATCCGCCGACAGTGCGGCGCTCCCTCAGCACTGACCATCCGACAGTGCGGCACTCCCTCAGCACTGACCCTCCGACAGTGCAGTGCTCCCTCAGCACTGACCCTCTAACATTGCGGCGCTCCCCCAGCACTGACCCTCCGACAGTGCGGCACTCCCTCAGCACTGACCCTCCGACAGTGCGGCGCTCCCTCATCACTGACCCTCCGACAGTGCAGCGCTCGCTCAGCACTGACCCTCTAACATTGCGGCGCTCCCTCAGCACTGACCCTCCGACAGTGCGGCGCTCCCTCTGCACTGAACTCCGACAGTGTAGAGCTCCCCCAGCACTGACCCACCCACAGTGCGGTGCTCCCTCAGCACTGACCCTCCGACAGTGCGGCGCTCCCTCAGCACTGACCCTCCGACAGTGCGGCGCTCACTCAGCACAGACCCTCCGACAGTGCGGCACTCCCTCAGCACCGACCTCCAACAGTGCGGAGCTCCCTCAGCACCGACCACCGACAGTACGGCGCTCCCTCAGCACTGACCCTCTGACAGTGCGGCACTCCCTCAGCACTGACCCTCCGACAGTACGGGGCTCCCTCAGCACTGACCCTCCGACAGTGCGGCACTCCCTCAGTACTGAACCTCCGACAGTGCGGTGCTCCCTCAGCACTGACCCTCCGAAAGTGCGGCGCTCCCTCAGCACTGACCATCCGACAGTGCGGCACTCCCTCAGCACTGACCCTCCGACAGTGCGGCGCTCCCTCAGCACTGACCCTCCGACATTGCAGCGCTCGCTCAGTACTGACCCTCTAACATTGCGGCTATCCCTCAGCACTGACCCTCCGACACTGCGACACTCCCTCAGCGCTGACCCTCCGAGAGTGCATTGCTCCCATTCCACTAATCCTCCGACAATGCAGCGCTCCCTCAGCACTGACGCTCCGACTGTGCGGCGCTCCCTCCGCACTGACTCTCCGACAGTGCGGCGCTCCCTCAGCACTGACCCTCCGACAGTGCAGCGCTCCCTCAGCACTGACCCTCCGACAGTGCGGCGCTCCCTCTGCACTGACCCTCCGACAGTGTAGAGCTCCCCCAGCACTGACCCTCCCTCAGTGCGGTGCTCCCTCAGCACTGACCCTCCGACAGTGCGGCGCTCACTCAGCACAGACCCTCCGACAGTGCGGCACTCCCTCAGCACCGACCTCCAACAGTGCGGAGCTCCCTCAGCACCGACCTCCGACAGTACGGCGCTCCCTCAGCACTGACCCTCCGACAGTGCGGCACTCCCTCAGCACTGACCCTCCGACAGTACGGGGCTCCCTCAGCACTGACCCTCCGACAGTGCGGCACTCCCTCAGCACTGACCCTCCGACAGTGCGGCGCTCCCTCAGCACCGACCTCCAACAGTGCGGAGCTCCCTCAGTATTGACTCTCCGACTGTGCGGCGCTCCCCCAGCACTGACGCTCCGACAGTGCGGCGCGCCCTCGGCACTGTACCTCCGACAGTGCGGCGCGCCCTCAGCACTGACCCTCCGACAGTGCGGCGCCCTCTCTGTTCTGACCCTCCGACAGTGCGCCGCTCCCTCAGCACTGACCCTCCGACAGTGTGGCACTCCCTCAGTACTGACCCTCCGACAGTGCGGCGCTCCCTTAGCGCTGACCCTACAACAGTGCGGCGCTCCCTCAGTACTGACCCTCCGACAGTGCGGCGCTCCCTCAGCACTGACCCTCCGACAGTGCATTGCTCCCATTCCACTAATCCTCCGACAATGCAGCGCTCCCTCAGCACTGACGCTCCGACTGTGCGGCGCTCCCTCAGCACTGACTCTCCGACAGGGCGGCGCTCCCTCAGCACTGACCCTCTAACATAGCGGCGCTCCCTCAGCACTGACCCTCCGACAGTGCGGCGCTCCCTCAGCACTGACCCTCCGACAGTACGGTGCTCCCTCAGCACTGACCCTCCGACAGTGCGGCGCGTCCTCGGCACTGACCCTCCGACAGTGCGGCGCTCCCTCAGCACTGACCCACCGACAGTGCGGCGCCCTCTCTGTTCTGACCCTCTGACAGTGCGGTGCTCCCTCAGCACTGACCCTCCGACACTGCGGCGCTCCCTCAGCACTGACTCTCCGAAAGTGCGTTGCTCCCTCAGTACTGACCCACCGACAGTGCGCCGCTCCCTCAGCACTGAACCCTCCGACAGTGTGGCGCTCCCTCAGCACTGACCCTCCAACAGTGCGGCGCTCCATGAGTACTGACCCTCCGACAGTGTGGCGCTCCCTCAGCACTGACCCTCCGACAGAGCGGCGCTCCCTCAGCACTGACCCTCCGACAGAGCGCCGCTCCCTCAGCACTGACCCTCCGAGAGTGCATTGCTCCCGCTCCACTAATCCTCCGACAGTGCGGTGCTCCCTCAGTACTGATCCTCCGACAGTGCGGTGCTCCCTCAGCACTGACCCTCCGACAGTGCAGTGCTCCCTCAGTACTGACCCTCCGACAGTGCGGCGCTCCCCCAGCACTGACCCTCCGACAGTGCGGCGCTTCCTCAGCACTGACCCTCCAGCAGTGCGGCGCTCCCTCAGTACTGACCCTCCGACAGTGCGGTGCTCCCTCAGTACTGACCCTCCGACAGTGCGGCGCTCCCTCAGCACTGACCGTCCGACTGTGCGGCGCTCCCTCAGCACTGACCCTCCGACAGTGCAGCGCTCCCTCAGCACTGACCCTCCGACAGTGCAGCGCTCCCTCAGCACTGACCCTCCGACAGTGCGGCACTCCCTCAGCACTGATCCTCCGACTGTGCGACGCTCCTTCAGCACTGACCCTCCAACAGTGCAGCGCTCCCTCAGCACTGACCCTCCGACAGTGCGGCGCTCCCACAGCACTGACCCTCCGACAGTGCGGTGCTCCCTCAGTACTGACTCTCCGACAGTGCGGTGCTCCCTCAGTACTGACCCACCAACTGTGCGCCGCTCCCTCAGCTCTGGCCCTCCGACAGTGCGGCACTCCCTCAGCACTGTCCCTCCGACAGTGCGGCGCTCCCTCAGCACTGACCCTCCGACAGTGCAGCGCTCCCTCAGCACTGACCCTCCGACAGTGCAGCGCTCCCTCAGCACTGACCCTCCGACAGTGCGGCACTCCCTCAGCACTGATCCTCCGACTGTGCGACGCTCCTTCAGCACTGACCCTCCAACAGTGCAGCGCTCCCTCAGCACTGACCCTCCGACAGTGCGGTGCTCCCTCAGTACTGACCCTCCGACAGTGCGGAGCTCCCTCAGTACTGACTCTCCGACAGTGCGGCGCTCCCCCAGCACTGACCCTCCGACAGTGCGGCGCGCCCTCGGCACTGAACCTCCGACAGTGCGGCGCTCCCTCAGCACTGACACTCCGACAGTGCGGCCCCCTCTCTGTTCTGACCCTCCGACAGTGCGCCGCTCCCTCAGCACTGACCCTCCGACAGTGTGGCACTCCCTCAGTACTGACCCTCCGACAGTGCGGCGCTCCCTTAGCGCTGACCCTACAACAGTGCGGCGCTCCCTCAGTACTGACCCTCCGACAGTGCGGCGCTCCCTCAGCACTGACCCTCCGACAGTGCGGTGCTCCCTCAGCAGTGACCCTCCGACAGTGCGGCGCGTCCTCGGCACTGACCCTCCGACAGTGCGGCGCTCCCTCAGCACTGACCCTCCGACAGTGCGGCGCCCTCTCTGTTCTGACCCTCTGACAGTGCGGTGCTCCCTCAGCACTGACCCTCCGACACTGCGGCGCTCCCTCAGCACTGACTCTCTGACAGTGCGTTGCTCCCTCAGTACTGACCCACCGACAGTGCGCCGCTCCCTCAGCACTGACCCTCCGACAGTGTGGCGCTCCCTCAGCACTGACCCTCCAACAGTGCGGCGCTCCCTGAGTACTGACCCTCCGACAGTGTGGCGCTCCCTCTGCACTGACCCTCCGACAGAGCGGCGCTCCCTCAGCACTGACCCTCCGACAGAGCGCCGCTCCCTCAGCACTGACCCTCCGAGAGTGCATTGCTCCCGTTCCACTAATCCTCCGACAGTGCGGTGCTCCCTCAGTACTGATCCTCCGACAGTGCGGTGCTCCCTCAGCACAGACCCTCCGACAGTGCAGTGCTCCCTCAGTACTGACCCTCCGACAGTGCGGCGCTCCCCCAGCACTGACCCTCCGACAGTGCGGCGCTTCCTCAGCACTGACCCTCCAGCAGTGCGGCGCTTCCTCAGTACTGACCCTCCGACAGTGCGGTGCTCCCTCAGTACTGACCCTCCGACAGTGCAGCGCTCCCTCAGCACTGACCCTCCGACAGTGCGGCGCTCCCTCAGCACTGACCCTCCGACAGTGCGGTGCTCCCTCAGCACTGACCCTCCGACAGTGCGGCGCTCCCTCAGCACTGACCATCCGACAGTGCGGCACTCCCTCAGCACTGACCCTCCGACAGTGCAGTGCTCCCTCAGCACTGACCCTCTAACATTGCGGCGCTCCCCCAGCACTGACCCTCCGACAGTGCGGCACTCCCTCAGCACTGACCCTCCGACAGTGCGGCGCTCCCTCAGCACTGACCCTCCGACAGTGCAGCGCTCCCTCAGCACTGACCCTCCGACAGTGCAGCGCTCCCCCAGCACTGACCCTCCGACAGTGCGGCACTCCCTCAGCACTGACCCTCCGACTGTGCGGCGCTCCCTCAGCACTGACCCTCCGACAGTGCGGCGCTCCCTCTGCACTGACCCTCCGACAGTGTAGAGCTCCCCCAGCACTGACCCTCCCACAGTGCGGTGCTCCCTCAGCACTGACCCTCCGACAGTGCGGCGCTCACTCAGCACAGACCCTCCGACAGTGCGGCACTCCCTCAGCACCGACCTCCAACAGTGCGGAGCTCCGTCAGCACCGACCACCGACAGTACGGCGCTCCCTCAGCACTGACCCTCCGACAGTGCGGCACTCCCTCAGCACTGACCCTCCGACAGTACGGGGCTCCCTCAGCACTGACCCTCCGACAGTGCGGCACTCCCTCAGTACTGACCCTCCGACAGTGCGGTGCTCCCTCAGCACTGACCCTCCGACAGTGCGGCGCTCCCTCAGCACTGACCCTCCGACAGTGCGGCGCTCACTCAGCACAGACCCTCCGACAGTGCGGCACTCCCTCAGCACCGACCTCCAACAGTGCGGTGCTCCCTCAGCACTGACCATCCGACAGTGCGGCGCTCCCTCAGCACTGACCCTCCGACAGTACGGTGCTCCCCCGGCACTGACCCTCCGACAGTGCGGCGCTCCCCCAGCACTGACCCTCCGACAGTGCGGAGCTCCCCCAGCACTGAATCTTGACAGTGCGGCGCTCCCTCACTACTGACCCTCCGACAGTGCGGCGCTCCTTCAGCACTGACCCTCCGACAGTGCGGCGCTCCCTCAGCACTGACCCTCCGACAGTGCGGCACTCCCTCAGCACTGACCCTCCGACAGTGTGGCGCTTCCTCAGCACTGATCCTCCCACAGTGCGGTGCTCCCTCAGCACTGACCCTCCGACAGTGCGGCGCTCCCTCAGCACTGACCATCCGACAGTGCGGCACTCCCTCAGCACTGACCCTCCGCCAGTGCAGTGCTCCCTCAGCACTGACCCTCTAACATTGCGGCGCTCCCCCAGCACTGACCCTCCGACAGTGCGGCACTCCCTCTGCACTGACCCTCCGACAGTGCGGCGCTCCCTCAGCACTGACCCTCCGACAGTGCAGCGCTCGCTCAGCACTGACCCTCTAACATTGCGGCGCTCCCTCAGCACTGACCCTCCGACAGTGCGGCGCTCCCTCTGCACTGAACTCCGACAGTGTAGAGCTCCCCCAGCACTGACCCACCCACAGTGCGGTGCTCCCTCAGCACTGACCCTCCGACAGTGCGGCGCTCACTCAGCACAGACCCTCCGACAGTGCGGCACTCCCTCAGCACCGACCTCCAACAGTGCGGAGCTCCCTCAGCACCGACCACCGACAGTACGGCGCTCCCTCAGCACTGACCCTCCGACAGTACGGGGCTCCCTCAGCACTGACCCTCCAACAATGCGGCACTCCCTCAGTACTGACCCTCCGACAGTGCGGTGCTCCCTCAGCACTGACCCTCCGACAGTGCAGCGCTCGCTCAGCACTGACCCTCTAACATTGCGGCTATCCCTCAGCACTGACCCTCCGACACTGCGACACTCCCTCAGCACTGACCCTCCGAGAGTGCATTGCTCCCATTCCACTAATCCTCCGACAATGCAGCGCTCCCTCAGCACTGACGCTCCGACTGTGCAGCGCTCCCTCAGCACTGACTCTCCGACAGTGCGGCGCTCCCTCAGCACTGACCCTCCGACAGTGCAGCGCTCCCTCAGCACTGACCCTCCGACAGTGCGGCGCTCCCTCTGCACTGACCCTCCGACAGTGTAGAGCTCCCCCAGCACTGACCCTCCCTCAGTGCGGTGCTCCCTCAGCACTGACCCTCCGACAGTGCGGCGCTCACTCAGCACAGACCCTCCGACAGTGCGGCACTCCCTCAGCACCGACCTCCAACAGTGCGGAGCTCCCTCAGCACCGACCTCCGACAGTACGGCGCTCCCTCAGCACTGACCCTCCGACAGTGCGGCACTCCCTCAGCACTGACCCTCCGACAGTACGGGGCTCCCTCAGCACTGACCCTCCGACAGTGCGGCACTCCCTCAGCACTGACCCTCCGACAGTGCGGCGCTCCCTCAGTACTGACTCTCCGACAGTGCGGCGCTCCCCCAGCACTGACGCTCCGACAGTGCGTCGCGCCCTCAGCACTGACCCTCCGACAGTGCGGCGCCCTCTCTGTTCTGACCCTCCGACAGTGCGCCGCTCCCTCAGGACTGACCCTCCGACAGTGTGGCACTCCCTCAGTACTGACCCTCCGACAGTGCGGCGCTCCCTTAGCGCTGACCCTACAACAGTGCGGCGCTCCCTCAGTACTGACCCTCCGACAGTGCGGCGCTCCCTCAGCACTGACGCTCCGACTGTGCGGCGCTCCCTCAGCACTGACTCTCCGACAGGGCGGCGCTCCCTCAGCACTGACCCTCTAACATAGCGGCGCTCCCTCAGCACTGACCCTCCGACAGTGCGGCGCTCCCTCAGCACTGACCCTCCGACAGTGCGGTGCTCCCTCAGCACTGACCCTCCGACAGTGCGGCGCGTCCTCGGCACTGACCCTCCGACAGTGCGGCGCTCCCTCAGCACTGACCCTCCGACAGTGCGGCGCCCTCTCTGTTCTGACCCTCTGACAGTGCGGTGCTCCCTCAGCACTGACCCTCCGACACTGCGGCGCTCCCTCAGCACTGACTCTCCGACAGTGCGTTGCTCCCTCAGTACTGACCCACCGACAGTGCGCCGCTCCCTCAGCACTGACCCTCCGACAGTGTGGCGCTCCCTCAGCACTGACCCTCCAACAGTGCGGCGCTCCCTGAGTACTGACCCTCCGACAGTGTGGCGCTCCCTCAGCACTGACCCTCCGACAGAGCGGCGCTCCCTCAGCACTGACCCTCCGACAGAGCGCCGCTCCCTCATCACTGACCCTCCGAGAGTGCATTGCTCCCGTTCCACTAATCCTCCGACAGTGCGGTGCTCCCTCAGTACTGATCCTCCGACAGTGCGGTGCTCCCTCAGCACTGACCCTCCGACAGTGCAGTGCTCCCTCAGTACTGACCCTCCGACAGTGCGGCGCTCCCCCAGCACTGACCCTCCGACAGTGCGGCGCTTCCTCAGCACTGACCCTCCAGCAGTGCGGCGCTCCCTCAGTACTGACCCTCCGACAGTGCGGTGCTCCCTCAGTACTGACCCTCCGACAGTGCAGCGCTCCCTCAGCACTGACCCTCCGACAGTGCAGCGCTCCCTCAGCACTGACCCTCCGACAGTGCGACGCTCCCTCAGCACTGACCCTCCGACAGTGCGGTGCTCCGTCAGTACTGACCCTCCGAAAGTGCAGCGCTCCCTCAGCACTGACCCTCCGACAGTGCAGCGCTCCCTCAGCACTGACCCTCCGACAGTGCGACACTCCCTCAGCACTGATCCTCCGACTGTGCGACGCTCCTTCAGCACTGACCCTCCAACAGTGCAGCGCTCCCTCAGCACTGACCCTCCGACAGTGCGGCGCTCCCACAGCACTGACCCTCCGACAGTGCGGTGCTCCCTCAGTACTGACTGTCCGACAGTGCGGTGCTCCCTCAGTACTGACCCACCAACTGTGCGCCGCTCCCTCAGCACTGGCCCTCCGACTGTGCGGCACTCCCTCAGCACTGACCCTCCGACAGTGCGGCGCTCCCTCAGCACTGACCCTCCGACAGTGCGGTGCTCCCTCAGTATTGACCCTCCGACAGTGCGGCGCTCCCTCAGCACTGACCCCCCAACAGTGCGGCGCTCTCTCAGCATTGACACTCTGACAGTGCGGCGCTCCCTCAGCACTGACCCTCCGTCAGTGCGGTGCTCCCTCAGTACTGACCCTCCGACAGTGCGGCGCTCCCTCAGTACTGACTCTCCGACAGTGCGGCGCTCCCTCAGTACTGACCCTCCAACAGTGCAGCGCTCCCTCAGCACTGATCCTCCAACAGTGCGACGCTCCTTCAGCACTGACCCACCGACAGTGCGCCGCTCCCTCAGCACTGACCCTCCGACAGTGCGGCACTCCCTCAGTACTGACTCTCCGACAGTGCGGCGCTCCCTCAGCACTGACCCTCCAACAGTGCGGCGCTCCCTCAGCACTGACCCTCCGACAGTGCGGAGCTCCCTCAGCACCGACCACCGACAGTACGGCGCTCCCTCAGCACTGACCCTCCGACAGTGCGGCACTCCCTCAGCACTGACCCTCCGACAGTACGGGGCTCCCTCAGCACTGACCCTCCGACAGTGCGGCACTCCCTCAGTACTGACCCTCCGACAGTGCGGTGCTCCCTCAGCACTGATCCTCCGACAGTGCGGCGCTCCCTCAGCACTGACCCTCCGACAGTGTGGCGCTCACTCAGCACAGACCCTCCGACAGTGCGGCACTCCCTCAGCACCGACCGCCAACAGTGCGGTGCTCCCTCAGCACTGACCATCCGACAGTGCGGCGCTCCCTCAGCACTGACCCTCCGACAGTGCGGTGCTCCCCCGGCACTGACCCTCCGACAGTGCGGCGCTCCCCCAGCACTGACCCTCCGACAGTGCGGAGCTCCCCCAGCACTGAATCTTGACAGTGCGGCGCTCCCTCACTACTGACCCTCCGACAGTGCGGCGCTCCTTCAGCACTGACCCTCCGACAGTGCGGCGCTCCCTCAGCACTGACCCTCCGACAGTGCGGCGCTCCCTCAGCACTGACCCTCCGACAGTGTGGCGCTTCCTCAGCACTGATCCTCCCACAGTGCGGTGCTCCCTCAGCACTGATCCGCCGACAGTGCGGCGCTCCCTCAGCACTGACCATCCGACAGTGCGGCACTCCCTCAGCACTGACCCTCCGACAGTGCAGTGCTCCCTCAGCACTGACCCTCTAACATTGCGGCCCTCCCCCAGCACTGACCCTCCGACAGTGCGGCACTCCCTCAGCACTGACCCTCCGACAGTGCGGCGCTCCCTCATCACTGACCCTCCGACAGTGCAGCGCTCGCTCAGCACTGACCCTCTAACATTGCGGCGCTCCCTCAGCACTGACCCTCCGACAGTGCGGCGCTCCCTCTGCACTGAACTCCGACAGTGTAGAGCTCCCCCAGCACTGACCCACCCACAGTGCGGTGCTCCCTCAGCACTGACCCTCCGACAGTGCGGCGCTCCCTCAGCACTGACCCTCCGACAGTGCGGCGCTCACTCAGCACAGACCCTCCGACAGTGCGGCACTCCCTCAGCACCGACCTCCAACAGTGCGGAGCTCCCTCAGCACCGACCACCGACAGTACGGCGCTCCCTCAGCACTGACCCTCTGACAGTGCGGCACTCCCTCAGCACTGACCCTCCGACAGTACGGGGCTCCCTCAGCACTGACCCTCCGACAGTGCGGCACTCCCTCAGTACTGAACCTCCGACAGTGCGGTGCTCCCTCAGCACTGACCCTCCGAAAGTGCGGCGCTCCCTCAGCACTGACCATCCGACAGTGCGGCACTCCCTCAGCACTGACCCTCCGACAGTGCGGCGCTCCCTCAGCACTGACCCTCCGACATTGCAGCGCTCGCTCAGCACTGACCCTCTAACATTGCGGCTATCCCTCAGCACTGACCCTCCGACACTGCGACACTCCCTCAGCACTGACCCTCCGAGAGTGCATTGCTCCCATTCCACTAATCCTCCGACAATGCAGCGCTCCCTCAGCACTGACGCTCCGACTGTGCGGCGCTCCCTCCGCACTGACTCTCCGACAGTGCGGCGCTCCCTCAGCACTGACCCTCCGACAGTGCAGCGCTCCCTCAGCACTGACCCTCCGACAGTGCGGCGCTCCCTCTGCACTGACCCTCCGACAGTGTAGAGCTCCCCCAGCACTGACCCTCCCTCAGTGCGGTGCTCCCTCAGCACTGACCCTCCGACAGTGCGGCGCTCACTCAGCACAGACCCTCCGACAGTGCGGCACTCCCTCAGCACCGACCTCCAACAGTGCGGAGCTCCCTCAGCACCGACCTCCGACAGTACGGCGCTCCCTCAGCACTGACCCTCCGACAGTGCGGCACTCCCTCAGCACTGACCCTCCGACAGTACGGGGCTCCCTCAGCACGGACCCTCCGACAGTGCGGCACTCCCTCAGCACTGACCCTCCGACAGTGCGGCGCTCCCTCAGCACTGACCCTCCGACAGTGCGGCGCTCCCTCAGCACCGACCTCCAACAGTGCGGAGCTCCCTCAGTACTGACTCTCCGACTGTGCGGCGCTCCCCCAGCACTGACGCTCCGACAGTGCGGCGCGCCCTCGGCACTGTACCTCCGACAGTGCGGCGCTCCCTCAGCACTGACCCTCCGACAGTGCGGCGCCCTCTCTGTTCTGACCCTCCGACAGTACGCCGCTCCCTCAGCACTGACCCTCCGACAGTGTGGCACTCCCTCAGTACTGACCCTCCGACAGTGCGGCGCTCCCTTAGCGCTGACCCTACAACAGTGCGGCGCTCCCTCAGTACTGACCCTCCGACAGTGCGGCGCTCCCTCAGCACTGACCCTCCGACAGTGCATTGCTCCCATTCCACTAATCCTCCGACAATGCAGCGCTCCCTCAGCACTGACGCTCCGACTGTGCGGCGCTCCCTCAGCA
This sequence comes from Scyliorhinus torazame, assembly GCF_047496885.1. Taxonomy (NCBI): domain Eukaryota; kingdom Metazoa; phylum Chordata; class Chondrichthyes; order Carcharhiniformes; family Scyliorhinidae; genus Scyliorhinus; species Scyliorhinus torazame. The sequence continues at coordinate 13,441,793 of NC_092728.1, forward strand.
CTGACTCTCCGACAGGGCGGCGCTCCCTCAGCACTGACCCTCTAACATAGCGGCGCTCCCTCAGCACTGACCCTCCGACAGTGCGGCGCTCCCTCAGCACTGACCCTCCGACAGTACGGTGCTCCCTCAGCACTGACCCTCCGACAGTGCGGCGCGTCCTCGGCACTGACCCACCGACAGTGCGCCGCTCCCTCAGCACTGAACCCTCCGACAGTGTGGCGCTCCCTCAGCACTGACCCTCCAACAGTGCGGCGCTCCATGAGTACTGACCCTCCGACAGTGTGGCGCTCCCTCAGCACTGACCCTCCGACAGAGCGGCGCTCCCTCAGCACTGACCCTCCGACAGAGCGCCGCTCCCTCAGCACTGACCCTCCGAGAGTGCATTGCTCCCGCTCCACTAATCCTCCGACAGTGCGGTGCTCCCTCAGTACTGATCCTCCGACAGTGCGGTGCTCCCTCAGCACTGACCCTCCGACAGTGCAGTGCTCCCTCAGTACTGACCCTCCGACAGTGCGGCGCTCCCCCAGCACTGACCCTCCAACAGTGCGGCGCTTCCTCAGCACTGACCCTCCAGCAGTGCGGCGCTCCCTCAGTACTGACCCTCCGACAGTGCGGTGCTCCCTCAGTACTGACCCTCCGACAGTGCGGCGCTCCCTCAGCACTGACCGTCCGACTGTGCGGCGCTCCCTCAGCACTGACCCTCCGACAGTGCGACGCTCCCTCAGCACTGACCCTCCGACAGTGCGGTGCTCCCTCAGTACTGACCCTCCGACAGTGCAGCGCTCCCTCAGCACTGACCCTCCGACAGTGCAGCGCTCCCTCAGCACTGACCCTCCGACAGTGCGGCACTCCCTCAGCACTGATCCTCCGACTGTGCGACGCTCCTTCAGCACTGACCCTCCAACAGTGCAGCGCTCCCTCAGCACTGACCCTCCGACAGTGCGGCGCTCCCACAGCACTGACCCTCCGACAGTGCGGTGCTCCCTCAGTACTGACTCTCCGACAGTGCGGTGCTCCCTCAGTACTGACCCACCAACTGTGCGCCGCTCCCTCAGCTCTGGCCCTCCGACAGTGCGGCACTCCCTCAGCACTGTCCCTCCGACAGTGCGGCGCTCCCTCAGCACTGACCCTCCGACAGTGCGGTGCTCCCTCAGTACTGACCCTCCGACAGTGCGGAGCTCCCTCAGTACTGACTCTCCGACAGTGCGGCGCTCCCCCAGCACTGACCCTCCGACAGTGCGGCGCGCCCTCGGCACTGAACCTCCGACAGTGCGGCGCTCCCTCAGCACTGACACTCCGACAGTGCGGCCCCCTCTCTGTTCTGACCCTCCGACAGTGCGCCGCTCCCTCAGCACTGACCCTCCGACAGTGTGGCACTCCCTCAGTACTGACCCTCCGACAGTGCGGCGCTCCCTTAGCGCTGACCCTACAACAGTGCGGCGCTCCCTCAGTACTGACCCTCCGACAGTGCGGCGCTCCCTCAGCACTGACCCTCCGACAGTGCATTGCTCCCATTCCACTAATCCTCCGACAATGCAGCGCTCCCTCAGCACTGACGCTCCGACTGTGCGGCGCTCCCTCAGCACTGACTCTCCGACAGGGCGGCGCTCCCTCAGCACTGACCCTCCAACATAGCGGCGCTCCCTCAGCACTGACCCTCCGACAGTGCGGTGCTCCCTCAGCACTGACCCTCCGACAGTGCGGCGCGTCCTCGGCACTGACCCTCCGACAGTGCGGCGCTCCCTCAGCACTGACCCTCCGACAGTGCGGCGCCCTCTCTGTTCTGACCCTCTGACAGTGCGGTGCTCCCTCAGCACTGACCCTCCGACACTGCGGCGTTCCCTCAGCACTGACTCTCCAACAGTGCGTTGCTCCCTCAGTACTGACCCACCGACAGTGCGCCGCTCCCTCAGCACTGACCCTCCGACAGTGTGGCGCTCCCTCAGCACTGACCCTCCAACAGTGCGGCGCTCCCTGAGTACTGACCCTCCGACAGTGTGGCGCTCCCTCAGCACTGACCCTCCGACAGAGCGGCGCTCCCTCAGCACTGACCCTCCGACAGAGCGCCGCTCCTTCAGCACTGACCCTCCGAGAGTGCATTGCTCCCGTTCCACTAATCCTCCGACAGTGCGGTGCTCCCTCAGTACTGATCCTCCGACAGTGCGGTGCTCCCTCAGCACAGACCCTCCGACAGTGCAGTGCTCCCTCAGTACTGACCCTCCGACAGTGCGGCGCTCCCCCAGCACTGACCCTCCGACAGTGCGGCGCTTCCTCAGCACTGACCCTCCAGCAGTGCGGCGCTCCCTCAGTACTGACCCTCCGACAGTGCGGTGCTCGCTCAGTACTGACCCTCCGACAGTGCAGCGCTCCCTTAGCACTGACCCTCCGACAGTGCAGCGCTCCCTCAGCACTGACCCTCCGACATTGCGACGCTCCCTCAGCACTGACCCTCCGACAGTGCGGTGCTCCCTCAGTACTGACCCTCCGACAGTGCAGCGCTCCCTCAGCACTGACCCTCCGACAGTGCAGCGCTCCCTCAGCACTGACCCTCCGACAGTGCGGCACTCCCTCAGCACTGATCCTCCGACTGTGCGACGCTCCTTCAGCACTGACCCTCCAACAGTGCAGCGCTCCCTCAGCACTGACCCTCCGACAGTGCGGCGCTCCCACAGCACTGACCCTCCGACAGTGCGGTGCTCCCTCAGTACTGACTCTCCGATAGTGCGGTGCTCCCTCAGTACTGACCCACCAACTGTGCGCCGCTCCCTCAGCACTGGCTGTCCGACAGTGCGGCACTCCCTCAGCACTGACCCTCCGACAGTGCGGCGCTCCCCCAGCACTGACCCTCCGACAGTGCGGTGCTCCCTCAGTACTGACCCTCCGACAGTGTGGCGCTCCCTCAGCACTGACCCCCCAACAGTGTGGCGCTCCCTCAGCACTGACCCCCCAACAGTGCGGTGCTCCCTCAGCACTGACCCTCCGACAGTGCGGCGCTCCCCCAGCACTGACCCTCCGACAGTGCGGCGCTCTCTCAGCATTGACCCTCTGACAGTGCGGTGCTCCCTCAGTACTGACCCTCCGACAGTGCGGCGCTCCCTCAGTACTGACTCTCCGACAGTGCGGCGCTCCCTCAGTACTGACCCTCCAACAGTGCAGCGCTCCCTCAGCACTGATCCTCCAACAGTGCGACGCTCCTTCAGCACTGACCCACCGACAGTGCGCCGCTCCCTCAGCACTGACCCTCCGACAGTGCGGCACTCCCTCAGTACTGACTCTCCGACAGTGCGGCGCTCCCTCAGCACTGACCCTCCAACAGTGCGGCGCTCCCTCAGCACTGACCCTCCGACAGTGCGGCGCTCCCTCAGTACTAACCCTCCGACAGTGCGGCGCTCCCTCAGCACTGACCCTCCGACAGAGCGGCGCTCCCTCAGCACTGACCCTCTGACAGTGCGGCGCTCCCTCAGTACTGACCCTCCGACAGTGCGGCGCTCCTTCAGCACTGACCCTCCGACAGTGCGGCGCTCCCTCAGCACTGACCCTCCGACAATGCAGCGCTCCCTCAGCACTGACCTCCGACAGTGCGGTGGTCCCTCAGCACTGACCCTCCGACAGTGCGGCACTCCCTCAGGACTGACCCTCCGACACTGCGGCGCTCCCTCAGTACTGACCCTCCGACAGTGCGGCGCTCCCTCAGCACTGACCCTCCGACAGTGCGGTGCTCCCTCAGCACTGACCCTCCGACAGTGCGTACTCCCTCAGCACTGACCCTCCGACAGTGCAGCGCTCCCTCAGCACTGACCCTCCGACAGTGCAGCGCTCCCTCAGCACTGACCCTCCGACAGTGCAGCGCTCCCTCAGCACAGACCCTCTCACAGTGAGGCACTCCCTCAGCACTGATCCTCCGACAGTGCGACGCTCCTTCAGCACTGACCCTCCGACAGTGCAGCGCTCCCTTAGCACTGACCCACCGACAGTGCGCCGCTCCCTCAGCACTGACCCTCCGACAGTGCGGCACTCCCTCAGTACTGACTCTCCGACAGTGCGGCGCTCCCTCAGCACTGACCCTCCAACAGTGCGGCACTCCCTCAGTACTGACCCTCCGACAGTGCGGTGCTCCCTCAGCACTGACCCTCCGACAGTGCGGTGCTCCCTCAGCACTGACCCTCCGACAGTGCAGCGCTCCCTCAGCACTGACCTCCGACAGTGCGGTGCTCCCTCAGCACTGACCCTCCGACAGTGCGGCGCTCCCTCAGTACTGACCCTCCGACAGTGCGGCACTCCCTCAGCACTGACCCTCCGACAGTGCGGCGCTCCCTCAGTACTGACCCTCCGACAGTGCGGCACTCCCTCAGCACTGACCCTCCGACAGTGCGGCACTCCTTCAGTACTAACCCTCCGACAGTGCAACACTCCCTCAGTACTAACCCTCCGACAGTGCGGCACTCCCTCAGAACTGACCCTACAACAGTGCGGCGCTCCCTCAGCACTGACCGTCCAACTGTGCGGTGCTTCCTCTGTCCTGACCCTCCAACAGTGCGGTGCTCCCTCCGTACTGACACTCTGACAATGCGGCGCTCCCTCAGCACTGACTTTTTGACAGTGTGGCATTCCCTCAGTACTGACCCTCTGACTGTGCGTCACTCCCTAAGCACCGACCCTCTGACTGTGCGTCGCTCCCTCAGCACCGACCCTCCGACTGTGCGTCACTCCCTCAGCACCGACCCTCTGACTGTGCGTCACTCCCTCAGCACCGACCCTCTGACTGTGCGTCGCTCCCTCAGCACCCACCCTCCGACAGTGCTGCGTTCCCTCAGCACCCACCCTCCGACTGTGCGTCGCTCCCTCAGCACCGACCCTCCGACAGTGCTGCGTTCCCTCAGCACTGACCCTCACATTGGGATAGGATCCAATCACAACCTTTTACTGGGCAGATTACAGCCTTTTGGGCCAATTCATTGGTCCCCTGCCAATCAATCAAACCGAGTCCCAGCCCATCTTTCTCTGGTGCAGACACGTCTGAATCTCCCTTTCTAAATAGCAGAGACGAGCAGGGTGATTCTCTCCTGTAACTTCCGAATTCCTCATTGTCTCCGCTACTTGACTGAAAGACACATGTTCATTAATCACCCATGGATCAAAAATGATAACAGCAAAATAAAAGACAGGGGAATTAAGAGAACAACAGGTAGGACCCTAAAAACATCAAATCAGTGTGGTCGACTTAAAGTCTCAATTTTTGAGGGGCTGGAGTGTTTATAACTGTTGCCTTGTGGTAATCCAGCGGCCCAGTGAGAGAGGCTGAGTAATTCGGGGCCTATTGAGGCTTTTGTAATCCAGCAGCCTCTTCATCCACATGGACTTGATGAGCCATTGACCTCGCGATCTTGCGGCTGTTTGACACAGGGGCACGCTGGACCAGGGATCGAAGTGAGCTGTAATCCTTGTATTCCAGGAGTTGGGGGTCCCAGAGATGCATCGGCCTAGTAATCCAGTGGCCCTAAGGTGATCCCCAGCGCCAGCTGATCGAAGACCTCACGACCCAGCGGCCTAGTGGACCCGGTGATCCAGTTGCCTAGCAATAGGCCTAGCAATCCGGAGGCCACTCGTGATCCAGCCATAGAGCGATCTAGAACCTTGTGACCCAGTGCGGGGACAAGTTGGGGGAGGGGAAGTGGGCCCAAGTTGGAATGATAATCAGGCCACGGATAATCAAAGCATCCCTCAGTTTAACATATAAAGTCCTGTGTCCATATTCCTGATGGGAATAACCCATGGAAACGGGTCACGCTGGAATTACACCCTCCTCCCTCTGGGGGCAATGTCGTTCGTTCTGAGGGATATTGAATGCCAAGCAAGAGGGCAGCAGATCCAAAATGGGGAATTAGTTCAGTGTCTTCAATGGTAAAATTTTAATATATTAAGTTTATTGCTGTGGGCATACCTTTTTTTTTTGTAACCTGAGGCATTGTTTCACAGGAATTTCATGGAACCCCTACAGAAGGAGGCCATTCAGCCCATCAAGTCTGCGCCAACCCTCTGAAAGAGCTCCCGACCTAGGGCCTATCTCCCACCCTATCCCCAATCCCCATAACCCTACCCAACCGTTGGACACTGAGGGGCAATTTAGCGTGGCCAATCCACCTAACCTGCACATCTTTGGACTGTGGGAGGAAACCGGAGCACCCGGAGGAAACCCACGCAGACACGGGGAGGACGTGCAGACTCCGCACAGACAGTGACCCAAGGCCGGGATTGAACTCGGGTTCCTGGCGCTGTGAGGCACCAGTGCTAACCACTGTGCCACCATGCCAAATCTCTAAACCCCTCAATAAATGTGACCTCAAATTTGTCACATCGATGTGGCTTCCAACTTATAAAATGCTGCGGTCAAAGCGTTTGGTTTTTCAGGAGCATTATAAGGGGCGGGGGGGGGGGGGAGAGAATGAGACAGAGAGCGAGACAGACAAAGAGAGCGAATGTGAGAGACAGACAGAGAGAGAGACAGTGCGACAGAGAGTGAGAGAAACGGAGAAGGAGAGACAGAGAGAGAGGGGGAGACAGAGAGGGAGACAGAGAGAGACACGCAGAGAAAGCGAGCGAAAGTGAGAGACAGAGAGAGAGAGACAGAGAAACAGAGAGAAACACACAGTGAGAGACTGCAAGAGAGACACAGGGAGAGAGAGAGAGAGAGAGAGGGAGACAGAGAGAGAGAGAGGGGGAGAGATAGATAGAGAAAGAGAGAGAGAGTCGGAAGTCACATGACCGATGTCTGACGCCACCCGCTGGTTGGAGGTTGCATTGCTAACTGTTCACAATATCACATGCAGATATATCACCACATCCCCCTTCCTTTGGAGATTTTAACATTTCCATACAGAATATGATTGCTATTTATTATTTACACTTGTGGCACTTATCTACGTATTTAATCCATGTGATCTGATGGTGCGTCTCCACCGGGATCAGCCGGTTGATTGTCTGGGCCCCTGTCATGTTTGTGAAAGAATGACACCAGCGGCGCCCTTTTGTGTCTTGGCCTTTTTACGCGATGTCCCTTGAAGGCCGATACCCTCGCTGATCGTGCTCGCGCCATCAGCTTTTTTCCGTGTCTTTGCACAATATTTTCCTTCACTGCGTAGTTGCGTCCTCTCCGGCCTGTCGGACACATTGCCGATGTCTTCGTGCTTGACGTCATCCGCAGGAGTCACGATATCCCCCTTCTCGTCCTCTTTTTTGCGCGGGTCTTTTTCCTCGACTGCTCCACTTCCTCCTTCGCTAAGGTGTTCACTGTATGTTTTAAAAAGGTTAACTGGGTTCATAGAATAAACATTGTTTTGCTTTAAAAAATACTTTTCCATTTCTGCTGCCCCACACCTGTAGAGTGGGCCGTGTGCTCCCCATACTACAATCTAGTAAAGGTTGTGGGTCAGGTGAACTCCATGATACACTTTTTGGGGTTCTCTAAAACCTGGTCCATAACATTTTGTAGCCATCTAAGATGGCCACCTGCAAAGCACCATGGGAATTATGGCCAACCCAGGACTCAGGCAGATACAGAGCCTATGTGTATCTGAAACACATCTCGAACATCTTGCCTGGGTATTGTTGCTGGTTGTCGCTGTACGCTGAGGTATGGCTATCTGGACTGAACCAGTTCACTCCTGGTACCATGATTTGTTATGTTGTAGGTGTAACATAAGCGGCTTCCTTGTGGTGCACTTGACAAAGGAAGGTTCAGACGTGGAGATAACTTCAACACGTTTATTAAACTATGTACACTTCTATTACTCGGGTTCGCCACTACTGCTAATCCTACTATAGCTACCCAGACTGACTAACCAGCTGCTGCAATCCACGTGGTGGGTCTAATATTGAATCAACCCTGTGTCTGTACTCACTGACTGTCTCCACTGGAAAGAGGCAGATCATGTGTGTGGTGTCCTTTATATATGGGTTGGTGTAATGCCCTCCTGTGGTCGTGTCACCTCTGTGTGTAACGTGAATGTCCATTGGTCGTGTCCTATCTAACTGATCTATTGGTTGAATGTGTATGTGTGATGTCTCTGGTGCTCCCTCTAGTGTCTAGCTAGCCTACATGTATTTACATGAACCCCCCGTGTACCCACAGTGATGCATATCACCACAACACAGGTAACCAGACCTGATCGAAACCCCCCTCATTTGCATTTTAATGGCCCATTTCCCCAGGACAATAGAACTCCAATCAAGCAACCGGTACAGCCACAGACTGATCGGTGCCACTCCCCTTACTCAGAAAGCCCAATTGCCAAGGCCAATGACCGCTAAGGACCCGCCCAGCCTCCAAGGCACCCGCCCCTTTATTGGCCAAAATCGAAGTCCGTGATCAGAGCCCTGTCGAACTATTGGGTCCAAGGTTAAGGACCGCCCCAGAGAACGCAAAATCCCAGAGGGATGAAAGAGAGCACAGCCATGTGTTCTGTCTCTTTTGGATCCGGCCTGTGCCAACCCAATTGCAGCAGTAACAGCCAGCCAAGTTCAAGACCAACGATCGCTACCTGACGGATGAGCCCAGCAGAGACAGAGCCACTTTCTTCGAACCAGCCAAGTGAAATCCAGATAAAGGCCTTATCCATTTGCACAGTGCCGGTCGCCCTGACGTTAAGTACAGGTTATCGTAGCTGATAGGTGCAGTTTAACTCGTAGTAGATATTGGGCGCGATTCTCCGACCCCCCACCGGGTCGGAGAATCGCCGGGGGCTGGCGTGAATCCCGCCCCCGCCGTGTCCCGAATTCTCCGCCACCAGAGATTCGGCGGGGGCGGGAATCGCGCCGCGCCGGTCGGCGGGCCCACCCCCGGCGATTCTCCGGCCCGCGATGGGCCGAAGTCCCGCCGCTGTCAACCCTCTCCCGCCAGCGTGGATTAAACCACCTTTTGAACGGCGGGACAAGGCGGCGCGGGCGGGCTCTGGGGTCCTGGGGGGGGGGCAGGGCGATCTCGGGGGGTGCCCCCACGGTGGTCTGGCCCGCGATCGGGGCCCACCGATCTGCAGGCGGGCCTGTGCCGTGGGGGCACTCTTTTTCTTCCGCCTTCGCCATGGTCTTCATTATGGCAGAGGCGGAAGAGACCCCCTCCCCTGCGCATGCGCGGGGATGACGTCAGCAGCTGCTGACGCTCCCACGCATGCGTCGCCCGGCGAAGGCCTTTTGGCGCTGGCTGGTGTGGCGCCAAAGGCCTTTCCCGCCTCCCGGCGGAGCGTAAACCACTCCGGCGCGGGCCTAGCCCCTCAAGGTGAGGGCTTGGCCCCTAAAGGTGCGGAGACTTGGCCCGACACCGGAGTGGTTCCCGCCACTCCATCCCGCCGGAACCCCCGCCCCGCCGGGTAGGGGAGAATCCCGCCCATTGTATTTGCATGTTGAGATAACTCTTGTGTATGTAAATAAACCATCTTTTGAACTAACTAACTGGTTGTGTGGTCATTTGATCGATATAAGGGAAGGCTTGTGGTTCACCAACATTATTAATAGAGCAACATTATTGGCGACCACTGACGGGACTCGATTAGGAGTGCACTCCGAGAGAACCCACAAACTTCGAATCCAATTGCGAGAAAGGGAAAGAACCACAAGGGCAAGTCCCATATCGACCAAATAACCGAATTTCGGAAGTGTGTACTAACCCGCATGCGTACCTAACAGGAAGAGTAAGGTAAACTCGTTAGAATTGTGTACAACTATCGAGGGATTGTGAGCCGGAAAATAGCTTAGGCCATATCCGCTGTTCATATCATCGCCTTATTCCCCTGTCCCAAATTAAAAGTAGCGAAAGAGGTAAGAGAAGTAATGGCCACTAAAGCAATGGGAAGATTAATGAATCCACAGGAATGCGAGGTCGCAGCGACCCACAGAGCAGAGCAATGCCCCATATGGGAGGAAGAGTTAAGGAAATACTGAAAGGGGAAAGGACGGCCCCTTTGGTCAAGTTTTTGCGCTAACGAGGAGTCTGGTCCAGGAAAGATAGGACAGACTTGGTGGGAGAACCTAAGCGAGGTCCACAAGAAAAACGTATGGAAAGTCAGAAAGCCGATGGCAATAGTGTCCTGTTTGGCACAGTTGCGAGGCACAGAGGTCGTGAAGACGCTCCGTAGGCAGTTAATTGGGAAGGAAGAAAAGAACGAGGGAAACAGTAACGAAAGCGAGAAGATAATTGAGCAACTCCGGGAACAGTTAGCAGTTAAGGATAAAGAAATGGCCGATGTCAAACGCGCACATCAATCTTGTCTAGTTCACCTGAGTAGCTTCCAGACCCAGTACAATAAAGCCGACCAAGATACACCGCGCGCAGTCCTGGTAAGAGAGGAAACAGAACAACGGGTCGCCCAGCTCACAGCAAATGCACAGATTTAAAAGCAGCTTTGCGAGCGCTCCACAACTCCACTAAGGAACAGAGGCAGAGTGCTGTTGACCATGCTAAATGCCGACAGAAGATAGAAAAGTTACAGTCGCTACTCTCAGTACAGAATGGCTTCAGGTCCACTTTTGGGCAGGATTCAGATGAGGAAGATGCTCCCGATTGGCAAGAGTTAAACAAAAGCCCCCAAAGATACCTAGAGGACACAGGAAATCAAAATCGAGCCCCCCATGCCCCAAAAAGAAAAGCACCCGCACCTCCGACTGCACAGGCAGCACACACCCCCACTCACAATTCGACCCCCATGAATCCGGTTACCACACAACGCAGGTCATCGGATCAGGCTGAACCTGATATCGTTGACACCACCCCACTATCCATAACCCAATTAAGAGAAGTTTGCACGAAAATTAGTCCATTCCAGCCCACCGCAGACCCGCACAGCTTCTTTGAGGAGGTGCGCCAGCAAAAGGTTATGTACGGCCGAGATGAGAGGGAGGGAGTAAAGCTAATAGTTATGAGCCTTAGCCAGTCCGTAAGGTCAGCTTTGCCCGAACCCCAGAATGTAGGAGGAGGAACCCTACAGGAGATGAAAACAGCCACATTAGATGCCATCGGGTATAACAAAGGAGATCCAGTCGAGGGTTTAAATCATTGTAGACAAAAGAAGGGAGAGCATCCGACCGCATTTGCTGGTCGCCTATGGATTAATTCCATGGCAGTCTACGGACAATTGAACTGCGCGCACCTAAATGAGGAGGCCACTGTTGCTCTTTTTAGTCTTAGTTTTATTACCTCTGATTATGTCACCTTTGCTCACGAGTCACAGATTATCACAGAATTTACAGTGCAGAAGGAGGCCACTCGGCCCATCGAGCCTGCACCGGCTCCTGGAAAGAGCACCCCACCCAAGGTCAACACCTCCACCCTATCCCCATCACCCAGTAACCCCACCCAACACTAAGGGCAATTTTGGACACTAAGGGCAATTTATCATGGCCAATTCACCTAACCTGCACATCTTTGGACTGTGGGAGGAAACCGGAGCACCCGGAGGAAACCCACGCACACACGGGGAGGATGTGCAGACTCCGCACAGACAGTGACCCAAGCCGGAATCGAACCTGGGACCCTGGAGCTGTGAAGCAATTGTGCTAACCACAATGCTACCGTGCTGCCCACATCGCCGAGTCGCCAGGTATCTTTCTGATACCGCCACGTGGTTCAAGCTCGAGTTATGATTAATAAGTCAGCACACCGCTTAGTAAGATTGAACTCAACGGTCATTTATTATATACAACAAGTAATGCTTGCACAATAATCCTACTTTCTATATCACTACCTACCACTACTGGCCAATACTTAACTTTAGGAAGGGCCCACCAGGTCAGGGAAACGAATGGTTTATCGAATTGGGTCTGGCCTGCGGGATTCAAAAGGCTGATACAGGTCGATGGCTAGGAGTCTCTATCGGGTAGCAATCGCTGGAGTCAAACTTACAGTTTCTGGTCGATGTTCTTGCGGAGGTCTCGAGCAGGAGAAGAAGGGAGAGAAGGGTCGATCTGGACTTGGCCCCTATCTTTTATAGGTCCCAGGGGCTTCCCGCCTCTCGGGGCGGCCCTTGACCCTGAGTCCCAAGTGATTGGACTTGTTCCCAATCACTGGGTTCGATATGCTCCAATAACGGGGCGATTCCTCGATCGGGGGGGTGGTCGCTCACCTGTCTTTGTTTCGGCCACTGCAGGCGCCGACAAGTCTGGCCCGGCATTCAATTGCTAATATGTTGCAATTGTTCCCGGGGATAGCCGATTAAACTGCAGATGTCTGGGTTGATGTGCTGCTAATGGTCTTGAGTATCGATCTGGGCCGACTTCCCCAGAGCCGAATACGCTATTCTGTCTGCAGCTGCCCGTTTGTGTCCTGTTGGCTGCTTTTCCCATCAGCCTTTTCGGTTAGCCATTTTACGTCGGGTTTTGGCCAAATTAATTGGGAATCAGCCATTTTAGGTGGCTACAACACCACTAAATGGTCCCTCACCTTTGTCTCGCATGCCACAGACGCGGGTCAAAAGGCTTGTGTAAAGTACGACCCCGCAGACCACACACACAGTGAGGTTTGGGGATTGAAACGACTTTCAGCATGGGAATAAACCCTACACCGACAGACAGACCAGGACGATATGGAGGCAAACATGCACCCAGTTAGGACTAGCCAGGGACCCGCATGGATAAACGAGGGTAGAGGAGAAGTTCAATATCCCAGGGAACCATACCCAAGGGAGCAATGCACCAGAGAGCCTGCTCCACCTTGCGTGCCCCAGGGGTCATGTTACAACTGTAGGCAGTCAGGACACTTCGCCTGAGATTGCAGGAGACCCCCACCAGCTAGACTCGCCCCCAGATATGAAAGAGAACACCCACAGCAGCTACAAGGTCCCAGCTGCCCCATGCACACTGGGAGCGCTTACCCACCACTTCTCATGGCAGGGACACCTCAGCAAGGCCACTTCATTTTTGTTTCTCTCCTCCTTCAGTCACACTACACCGACTCCATGTGCTAGTTACACCCCAGGCCAAATGTGATTGCAGCGAACAAATATATAAGACTGGCCGCCCTGAAATTCGGCTGGTTAAGATAATCAACCTCCCATGGTTGCAAGTAAAGAAAAGACAGGGCGAAGAAATTGTCCGACCACTCCCCGCATCGACCACACGCTGCGAGAGTCTCTGTACTTTAAACATTTGCATTTCTTGGTCGAAATTCTCCCGAAACGGCGTGATATCCGCCGACTGGCGCCCAAAACGGCGCCAATCAGACGGGCATCGCGCCGCCCCAAAGGTGCGGAATGCTCCGCATCTTTGGGGGCTGAGCCCCAACATTGAGGGGCTAGGCCGACGCCGGAGGAATTTCCGCCCCGCCAGCTGGCGGAAACGGCCTTTGTTGCCCCGCCAGCTGGCGCGGAAATGACATCTCGGGGCGGCGCATGCGCGGGAGCGTCAGCGGCCGCTGACAGTTTCCCACGCATGCGCAGTGGAGGGAGTCTCTTCCGCCTCCGCCATGGTGGAGACCGTGGCGGAGGCAGAAGGGAAAGAGTGCCCCCACGGCACAGGCCCGCCCGCGGATCGGTGGGCCCCGATCGCGGGCCAGGCCACCGTGGGGGCACCCCCCGGGGCCAGATCGCCCCGCGCCCCCCCCACCCCCCCAGGACCCCGGAGCCCGCCCACGCCGCCTTGTCCCGCCGTTCAAAAGGTGGTTTAATCCACGCCGGCGGGACAGGCAATTTATCGGCGGGACTTCGGCCCATCCAGGCCGGAGAATCCAGCGGGGGGGCCCGCCAACCGGCGCGGCCCGATTCCCGGTCCCACCGAATATCCGGTGCCGGAGACTTCGGCAACCGGCGGGGGCAGGATTCACGGCAGCCCCCGGCGATTCTCCAACCCGGTGGGGGGTCGGAGAATGACGACCCTTGTCTCTCAAAATGGTATTTCAAAAAATAGAAATGAGGGAGTCACACACGGTGACAATCATAACGGGTAATTGGAGTAAGGAGAGAAAGACTAATAAACGAGATATTAACTGAAGATAATAACAGATACTATGCTTGCACCCCCAGGATTACCCGGAAAACAGAAAACACAGGATGAAGCAAGGACTGCTGACAGGCGTTTGGATCATCGCTGGACTTCTGCAACTGCGCGCGTAAGGGACTCTTGTTACAAACCCCACACCAGCCCCGAACACTTCCACACAACAGGCCACCACCATCCCGGACACTGCACCACACATAAAGACAGACATCGAAACCTCCACCTGGTGCGAAAACATTGCCAAATGGAACACCCCTTTCATACATAGTTGAGGCCCTTCTAGTAATTGCAATAATCTGCAGTGTCATTCAGACACTCCGACTCCGTAAGTGACGAGCCAAAGCCTCCCGCTCCCCGATATATACAGTCCAATCCCCCCTTCTTTGGCATTCAACAAAATTAAACGCATGTAACAATCGCTGCTAAAAATAAACCATGTACCTCTTTAACTTTATTAGGATTAAGTAGAAATGTGATGCTGCTGTTTAAATTTTGTACTGTATATAAGTTCTTTGATATTCACCAGCAGCATGGGAGTAGCTTAGATAGTGTTAGCTAGCGATCAACTGTGCGGATAAATTAAATGTTTTATCGTAACCGTTAGAGATGAATTAATTTATGAATGTATTAATGGAATATTAGGTAAATGTCCCAAACCATAAGATAGAGTAGAATAGAACCTTGCCTTGACCAAGGGTGACCGGGCAACCAAGGATGAACAGGGATCAATAGTGTGATCCACCAGGCTTCGCGTTCAGGATCAAGAGGACGGAATGTAGCCATCTAAGATGGCCACCTGCAAAGGACTAGGGGAATTATGGCCAGCCTAGGACTCAGATAGATACAGAGCCTATGTGTACCTAAAACACAGGTAACCAGACCTGATTGAAACCCTCGCTCGTTTGCATTTTAATCGCCCATTTTCCCAGGACAATAGAACTCCAATCAAGCAACCGGTACAGCCACAGACTGACCGGCGCCACTCCCCTTACTCAGAAAGCACAACTGCCAAGGTCAATGACCGCTGAGGACCCGCCCAACCACCAAGGCACCCGCTCCTTTATTGGCCGAAATCGAAGACAGTGATCAGAGCCCTGTCGAACTATTGGGTCCAAGGTTAAGGACCGTCCCAAAGAACGCGAAATCCCAGAGGGATAAAAGAGAACACAGCCATGTGTTCTGTCTCTTTTGGATCTGGCCTGTGCCAACCCAATTGCAGCAGGAACAGCCAGCCAAGTTCAAGACCAACGATCGCTACCTGACGGATGAGCCCAGCAGAGACAAAGCCACTTTCTTCGAACCAGCCAAGTGAAATCCAGATAAAGGCCTTATCCATTTGCACAGTGCCGGTCACCCTGAAGTTAAGTACAGGTTATCATAGCTGATAGGTGTAGTTTAACTCGTAGTAGATATTGTGGTTGCATGTCGAGGTAGCTCTTGTGTATGTAAATAAACCACCTTTTGGACTAACTAACTGGTTGCGTGTTCATTTGATCGATATGAGGGAAGGCTTGCAGTTCACCAACATTATTAATAGAGGAACAATTTCGCTTTGGGCTGTCTGCTACAGGGTGTGTTTAGTTTCGTTTTAGATTTGGAGAAGCTGCTGTCACAGCAAGGTGATTTCAAAGTGGTAACTGCTCTCAGTAGAGAATTTAAACCTGATGCCTTTCTGTAAAAAGGGTTCTTTTTGTCTTATGGATGTTGCAAGGAAAGATTAAGAGTTACTTATAGGGTACTGTATTCTTTGGGGGGTTTATTGGTGTTGATAGTTGTTAAGATGTTTACTGGGGGTTTATAAAGGGATAACTGGTTTCATAAATAAACGTTGTTTTAATTTAAAAGTACTGTAGATCTCTATTGCATCACACCTGTAGAGTGGGCTGTGTGCTCCCCATAACCACAATCTAGTAAAAGTTGTGGGTCAGGTGAACTCCATGATACACTTTGGGGTTCTCGAAACCCATGCCCTTAACAGTAGGATTCCTCGCCTATCTTACCATCGCTCCCCCGAACCAACCTTACCAGCGTTTCATATTCGCCCTGATCTGGCTCAACCTCCGAGCCTTTATCTTCGTCATCATGTTCATGGTTTCGGCAAATATCATCGTAGTGCCCGTCATCGGAGTCAATGTCCTCATACTCATCACCATCGGCTTCAAGGACATGTCCTGTAAAAGACGACATTGCACACAGAATTGTGGGTTCGCGCAGGGGGCCGACGGACTTCAAGGTCAGCAGCGAATCTTACTGCAGAACTTTTCTTCAACACTCCACGCTGTGGATCTTCAGGAGAACTGAAGAAGTTGAAGAATGAGTCATTTGGTCCAGTTTTCGGAACTGTTTTACGAAAGCCCTTGTTTTAACTGTTTTCAGTGCGACATTTTATTCCTTTCTTTCAGTCGATCTGGCAGACTCCGCACAGACAGTGACCCAAGCCGGGAATCGAACCTGGGACCCTGGAGCTGTGAAGCAACTGTGCTAACCCACTGTGCTACCGTGCTGCCCTTAATAGGACATTGGTCTTTCACTTGGAGAGACAGTGAGAGAGACATAAAGACACACACACGACAGACACACAGAGAGCGGGAGAGACAGAGCAGAAAGCAGAGAGAGGGGGAGATATAGACAGAGAGAGGGAAAGAAAGAGAGACCGAGAGAGTCAGAGAGAGACACACACAATGTGAGACAGATGAGAGACAGAGAGAGTGAGAGACAGAGAGAAAGACAGAGAGAGACAGACAGAGAGAGACAGACAGAGAGAGACAGACAGAGGGAGACAGAGAGAGTGAGAGACAGACAGAGAGAGACAGACAGAGAGAGACAGACAGAGAGAGACAGACAGACAGAGACAGACAGAGAGAGACAGACAGAGAGAGACAGAGAGAGAAAGACAGAGAGAGAAAGACAGACAGAGAGAGAAAGACAGACAGAGAGAGTAAGACAGACAGAGAGAGACAGAGAGAGAAACAGACAGAGAGAGACAGACAGAGAGAGACAGACAGAGAGAGAAAGACAGAGAGAGAAAGACAGAGAGAGAAAGACAAACAGAGAGAGAGACACATACACACAGTGAGAGACAGAGAGAGACAGAGGGGGAGAGAGGGGGAGAGAGGGAGACAGAGAGAGATAGAGAGAGAGTGACAGAGAGAGACAGAGAGAGAGAGACAGAGGCAGAAAGGGATAGGGACAGGGAGGGAGAGGGACAAAGGGAGAGAGAGGGACAGAGAGAAAGAGAGAGACAGAGAAACAGAAAGAGAGGGAGAGGCAGAGAGCGAGACAGAGATAGAGAGACAGAGAGAGAAAGACAGAGAGAGAAAGACAGAGAGAGAAAGACAAACAGAGAGAGAGACACATACACACAGTGAGAGACAGAGAGAGACAGAGGGGGAGAGAGGGGGAGAGAGGGAGACAGAGAGAGATAGAGAGAGAGTGACAGAGAGAGACAGAGAGAGAGAGACAGAGGCAGAAAGGGATAGGGACAGGGAGGGAGAGGGACAAAGGGAGAGAGAGGGACAGAGAGAAAGAGAGAGACAGAGAAACAGAAAGAGAGGGAGAGGCAGAGAGCGAGACAGAGATAGAGAGACAGAGAGAGAGAGAGACAATGAGAGAGAGACAGAGACATAAAGACACACACACAGAGACAGAGAGAGAGGGAGAGATAGAGGGGGAAACAGAGAGAGGGAGAGACAGAGAGAGAGACTGAGGGAGAGAGAGAGAGTGAGAGACAGAGTGACAGAGACACACAGACAAAGAAAGAGACAGAGAGTGAGAGGCAGAGAGAAAGACAGAGAGAGAAAGACGCAGAGAAAGAGAGAGAGTGAGAGAGAGAGAGAGAGAGGGACTAAGAGAGAGAGAGAACAGAGAGAAACAATAAGAGAAAGACAGAAAGAGAAAAACAGAGAGAGAGAACGAGAGCCAGAGAGTGCTTGGCCGGTGAAGATAAGTGCATTATAAATTCTGGTATGTGACTAGCTAAATGTTTATTGTTAAACAATATCGTGGGTTAGATAAATATGAGAAAATTATCAAAAACCACTAACTACTATAAATTATCTAAGAGCTACTAAAACTGCGGCTATCCACTACCACGACTATCTCCAGACTCCCCGAGGTAACAGTGTCATGTGGTTGTTCTCCACTGCCACATACTGGTTGGAGGTCGTATACATTACTATTTGCATGATTGCTTATGTATATCATTGCAAAAGAGAGAGAGAGACAGAGGGGCAGACAGAGACAGACAGTCAGAGAGAGAACAGAGAAAGAGACAGAGAGAGAAAGACAGAGAGTGAGAGACAGAGATGGAGAGACAGAGAGGGAGACATAGAGAGAGAACAGAGAAAGAGACAGAGAGAGAAAGACAGAGAGAGAGAGACAGAGATGGAGAGACAGAGAGGGAGACAGAGAGACAGAGACATAAAGACAGAGGCAGAGAGAGAGGGAGAGACAGAGGGGGGAACAGACAGAGGGGGAGAGACAGAGACAGAGAGAGTGGGAGAGAGAGACAAACAGAATGACAGAGAGCGAGAGAGACAGACATAAGGACAGAGAGAGACATAGAGAGAGACAGAGACACACAGTGAGAGACAGAGAGACAGAGGGAGAGAGGGGCGACACAGAGACAAAGAAAGAGAGAGACACAGATACAAAGAGAGAACAGAGAGAGTAACAGAGCGAGGGAGAGACTGAAACAGGGAAAGAGTGGGAGACAGACAGGCGGAGCGAGAGGGAGACAGAGAAAGAGAGAAAGAGAGAGACAGAGACAGGGACAGAGAGAGACGCACACAGTGAGAGACGGAGAGAGAGAGAGAGGAAGAGAGACAGAGAAAAAGAGACAGAGTGAGACAGAGAGACAGGTAGTGAGACAGACAGAAAGAGAGAGAAAGAAAGAGAGAGAAAGAAAGAGAGAGAAAGACAGAGAGAGAGAACCAGAGACAGAGAGAGAGACATAGACCGAGAGAGACAGAGGGGGAGACAGAGAGAGACAGAGAGAGAAAGACAGAGAGAGAGTGTGGTAGTCACCATTGTTGTATTATATTGTATATATGGGTATTACGGTAAGGCCCCTGTACTACAGGTACGGGGGTAGATCCCTGCCTGCTGGCTCCGCCCAGTAGGCGGAGTATAAATGTGTGTGCTCCCTATACAGCAGCCATTTTGTCAGCTACTGTAGGAGGCCACACATCTCTGTGTAATAAAGCCTCGATTACATTCTGTCATAATATCCACTCATGTATATAATGAGATGCAGACAGGCAGTGATTGACACACAGGTTAACCAATGAACACACACGACACAGAACAACCAATCACCAGACAGACACTGTCATAATATACACCATGATGTGGAGATGCCGGCGTTGGACTGGGGTGAGCACAGTACGAAGTCTTACAACACCAGGTTAAAGTCCAACAGGTTTGTTTCGATGTCACTAGCTTTCGGAGCGCTGCTCCTTCCTCAGGTGAATGAAGAGGTCTGTTCCAGAAACACATATATAGACAAATTCAAAGATGCCAAACAATGCTTGGAATGCGAGCTTTAGCAGGTGATTAAATCTTTACAGTTCCAGAGATGGGGTAACCCCAGGTTAAAGAGGTGTGAATTGTACCAAGCCAGGACAGTTGGTAGGATTTCGCAGGCCAGATGGTGGGGGATGAATGTAACGCAACATGAATCCCAGGTCCCGGTTGAGGCCGCACTCATGTGTGCGGAACTTGGCTATAAGTTTCTGCTCGGCGATTCTGCGTTGTCGCGGGTCCTGAAGGCCGCCTTGGAGAACGCTTACCCGGAGATCAGAGGCTGAATGCCCTTGACTGCTGAAGTGTTCCCCGACTGGAAGGGAACATTCCTGCCTGGTGATTGTCGCGCGATGTCCGTTCATTCGTTGTCGCAGCGTCTGCATGGTCTCGCCAATGTACCACGCTTCGGGACATCCTTTCCTGCAGCGTATGAGGTAGACAACGTTGGCCGAGTCGCACGAGTATGTACCGCGTACCTGGTGGGTGGTGTTCTCACGTGTAATAGTGGTATCCATGTCGATGATCTGGCATGTCTTGCAGAGATTGCCATGACAGGTTTGTGTGGTGTTATGGTCACTGTTCTGAAGACTGGGTAGTTTGCTGCAAAGAATGGTTCGTTTGAGGTTGCGCGGTTGTTTGAAGGCAAGTAGTGGGGGTGTGGGGATGACCTTGGCAAGATGTTCATCGTCATCAATGACGTGTTGAAGGCTGTGAAGAAGATGACGTAGTTTCTCCGCTCCGGGGAAGTACTGGACGACGAAGGGTATTCTGTCGGTTGTGTCCCATGTTTGTCTTCTGAGGAGGTCGGTCCGGTTTTTCGCTGTGGCGCGTTGGAACTGTCGATCGATGAGTCGAGTGCCATATCCCGTTCGTACGAGGGCATCTTTCAACGTCTGTAGATGTCTGTTACGCTCCTCCTCGTCTGAGCAGATCCTGTGTATACGGAGCGCTTGTCCATAGGGGATGGCTTCTTTAATGTGTTTAGGGTGGAAGCTGGAGAAGTGGAGCATCATGAGGTTATCCGTGGGTTTGCGGTAAAGCGAAGTGCTGAGGTGACCGTCCTTGATGGAGACGAGTGTGTCCAAGAATGCAACTGATTTTGGAGAGTAGTCCACGGTGAGTCTGATGGTTGGATGGAACTTATTAATGTCATTGTGTAGTCGTTTCAGTGATTCTTCGCCGTGGGTCCAAAGGAAAAAAATGTCATCGATGTATCTGGTGTATAACGTCGGTTGAAGGTCCTGTGCGGTGAGTAGGTCCTGTTCAAACTTGTGCATGAAGATGTTGGCGTATTGGGGTGCGAATTTGGTCCCCATGGCTGTTCCGTGCGTCTGGATGAAGAACTTGTTGTCGAAGGTGAAGACGTTGTGATCCAGAATGAAGCGGATGAGTTGCAGAATTGCGTCTGGAGATTGGCAGTTGTCGGTGTTGAGTACTGAGCCTGTTGCAGCAATGCCGTCGTCATGGGGGATGCTGGTGTAGAGTGCCGAGACGTCCATTGTGACGAGGAATGTTCCTGGTTCAACTGGTCCATGGGTGCTGAGTTTCTGTAGGAAGTCCGTCGTGTCGCGACAGAAGCTGGGTGTACCTTGTACGATGGGTTTCAAGATGCCCTCGATGTAGCCAGAGAGGTTCTCACACAGGGTCCCATTGCCTGAAACGATAGGGCGGCCTGGTGTGTTGGCCTTATGTATTTTCGGGAGGCAGTAGAGATCTCCAATGCGGGGAGTACGTGGGATGAGAGCACGTAGGGTGCTCTGAAGATCTGGATCCAAGGTCTTGATCAGTCTGTTAAGTTGGCGGATGTGTTCCTTGGTCGGATCTGCGGGTAACTGTCTGTAGTGTTCTTGGTTGTTCAGTTGTCGGTATACTTCTTTGCAGTAGTCCGTTCTGTTCAGTATGACAGTGGCCCCCCCTTTGTCTGCTGGTTTGATGACGATGCTGCGGTTGGTCTTGAGAGCGCCGAGCAGAAACTTATAGCCAAGTTCCGCACACATGAGTGCGGCCTCAACCGGGACCTGGGATTCATGTCGCATTACATTCATCCCCCACCATCTGGCCTGCAAAATCCTACCAACTGTCCTGGCTTGGTACAATTCACACCTCTTTAACCTGGGGTTACCCCATCTCTGGATCTGTAAAGATTTAATCGCCTGCTAATGCTCGCATTCCAAGCATTGTCTGGCATCTTTGAATTTGTCTATATATGTGTTTCTGGAACAGACCTCTTCATTCACCTGAGGAAGGAGCAGCGCTCCGAAAGCTAGTGACATCGAAACAAACCTGTTGGACTTTAACCTGGTGTTGTAAGACTTTGTATAATATACACCAGTATATCATGGTGCAGAACACACTGATGGACACACAGTGGGACCAATCAACACACACAACACCGCAGCCAATCACCAGTGAGAGCACACGCACTATAAAGACAGGGGGCATCAGAGTTCCCGCTCATTCGAGTAGCAGCTAGCCAGGAGCACAGAGCTCACAGCCTGCAACACAGACATTGACCATGTGCTGAGTGCATCGACTGGTTAGGACAAGGCAAAGGTCTTCAGTTAAAGCTGGTATCGTATTTACCTACAGTTCAAGTATGTTTAAATAGTTAACCTTTAAATAAAATAGTGTTGCACTACTTCAAGTGTTGGTGACCTGTCTGTGATCCAGAACACCCAACACATCAACACCACCAGAATAAAGCACACAGGACACTAAGACTCTCCCTCGCTCTACAGGACACAGTTACTGAGATAGCCAGTGAGCACCATCACCATGAGGTAGAGAGTTAGTCTGGTCAAGCCAGTAGGCGGTTATCAGTTATATTAATAGAGTGTCAACTCACAGCAGACTATGTACAGCATCAGGAGGTTCAATAAAACAGTGTTGGAGCATCTCCTGTGTCAGAAGCCTGTTTCTAGTTTCACTGCATCCAGTTGCAGTCAACGTTGAACCAACTTACTCAACACATCACATTCTGCTCTCGTCTCATCGTAATTGACCGTGCATCAATTTATTCCACAGAGATTTTACAAAGATGGACCTCCGCATCGAGCCGGATCGCCTGCAGCTGCATCCCCAAGCAGACAACGCCAAAAAGGACTTCGCACATTGGCTAGCCTGTTTTGAAGCTTACATCGGGTCTGCGCCAGGCCCAGTCTCAGTAGCTCCAGATTCTGTACACGCGGCTGAGCTCCAACGTTTTCCCCTCGTCCGGGACGCGCCGACCTACGCAGAGGCCATGGCGCTACTGAAGGAGAATTGCGCTCAGCAGACCAACAAGATCTACGCCAGGCACCTCCTATCCATGCGGCACCAACTTCCCGGTGAGTCTGTGGAAGATTCCTGGCGTGCCCTGCCCGCCCTGGCGAGAGACTGTGACTGCCGGGCCGTTTCGGCCGCTGAACATTCGAACCTGCTAATGAGAGACACCTCATTGGGCCGCTCATCGCCTGTAACCGCCGACGACCAGCCGTGCCTCGCCTCGGTCACGATCGACCAGTCTCGACCGCACAACCTCGCGACCGCTTCGACAAAAGTGAAGGTCGACGGGCACGAGATATCCTGCCCTCTGGACTCCGGGAGCACAGAGAGCTTCACCCACCCCGATACGGTAAGGCGCTGCTCCCTCACGGTACACCCCGCTAACCACAGAATCTCCCTGGCCTCCGGATCCCACTCCGTGGCGACCCGGGCATACTGCATCCCCACCCTCACCGTCCAGGGCGTAGAGTTCAGCGGCTTCCGCCTCTACGTCCTCCCCAACCTCTGCGCTGCCTTGCTACTCGGCCTGGACTTCCAGTGCAACCTCCAGAGCCTAACCCTGAAATTCGGCGGGTCCCTACCACCCCTTACTGTTTGCGGACACGCGACCCTTAAGGTCGACCCGCCTTCCCTGTTTGCAAACCTCACCCCGGATTGCAAACCCGTCGCCACCAGGAGCAGACGGTACAGCGCCCAGGACAGGACCTTCATCAGGTCCGAGGTCCAGCGGCTGCTTAAGGAGGGTATCATTGAGGCCGGCAACAGTCCCTGGAGAGCCCAAGTGGTAGTGGTGAAAACCGGGGAGAAACACAGGATGATCGTGGACTACAGCCAGACCATCAATCGGTACACGCAGCTCGACGCGTACCCCCTCCCACGCATATCTGATATGGTCAATCAGATTGCACAGTACCGGGTCTTCTCGACAGTGGACCTGGAATCTGCCTACCACCAGCTCCCCATCCGCAAGGCGGACCGCCCATACACCGCCTTCGAGGCAGACGGCCACCTTTACCACTTCCTTAGGGTTCCCTTCAGCGTCACTAACGGGGTCTCGGTCTTCAACGGGAGATGGACCGAATGGTTGACCGGTACGGGCTGCGGGCCACTTTCCCGTACCTGGATGACGTCACCATCTGCGGCCACGATCAGCAGGACCATGACGCCAACCTTTCCAAATTCCTTCACACCGCCAGACTCCTCAACCTAACTTACAACAAGGAGAAGTGTGTATTCAGCACGAACCGATTAGACATCCTCGGCTATGTGGTTCAGAACGGAGTTCTAGGGCCCGACCCTGATCGCACGCGCACCCTCATGGAGCTCCCCCTCCCCCACTGCCCCAAGGCCCTCAAACGCTGCCTGGGGCTCTTTTCGTATTACGCCCAGTGGGTCCCAAACTATGCGGACAAGGCCCGCCCACTCTTTCAATCCACTGTTTTTCCCCTGACGGCCGAGGCTCACCAGGCCTTCAACCATATAAAGGCCGACATCGCCAAGGCCGCGATGCACGCGGTCGACGCGACGCTCCCCTTTCAAGTGGAGAGCGACGCATCAGACGTTGCTGTGGCTGCCACCCTCAACCAGGCAGGCAGGCCCGTGGCATTCTTTTCCCGCACCCTCCATGCCTCCAAAATTCGACACTCCTCCGTCGAGAAGGAGGCCCAAGCCATCGTTGAAGCTGTGCGGCATTGGAGGCATTACCTGGCTGGCAGGAGATTCACTCTCCTCACTGACCAATGGTCGGTTGCCTTCATGTTCAATAACACACAGCGGGGCAAGATCAAAAATGATAAAATCTTGAGGTGGAGGATTGAGCTCTCCACCTACAATTACGAGATTTTGTATCGCCCCGGTAAGCTCAACGAGCCCCCCGATGCCCTGTCCTGAGGTACATGTGCCAGCGCACAAGTGGACCGACTCCAGACCCTGCACGATGATCTCTGTCACGCGGGAGTCACCTGCTTTTACCACTTCATTAAGGCCCGCAATCTGCCCTACTCCATCGAGAAAGTCAGGGCTATCACCAGGGACTGCCAGGTCTGTGCGGAGTGCAAGCCGCACTTCTACCAGCCAGACCGTGCGCGCCTGGTGAAGGCCTCCCGCCCCTTTGAACGCCTCAGCGTGGACTTCAAAGGGTCCCTCCCCTCCACCGACTGCACCACGTACTTTCTTAATGTGGTCGACGAGTACTCGCGATTCCTTTCGCCGTCCCATGCCCCGATATGACGTCTGCCACCGTCATCAAAGTCCTCAACACCATCTTCGCTCTGTTCCGTTTCCCCACCTACGTCCACAACGACTGGGGATCTTCATTCATGAGCGAGGAGCTGCGTCAGTACCTGCTCGAGCAGGACGACCAGCTACAACCCCCGGGGAAACGGGCAGGTGGAGCGGGAGAATGGGACGGTCTGGAGGGCCGTCCAGCTGGCCCTACGGTCCAGGAATCTCCCGGCCTCCCGCTAGCAGGAGGTCCTCCCTGACGCACTGCACTCCATTCGGTCGCTCCTGTGCACTGCGAGTAATGACACACCCCATGAACGTCTCTTTGCCGTCCCCAGGAAGTCCACCTCCGGGATTTCGCTCCCAACGTGGCTGGCAGCCCCAGGACCCGTTCTCCTCCGCAAGCACGTCTGGCTCCACAAGGCGGACCCGTTGGTTGAGAGGGTACAGCTACTCCAAGCGAACCCGCAGTACGCCTACGTAGCTTACCCCGACGGCCGCCAAGACACAGTCTCATAGAATTTACAGTGCAGAAGGAGGCCATTCAGCCCATCGAGTCTGCACCGGCCCTTGGAAAGAGCACCCCACCCAAGCCCACACCCCCACCCTAACCCCATAACCCAGTAACCCCCCCCTAACCTTTGGACACTAAGGGCAATTTATCATGGCCAATCCGCCTAACCTGCACATCTTTGGACTGTGGGAGGAAACCGGAGCACCCGGAGGAAACCCACGCACACACGGGGAGAACGTGCAGACTCCGCACAGACAGTGGCCCAGCGGGGAATCGAACCTGGGACCCTGGAGCTGTGCTAATCACTGTGCTACCATGCTGCCCTATAAACACTGCAATGAAGTTACTGTGAAAATCCCCTAGTCGCCACACCGTTCGGGTACACAGAGGGAGAATTCAGAATGTCCAAATGACCTAACAAGCACGTCTTTCGGGACTTGTGGGAGGAAACCGGAGCACCCGGAGGAAACCCACGCAGACACGGTGAGAACGTGCAGACTCCGCACAGACAGTGACCCAGCGGGGAATCGAACCTGGGACCGTGGCGCTGTGAAGCCACAGTGCTAACCACTGTGCTACCTTGCCACCCACAATCCCTCAGGGATCTGGCACCAGCTGGGCCCCCCCCCCCCCTGTCCCGGCGCCACCCTCCCCTCCCCCGGCGCACCCCACCGCAGCCCTCGCTCCAGAACAATCCGTCCTCCCCTTGCTCCCACCCGGGGATGAAGAGGATTTCGACACGCTCCCGGAGTCACCGAAGACCAAGCCGACGCCTGAGTCGCCACCAGCACTGCGGCGCTCTCAACGACAGATCGTCTAAATTTGTAACCTTCTCTGTAATTTTAAAACCAATCTGTATGTATATAGTTTTCCACCACCCCCGCTGGACTCATTTTTAACAGGGGGTGAATGTGGTAGTCACCACTGTTGTATTATATTGTATATATGGGTATTACGGTAAGGCCCCTGTACTACAGGTACGGGGGTAGATCCCTGCCTGCTGGCTCCGCCCAGTAGGCGGAGTATAAATGTGTGTGCTCTCCGAACAGCAGCCATTTCGTAAGCTGCTGTAGGAGGCCACACATCTCTGTGTAATAAAGCCTCGATTACATTCTACTCTCGTCTCGTCGTAATTGATAGTGCATTGGGGGAGAGACAGAGAGAGGGATATATATAGAGAGAGACCGCCAGACAGAGAGACAGACAGAGAGAGAGAGAGGAGAGAGAGGGGGAAACAGAGAGAGAGATGGAGAAAGACAGAGAGACAAACATGAGAGAGACATAGAGAGAGACAAAGATGGAGAGACACACAGTGAGAAACAGAGATTGTGAGGCAGAGAGAGAGGGGTGGAGACAGAGGGAGACAAAGAGAGAGAGATGGACAATGAAATGGAGAGACGGAGTGAGAGACAGAGGGAGATGGACAGAGGGAGAAAGAGAGACAGAGAGATGCACACAGTGAGAGACTGAGAAATGCAGAGAAACAGAGGGAGAGATCAACAAAGGGAGAGACAGAAAAAGAGAGAGAACGAGAGAGATGGCGAGTGAGACAGAGAGAGGGAGAGAGAAGGAGAGAGAGAGACAGACATGTAGAGAGAGAGAGACATGGAGAGAGAGAGAGCGAAAAAGGGACAAAGAGAAAAAGAAAGTGAGGGAAAGACAGAGACTGAGACCGAAAGAGAGACAGAGAGTGAGAGAGAGAGACACACAGACCGAGATAGAGAAAGAGAGACAGAGAGAGACAGACAGAGAAAGAGAGAGACAGACATAGAAAAAGAGAGAGAGAGACAAAGACAGAGAGAAAGAGAAACAGAGAGGTAGAAAAAGAGAGAGTCAGAAAGAGAGGTGGAGATGTTTCATGAGGGAGTTGGAGTTACTGAGCTGAAGGCATGGTGGAGCGATGGGAATCAGGGGATGCTCGAGAGGCCGGATTTGGAGGAACGCAGAGATCTCGGATGTTTTGCATTGTAGTGCGTTGCAATGATTAAGTCTGTGCAGCAGAGAACGTCTACTTCATGACGAGTAAAAGGTTTATTAAATTACAGTACGTGGGAAGGAAAACAATCCTAATACTACCAAACAATGAACTGTTGATAACTATAGTATGCGAGCTAACAGTAAACACAACTGTCCACGATGACTTCGAACCCCAGGCTCCTCAAGGCTGCAGTAGCACGTGGTACGTCTCTACTGCCCCCTGCTGGTTGGAGGTCTGACATATTAACATATGGAATTGCAGATGCATATCACTGCTCCACTTTCCTTTCCAGTTCAACAAAATGAACATAAATCATTTAAATCAATTATCATACACATGACATGCATAGCATAACAATTTCAATTATTTACAATTTCTTTTTTTTAAATTTAAATTTAGAGCACCCAATTCATTTTTTCCAATTAAGGGGCAATTTAGCGCGGCCAATCCACCTACCCTGCACATCCTTGGGTTGTGGGGGCGAAACCCACGCAGACACGGGGAGAATGTGCAAACTCCACACGGACAGTGACCCAGAGCCGGGATCGAACCTGGGACCGGGGTGCCGGGAGACTGCACAGTGCTAACCCACTGCGTCACCGAGCTGCACCCTACCAATTATTTACAATTTCAGTGCCCATTACAGATTCAGTCTGTCTGGCTTCTTTCGTTACCTGGTAGACCTTCTAAGCTTTTGTTGGTTCACTGAATTTGGTTGGCATTGGAGTGGTTCTGAAGATATTTCTGGTGGAGTTGTTTTACCGTAAGCATCTTCCGACTGTTCACTTCCTTCTTGTTGAGGGCTGCGTTGGTTTGGTTAGACCGACACTGTCACACACATTGTGTTCTGGCAATGATGAACAGGTTGCTGAACCTTTAACAAAGCTCTCTTGTTCCTTCAGCACGGTAGCACAGGTGGATAGCACTGTGGCTTCACAGCTCCAGGGTCCCAGGTTCGATTCCGGATTGGGTCACTGTCTGTGCGGAGTCTGCACGTCCTCCCCGTGTCTGCGTGGGTTTCCTCCGGGTGCTCCGGTTTCCTCCCACAGTCCAAAGACATGCGGGTTAGGTGGATTGGCCATGATAAAGGTTAGGAGGGGTTATTGGGTTCCGGGGATAGGGTGGAAGTGAGGGCTTAAGTGGGTCGGTGCAGACTCGATGGGCCGAATGGCCTCCTTCTGCGCTGTATGTTCTATGTATTTCGACCAGCCATCAAGATCTTCCACCCTGACTATGTCATTTCGTTCTAAAGGTTGTAGATACCTCATTGACCTGCCATAGTATCTCTTCCGCTTCTTATTTTGAGACTTCGGTTGATTCGTTATTTTCCGACTGGTTGGCTGATCCGAAAGATTATGGCAATGTTGTTCTTATCGTCCTATTCATCAATAACTGAGACGGTGATAAAGCTTCACTCAACTGTGATGCTCGATCGCTGTGCAATGCCAGGTAAGCATCACCCTGGCTGCCCGTGGATTTATTTTAGTAACTGTTTCACAATTTGTACACCTTTCTCTGCCTTTCCATTTGACTGTGGATATAAAGGACTGGATGCGATATGTTTGAAATCGTGCTTCTGTGCAAATTCCCTCTGTTCCTGACAACTGAAACATAACACTAATCTTTATTGTCACAAGTCGGCTTACAGTAACGCTGCAATGAAGTTACTGTGAAAATCCCCTCGTCGCCACATTCCGGCGCCTGTTCGGGTACACAGAGGGAGAATTCAGAACGTCCAAATTACCTAACAGCGCGTCTTTTGGGACTTGTGGGAGGAAACCGGAGCACCCGGAGGAAACCCACGCAGACACGGGGAGAACGTGCAGACTCCGCACAGACAGTGACCCAAGCCGGGAATCGAACCAGGGACCCATCGCACATTCCGCTGTCATCCTTTGAACATTGGGGCAGCACGGTAGCATTGTGGAAAGCGGGGGCTTCCGGTTGCGGCGATGACCAGCTAAGCCGCACGTTTCGGCGGCTCCAGCTCCAACGGACCTTCGGGCTCTTTTAAGAGCCCCAACGGGAAATTTTCGCGCGACGAAACCCGGTGTGGGGTGAGTGAATAGGGAGTCCCCCCCCCCAACGAAAGAGGAAAATATCGGCGGCGGCGGCTGCAGCGCGAGGAATCCTCGACGATAGGGACAGGAAAGAAAAAGAAACAAGATGGCGGCGGAGAAAGCCCAGGCGACATGGGGGCCCGAGCAAGACGAATTCCTGAGACGGTGTGTGGAGCTACTAAAGAAGGAGGTGCTGACCCCGATGCTACAGGCAATTGAGGGGCTTAAGGAGGCACAAAGGACCCAGGAGACAGAGCTCCGCGTGGTGGAGCAGAAGGTGACGGATAATGAGGACGAGATCCTGGGCCTGGCGGTCAAAACACAGACGCACGAGGCGCTCCACAAAAAGTGCATTGAAAGGATTGAGGCCCTAGAAAACAGAGCGCGAAGGAAGAACCTTCGGATACTGGGTCTCTCTGAGGGAGTGGGAGGAGCGGACTGCGGGGCTTATGTGAGCACGATGCTAAGCTCGCTGATGGGAGCTGAGGCCCCTTTGGGCCCCTTAGAAGTGGAGGGGGCTCATCGGATCCCGGCGAGGAGACCAAAAGCGGGAGAACCACCTAGGGCGACAATCGTGCGATTTCACTGCTTTAAAGATAGAGAAGAGGTCCTGAGATGGGCTAAAGAGGTGTGGAGTAGCAGATGGGAGAATGCAGTGGTACGGGTGTACCAGGATTGGAGTGCGGAGGTGGCGAGAAGGAAGGCGAGTTTTAACCGAGCCAAGGAGGTTGTCATGATATTCAAACACACACATCATGATAGACACACCAACAGACAAATCAGAACACACAACACCACAACCAATGACAGAAAGATATAAAAGCACAGACACGACCCCCGGTGGTCAGTATTAGCTGCAGAGGAGAACCAGGACACATCTATTGCCAAACACACTCAGGGAGACAGCACGTGCAGAGTATCCAGAACGAACTGTATTATAAGAGTTATAATAAAATAGAGTTGTACCACATACAACTGTGTTGGCTCATCTGTGCACCAGAGCACCCAACACCACATGGTACAGGAGTGGATCGATACCTGCCGGCATACCTCAGTGTACAGAGACAACCAGCAGTGCCCAGGCATGATGTACAAGCTCCCGGTTCCGCAGGCGCTCCAGTGCCACGGCGACCTCCACGAAAACTGGCGGCGATTCCGGCAAAATTTCGAATTGTTCCTGGTGGCAGCTGAACTCAAAGACCTGGATGATAGGGAAAAAATTGAATTTCTCCTCACCGTCGCCGGTGCAAGGGCAAGAGAAATATTCAGAAGGTTCAGGTTCTTCAGGAGGCAGCAAAGGTACGATTACCAGGCAGTCCTGGGCAAATTCTCCAAGTACTGTGAAGAATACGCAATCCAATGGGCACTTAAAGGTAAGAAAAGCTGCAGTACTCACCTCGTGGCTGGGATCCCGGAGCCCGAAATCCCGGGCCTGAGAGAAGGCTGGTCGAGGTCGGCGGCCATCTTGCTAAAGGTATAACGCTAGCACAGTTGCGCGAGCAGTGCGCAGAACCGGAAGTTTCGTTTGCGCATGCGCGAGATGCTGCGCATGCGCAGTCAAGAAAACGGCCATCGGTAAAGGAACAGCGATCTGAGCATGCGCAGTCGCTTCCTACGTGCTACATACCGAGCGTCAGGGTGTCAGAGGCCCCAGACTGCACCAATTTAAAAGGGAAACGTCCCAAATCCAATTTAAAAGGGAAATGTCCCAAATCAAAAAAACAAAAATCTGTTAAAGCTGTAAAACAACCTTCCTTCACCTGGAATGACAGCACAGTGCCGCAAATTGACCCAGGAGATGAATTTGACCTCCGAAGAACCCTCCGACAAGCAGTTACCTACGCACAAGCCGATGATTCCGACCTTGAATACTTCGATGACGATTTTTACAGTGTTTCCGGACCTCGCGAGCCCAATGATAGCTCCGTGGTCCTATATGACTATGACTCGGACGAACCTTTCATGTTGCACATTGGCGGCCCCCACATTGAATCCGACGCAGATGCGGATTCATTTTTCGGATTTGAGGATCTTCAATCCAGCAGATATGACGTTCCAACTTATCAGTACCGGATGATGCTGCAGCCTGACATTAACAGACAGGGAGCGGTGCAAGCACACGGAGAGTGCCCTGCTGCCACACAGAGCGTGGTCCACGTCCCGCTCAACGTTCCCGACTCTATGAAAGAAGACATGCAAGACTCCAGAGTGCAGTCCTCGCATGAACCAGAAGTGACTCCAGTGTCACAAGCTTCCACAGCAAGCTCGTGGACAGACTCCACAATTGCAGAAATGCAAGACTCCAGAGCGCAGTCCTTGCACGAACAAGAAGTGACTCCAGTGTCACAAGCCTCCACAGAGAGCTCGTGGACAGCCTCCACGATAGAAGCAACGCAAGACTCCAGAGCGCAGTCCTTGCACGAACAAGAAGTGACTCCAGTGTCACAAGCCTCCACAGAGAGCTCGTGGACGGACTCCACGATGGAAGGAACGCAAGACTCCAAAGCGCAGTCCTTGCAGGAACAAGACCATGAGGGTCTAGCAACCTCTCCTGACCAACCAGCGGCAGACGATGCAAGTCTGCCATGCTCACGTGAACAGCAAGAAGGCTATAACAGCCTACCATGCTCCACTACACAGCAGCATGACCATGACGGTCTCTCATGCTACAATGAAGGGCACAGCGCTGAAGACTGCTCAAGCCCAACTGAAGACAAGCCAAAGGAATCGCCTCGTCCAAGCCCGAAGAAAAAAGCTTTATGCGCTGACCTTCAGGATCATTATAGCTGAACAGAGATTAATAATGCTGCACGGTCACAGAAGGATGCTGAGGATTTGCTAACGAAATTAATTGAATGTTTAACTTGCAAGGAGCAGACTGAGAATTGCCAGTGTTTTAGTACGGATCGAAAAAATGGACAAGACATTGATCCTCAGGTAATGGAAATAACACAACCTGAATCATATCTACAGCAGGGACAAATGTCTCCCTTCAACACAACACCGCAAAATCCCAACTTCGGAGACCAGCAGTTAGTCAGTAATGACTCTTCAAACCTTGAGGGGAACATTAATTGCATTGAACCTATACACGCTCCACTGATTATTGAGCAGAACATTGGAGCAAGAATCCTGAGGACACCGACATCGAGTAGCCAGATAACGAATTTAAAACCCACAGCAGTGTCAAGTGAACCAAGTGTGCTTTCCACTAATGGTGAAGATGCAGATAAGGTCGACCCGATTATCCATTGTACCACACTAACCCCAGTGATTAAGCAGTTATGTATGGGGAGTATAAGGTGGGCAATTGAGAACAGTAAAAGAGAGACTGTGACCATGCCAGTCCCAGCAAAATCAGACCCAGAGACCATGAAGGCATGTACATTAGACAAAGATACACATGAGGCACCTGGGAAGAAAAGTGAAACGGAATGTTCTTTGGAAAATAGTACAATGTCGATAGAAACATTGGATCCTATATTCGAGACCATACCTATGGGAGAATTTGGGGGTAATAAACAAGGTTCTGCAATGTCTGGGGGAAGATTTAAAATTCCAAAGAAGAAAAGCCCAAATGAAGGACAACGGCAAGACAATGACAGTCCACCGACATGGTGTGCACCACCAGATGAAAACTCTGACAATTTACCCAACCCTAGTGAACAGCAAGCTGCTAATGAGGATCTATCCACGGGATGTGAGACGAGTGACGACAGCATCCCACTTCCCATGCAAAAGGTGCAAGGTGACAGACCTCGCCTAGTGCGTACCGAGGCACTCAACGATCACGGTGGGACCACTGACGACTGCGGTGGCGGCGCACCGCTTCCACCCTCGATGGCTCGACCCTCTCCACTGGTTGGTGCATTCCTGCATGTTCCGACTCCAGAAGTGCAGCTTCAGGGAATCTCGGCTGCCTCCAGTGAACCTGTTGGGACTCCGGACGGGGGGCATCGACGGAAGGCAGACCGGACTCCAGATGGGGAGCAGCCAAGCGCCGACTCTGATTCGCGCACGCCAGACCTTGCTCCGGACGGGCGGTGTCGCGGCCTCGGTGATGGCACGCTCAGGGTGACGGCGGATGCCACGGCGACAGGGAATGGATCGCGTGGCAGTCCCACTGGGTCGGCAGTGGCAACCAGCACCGGCGGTCCAAGATGGACACACCAATTCGTGCCATCGCCAGACGTTGATGCGAGCAACAATTCTCTCTCCAAGGCGACATGCTTCGACGTTTCTCTGCGGAGTCGCCCTTCCGGCACAGCAGGTGGCCGGAACCAGCGTACACGGTCTCGGCCAACTTCCACATCTGGCACAGTCATCGCCTTGCATGATATTAGTGATGGTGCTACTTCGATGGCAACGACCCATCGGCTACAAGATGCCGTCCACCACAAACATAAAAAGAAAAAGACTCCACCTTGTTCCTGGCATGCAGGGCGGATGGATTGGTGCGTAGGCGCAATCAGCGAGCTTTGCGCCGCCTTCCACGCTCGCAACTGAACCGTACGCACACGCCGGATCCTCCACTGGTTCCCAAGGATGACTTCGTGGAGATGCCACGGATCATGCCCCTTCCATCGCCACCAGAACCAAATCTCCACAGCTGAACCGGCTTGAGGACCAGCCCATTCTTGAGGCGGTCACCCATTAGACTGGACTTATAACGCTGTTCATACGTTCAAAAAGTCAAACACTTCTGTATTATAACCTGTTGTTGTTTATTGTTCCAGATATCGTCTGACCAGACCAATGTTCAAGTTTTTTTTTTCTCTCGCATCCAAGTTTTGTTATGGTACAACCTTGTTAGTGTGACGCACCCGACATCGCCCCATGTAAATAGTTACGTCATATACACACGCTGTACATAACACACACACACACTCTTCGATGCACTCACGACACAATTATATTTATAACCACGTAGGCACATATCTTTGTAAAAAGGGGGGATGTCATGATATTCAAACACACACATCATGATAGACACACCAACAGACAAATCAGAACACACAACACCACAACAAATGACAGAAAGATATAAACGCACAGACACGACCCCCGGTGGTCAGTATTAGCTGCAGAGGAGAACCAGGACACATCTATTGCCAAACACACTCAGGGAGACAGCACGTGCAGAGTATCCAGAACGAACTGTATTATAAGAGTTATAATAAAATAGAGTTGTACCACATACAACTGTGTTGGCTCATCTGTGCACCAGAGCACCCAACACCACAGAGGTGTTACACAAAAAGAAGGTGAAGTTCGGGATGCTGCAGCCGGCACGACTATGGGTCACGTACCAGGAGAGACATCACTACTTCGAAACGGCGGAAGAAGCATGGACCTTTATTAAAGATGAGAAATTGGATCAGAACTGAGGGACTGATATTGCAGGAAATGTCACTGTCGATGTAAATAGAGAAGTAAATTGGGAAGGGGGGAGACACTAAGAAATGTGGGCGCCGGTGGGGGGGGAAAGAAGGGACATAGACGGAGGATGAGGAATGGGAGTGGGACGGGGAAGGGAGCTGCGCCACAAGAGGCGGGTCAGTTATAGAGACGTTCCCGTGCCAGAAAGAATAAGGCGGGAAGATAGGCGCAAGGTAGATGGGAGTTCCCCACACGGGGGGGGTCAAGAAGTGAGCAGGAGTAGCCGGGGTCAGTTGAAGTCAGCTGACTTGCGGGAGTAATATGGGGGGAGCAATCACGCTAGAGGGGGATCTAGCGGGGAGGGGGGGGGGGATAACTGGGTTGCTGCTGCGGAAATCAAAGAGGAAATGGCTAAAGAGTGGGTGGTCGGGGCTGGAATGCAACACCTGGGGAACGAGTGGGAGCGCGGAAGCGGGACGTGGGACTGGCCTAGAGAAGGTGATGGCTAGTCGACACGGGAAGGGGGCAGGTAGCGCCCTAGTGAGGCTGATCACGTGGAACGTGAGAGGCCTGAATGGACCAATTAAAAGGGCCCGAGTGCTCGCGCACTTGAAAGGACTAAGGGCAGACGTGGCTATGCTCCAGGAGACGCACCTGAAGGTGGCGGACCAAGTTAGGTTAAGGAAAGGATGGGTGGGACAGGTGTTCCATTCAGGGCTAGATGCAAAGAATAGAGGGGTGGCCATACTGGTGGGGAAACGGGTAGCATTCGAAGCAAGGAGCATTGTAGCAGATAACGGAGGTAGATATGTAATGGTGAGTGGCAGGCTGGAGGGAATGGAGGTCGTGTTGGTTAATATATATGCCCCGAATTGGGACGATGCGGGATTTATGAGACAGATGTTGGGACGTATACCGGACCTGGAGGTAGGAAACTTGATATTGGGAGGGGACTTCAACACCGTGCTGGACCCAGAGTTAGATAGATCCAGATCTAAGACCGGAAGAAGGCCGGCAGCGGCCAAGGTGCTCAAGGGATTTATGGACCAAATGGGGGGAGTGGATCCATGGCGATTTCTTAGACCGAGGGCCAGGGAGTTCTCCTTCTTCTCCCATGTTCATAAAGTGTACTCCCGGATAGATTTTTTTGTTTTGGGAAGGTCGTTGATCTCGAGGGTGGTAGAAGCTGAGTATTCAGCCATAGCTATTTCGGATCATGCCCCACATTGGGTGGACCTGGAACTAGGAGAGGAGAGGGAGCAGCGAGCACTCTGGCGATTAGATGTGGGATTGTTGGCGGATGAGGGAGTTTGTGGAAGAGTGCGGGGGTGTATTGAGAGGTACCTGGAGGCCAATGACAACGGGGAGGTCCGAGTGGGAGTGGTATGGGAAGCACTAAAAGCGGTGGTCAGAGGAGAGCTGATCTCCATCAGGGCCCACAAAGGGAGAACAGAGGCCAAGGAAAGGGAAAGACTACTAGGGGAGATTTTAAGGGTGGACAGGGAATTTGCGGAGGCCCCGGAGGAGGGACTGTACAGGGAGAGGCGACGACTCCAGACGGAGTTCGACCTTCTGACCATCAGGAGGGCGGAGGTGCTGTGGAGGAAGGCACAGGGGGTGAGGTATGAGTATGGGGAAAAAGCTAGTCGCCTGTTGGCCCATCAGCTGCGAAAGAGGACAGCGGCGAGGGAGATAGGGGGAATTAGAGACGAAAAGGGAGCTACGGTGCGGAGAGCAGGGAAGATAAACGAGGTGTTTAAGACCTTTTACGAAGGACTGTATAGGTCCCAACCCCCGGAGGGAAAAGAGGGGATGCGGCAGTTCCTGGATCAATTGAGGTTCCCGAGGGTGGAGGAGCAGGAGATGGAAGGCCTGGGGGTACCAATTGGGGTGGACGAGGTTATTAAGGGGCTGGGGAATATGCAAGCAGGGAAGGCTCCGGGACCAGATGGGTTCCCGGTGGAATTTTATAGAAAATATGTGGACCTGCTGGCCCCGCTGTTGGTGAGGACTTTTAACGAGGCCAGGGAAGGAGGGACTCTACCCCCGACAATGTCGGAGGCGACGATATCGCTAATTTTGAAGCGGGACAAAGATCCGCTGCAGTGCGGGTCCTATAGACCTATCTCACTATTGAACGTGGACGCCAAATTGCTGGCAAAGGTACTGGCATCGAGGATAGAGGACTGTGTCCCGGGGGTGGTGCACGAAGACCAGACAGGGTTCGTAAAGGGGAGACAACTAAATGTCAACGTGCGACGGCTATTAGGGGTGATAATGATGCCCCCAGTAGAGGGGGAGGCAGAGAAAGTGGCGGCAATGGATGCAGAGGAGGCATTTGACAGGGTGGAGTGGGAGTACTTATGGGAGGTGCTAAGGAGGTTTGGGTTCGGGAACGGGTTTATTAGCTGGGTCAAACTCCTTTATGGGGCCCCAACGGCAAGTGTGGTCACGGGTCGGCAAAGATCGGAGTATTTCCGACTATACAGGGGAACAAGACAGGGATGCCCGCTGTCTCCATTGTTGTTCGTGTTGGCAATTGAACCTCTGGCCATGGCGCTGAGAGACTCCAGGAAATGGAGAGGGGTGATTAGAGGGGGAGAAGAACACCGAGTGTCGCTCTACGCGGATGACCTACTGTTGTATGTGACGGACCCAGTGGGGGGGATGACAGAGGTCATGCAGATATTGAGGGAGTTCGGAGATTTCTCGGGATATAGGCTTAACATGGGGAAGAGTGAACTTTTCGTGATACACCCTGGGGACCAGAGTAGAGGGATAGAAGGCCTGCCTCTAAGGAAAGTGGAAAGAAACTTCCGATACCTGGGGATTCAGATCGCCAGGAGCTGGGGAACCTTGCACAGACTTAATCTGACACGATTGGTAGAACAAATGGAGGAGGACTTCAAGAGGTGGGACATGCAGCCACTGACATTGGCGGGCAGAGTGCAGGCAATTAAGATGATGGTCCTCCCGAGGTTCTTATTTGTATTCCAATGTCTCCCTATATTAATCACTAAGGCCTTCTTTAAAAAAATAGACAGGAGCATCACGAGCTTCGTGTGGGCAGGGAAAGTCCCGAGGGTAAGGAGGGGGTTCTTACAACGTAGCAGAGACAGAGGAGGATTGGCGCTGCCGAATTTGGGCGACTACTATTGGGCCGCCAATGTGGCGATGATCCGTAAATGGATGATGGAGGGAGAGGGAGCGGCGTGGAAAAGACTGGAGAGAAAGTCCTGTAAAGGGACGAGTCTAGAGGCGCTGGTGTCGGTGCCGCTACCGCTCTCACCAAAAAAGTTTACCACGAACCCAGTGGTGGCGGCAACATTAAATATCTGGGGACAATGGAGGCGACAGAGAGGTGCGCGGGGAGCCCTGGTGGGGTCCCCAATCAGGAACAACCACAGGTTTGCCCCAGGAAGGATGGATGGAGGATTTCAGAGCTGGCACCAGTTGGGAATTAGGAGGGTGGGAGATTTATTTATAGATGGGACTTTTGCGAGCTTGGGAGCATTGGAGGAAAAGTATAAGCTGCCCCGGGGAAACCTCTTTAGGTATATGCAGGTGAGGGCGTTCACAAGACAACAGGTGAGGGAATTTCCATTGCTCCCGACTCAGGGGATCCAGGACAGAATGCTCTCGGGGGTGTGGGTCGGGGAGGGCAAGGTGTCAGAGATTTATAGAGAGATGAGAGAAGAGGGGGAGGAGCTGGTGGGCGAACTAAAAGGAAAGTGGGAAGAAGAGCTCGGGGAGGAGATAGAGGAGGGTCTGTGGGCTGATGCCCTAAGCAGGGTAAATTCCTCTTCCTCGTGCGCCAGGCTTAGCCTGATTCAATTTAAGGTGCTACATAAAGCACACATAACGGGAGCAAGATTGAGCAGGTTCTTCGGAGTGGAGGACAAGTGTGGGAGGTGCGGCGGAAGCCCGGCAAACCACGCACATATGTTTTGGTCGTGCCAGGCACTGGAGGGGTATTGGAAGGGAGTGATTTCGCAGGTGGTGAAGGCCCGGGTCAAACCAGGCTGGGGGTTAGCTCTATTTGGAGTTGCGGAAGAGCCGGGAGTGCAGGAGGCGAAAGAGGCCGATGTCGTGGCCTTTGCGTCCCTCGTAGCCCGACGCAGGATCCTACTCATGTGGAAGGAAGCGAAACCCCACGGACTGGAGGCCTGGGTAAACGATATGTCGGGGTTTATTAAACTGGAGCAGATAAAGTTTGCCCTGAGAGGATCGGCTCAAGGGTTC
This sequence comes from Scyliorhinus torazame, assembly GCF_047496885.1. Lineage (NCBI taxonomy): Eukaryota > Metazoa > Chordata > Chondrichthyes > Carcharhiniformes > Scyliorhinidae > Scyliorhinus > Scyliorhinus torazame. The sequence goes on from NC_092728.1 coordinate 13,480,953, forward strand.
ACCAGGCGGTGGCAGCCATTTCTCGACTAACTAGGGGAACGTTAGAGGGAAGACAGATGACCAGCAGCAGCAACCCAGGGGGAGGGGGGGGGGGGGGGGGGAGGGGGGGGGGGGGGGGGAGTCTTATTTTATGATAAATGATTAGTTTACCATGTTGGTTAGCTACTTGTTATTAGACTGTGGTTACTATGTTACATGCACTGTTAAATTTTCTTTTTCTTATGTTTGATGTGTAAGGGGAAAAAATTGTGATCGAAAATTTTCAATAAAATATAGAACATAGAACAATACAGCGCAGTACAGGCCCTTCGGCCCACGATGTTGCACCAAAACAAAAGCCATCTAACCTACACTATGCCATTATCATCCATATGTTTATCCAATAAACTTTTAAATGCCCTCAATGTTGGCGAGTTCACTACTGTAGCAGGTAGGGCATTCCACGGCCTCACTACTCTTTGCGTAAAGAACCTACCCCTGACCTCTGTCCTATATCTATTACCCCTCAGTTTAAAGTTATGTCCCCTCGTGCCAGCCATTTCCATCCGCGGGAGAAGGCTCTCACTGTCCACCCTATCTAACCCCCTGATCATTTTGTATGCCTCTATTAAGTCTCCTCTTAACCTTCTTCTCTCCAACGAAAACAACCTCAAGTCCATCAGCCTTTCCTCATAAGATTTTCCCTCCATACCAGGCAACATCCTGGTAAATCTCCTCTGCACCCGCTCCAAAGCCTCCACGTCCTTCCTATAATGCGGTGACCAGAACTGTACGCAATACTCCAAATGCGGCCGTACCAGAGTTCTGTACAGCTGCAACATGACCTCCTGACTCCGGAACTCAATCCCTCTACCAATAAAGGCTAACACTCCATAGGTCTTCTTCACAACCCTATCAACCTGGGTGGCAACTTTCAGGGATCTATGTACATGGACACCTAGATCCCTCTGCTCATCCACACTTTCAAGAACTTTACCATTAGCCAAATATTCCGCATTCCTGTTATTCCTTCCAAAGTGAATCACCTCACACTTCTCTACATTAAACTCCATTTGCCACCTCTCAGCCCAGCTCTGCAGCTTATCTATATCCCTCTGTAACCTGCTACATCCTTCCACACTATCGACAACACCACCGACTTTAGTATCGTCTGCAAATTTACTCACCCACCCTTCTGCGCCTTCCTCTAGGTCATTGATAAAAATGACAAACAGCAACGGCCCCAGAACAGATCCTTGTGGTACTCCACTTGTGACAGAACTCCATTCTGAACATTTCCCATCAACCACCACCCTCTGTCTCCTTTCAGCTAGCCAATTTCTGATCCACATCTCTAAATCACCCTCAATCCCCAGCCTCCGTATTTTCTGCAATAGCCTACCGTGGGGAACCTTATCAAATGCTTTGCTGAAATCCATATACACCACATCAACTGCTCTACCCTCATCTACCTGTTCAGTCACCTTCTCAAAGAACTCAATAAGGTTTGTGAGGCATGACCTACCCTTCACAAAGCCATGCTGACGATCCCTGATCATATTATTCCTATCTCTTTCCCTAGTCATTCGCTTATTCCTGACATACCTATAGAAAGCTTTTGGGTTTTCCTTGATCCTTCCTGCCAAATACTTCTCATGTCCCCTCCTTGCTCGTCTTAGCTCTCTCTTTAGATCCTTCCTCGCTACCTTGTAACTATCCATCGCCCCAACTGAAACTTCACACCTCATCTTCACATAGGCCTCCTTCTTCCTCTTAACAAGAGATTCCACTTCCTTGGTAAACCACGGTTCCCTCGCTCGACGCCTTCCTCCCTGCCTGACCGGTACATACTTATCAAGAACACGCAGTAGCTGATCCTTGAACAAGCCCCACTTATCCAGTGTGCCCAACACTTGCAGCCTACTTCTCCACCTTATCCCCCCCCCAAGTCACGTCTAATGGCATCATAATTGCCCTTCCCCCAGCTATAACTCTTGCCCTGCGGTGTATACTTATCCCTTTCCATCATTAACATAAACGTCACCGAATTGTGGTCACTGTCCCCAAAGTGCTCTCCTACCTCCAAATCCAACACCTGGCCTGGTTCATTACCCAAAACCAAATCCAACGTGGCCTCGCCTCTTGTTGGCCTGTCAACATATTGTTTCAGGAAACCCTCCTGCGCACACTGTACAAAAAACGACCCATCTATTGTACTCGAACTATATCTTTTCCAGTCAATATTTGGAAAGTTAAAGTCTCCCATAATAACTACCCTGTTACTTTCGCTCTTATCCAGAATCATCTTCGCCATCCTTTCCTCTACATCCCTAGAACTATTAGGAGGCCTATAAAAAACTCCCAACAGGGTGACCTCTCCTTTCCTGTTTCTAACTTCAGCCCATACTACCTCGGAAGAAGAGTCCCCATCTAGCATCCTCTCCGCCACCGTAATACTGCTCTTGACTAGCAGGGCCACACCTCCCCCTCTTTTGCCTCCTACTCTGAGCTTACTAAAACACCTAAACCCCGGAACCTGCACCATCCATTCCTGTCCCTGCTCTATCCATGTCTCCGAAATGGCCACAACATCGAAGTCCCAGGTACCAACCCATGCTGCCAGTTCCCCTACCTTGTTTCGTATACTCCTGGCATTGAAGTAGACACACTTCAAACCACCTACCTGAACACTGGCCCCCTCCTGCGACGTCAAATCTGTGCTCCTGACCTCTATACTCTCATTCTCCCTTACCCTAAAACTACAATCCAGGTTCCCATGCCCCTGCTGCATTAGTTTAAACCCCCCCAAAGAGCACTAACAAATCTCCCCCCCCAGGAGATTTAAAAAAAAAAGCATTGTGGAAAGCGCAATTGCTTCACAGCTCCAGGGTCCCATGTTCGATTCCCCGCTGGGTCACTGTCTGTGCGGAGTCTGCACGTCCTCCCCGTGTCTGCGTGGATTTCCTCCGGGTGCTCCGGTTTCCTCCCACAGTCCAAAGATGTGCAGGTTAGGTGGATTGGCCGTGATAAATTGCCCTTAGTGTCCAGAATTGCCCTTAGTGTTGGGTGGGGTTACTGGGTTATGGGGGTAGGGTGGAGGTGTTGACCTTGGGGTAGGGTGCTCTTTCCAAGAGCCGGTGCAGACTCAATGGGCCGAATGGCCTCCTTCTGCACTGTAAATTCTATGTCTATGTCAGGAACAAGGGGGCATCATTTTCAGGTGAAAGACAGTTTGCAGGGGATTTGAGGGAAGATTGAGGAATCTGGAACACGCTGCCTGGAAGGGTGATGGAGACAAGAAAACTCACAACCTTTCAAAAAAGTATTTGGATGGCATTTGAAATGTCAGGACATTCAAGGCGAAGGGCCAAGTGCTGGGAAGTGGGATTAGTGTAGATTTAGTGTAGTGCAGGCTCGATGGGCATCCCGACTTGAAAACGCATCGGCCGTTCCTTCACTGTCACTGGGTCGGAATCCTGTAACTCCCTCCCTAACAGCACAGTGGGTGTACCTACACCACACGGGTGCTGCGGCGGGTTCAAGATGGCGGCTCACCCGCTACCTTCTCGGGGGGCAATTGGAGATGGGCAATAAATGCTGGGACCGGCCGGCGAGGCCTCCATCCTCTGTGAATTAATTGAAGAAAGTTTAGACGGCGGACGGGTCGAGAGAGGTGACGTCGAGATTGGGTGCCGTCAGCTTTGGTGTTTTGGTTGCCGTGGGGACGACCGGACCGCATGGCCGCCGCTTGGCGAGCCTTGCACTAGACCTGTGACTCTGACCGTGAACCGAGGCCCGCTCATCGAGTTCAACTGACTTTTACCCAGGTGCAGGCGCCGATCGAGGCCTGCAGGCTTCGCCCACTTTTCTAGGCCCCAGTGGATGAAAGTTGAAAGGTCAGCGATTCCAAGTTTTCAAATCCTCCCCCCACCCACCGTCCCGCCACCCCCGCCCCCACTCTCAATCTTCCCCCAAAAAAATTCATTCTGAGGGACTAATTTAACATAAATCCATCTTTACTGAGAGAAATATTTAATTCAATAAATAAACAGGGCTTGGTAGCAAACATTAAATATTATTATTTAACAATAAATATTCAAAACTTAGATAAATAATATGTTAAATATGAATAATTAACACACAAAAAATGAGTCGTAAAATCTTCAAAAAGGACATTGACATGTTGACCTGGGCAGACAGGCAGCAGATGAAGTTCAATGCAGAGAAATGCAATGCGCTGTAATGTTCAAGGTCAGTATGACGATGCAGAGAGGAGGACGATGGAGGGGAGATTGCGAGGACAACGAGGTTAGAGATGAGGATTCCGCCGTGAGATATGGCGAGCGAGGCAGTGCTGGTCGCTAACGCGATGATCGCGCGGCCACGCAGGTCAGGTGCTCGTTCAGTAGCTGCACCAAGTCGCCGACTGCTCTGTCCGATGAGCTGGCTGGGTCGTCCTACAGGAGGGTCAGACACGAGAGGGGGTACATCGGTTACTGATTGGCTTGCTCGGGAGAAAAACACCGCACGTGCGAGGGGCTCGCCCCATGCCCAATCCTGAGGGAATGAGTGTCAACAGCGACAATCTGTGGCCACAATCCCGACCCTCACACGCCAAATCAAAAGCTACAGTGCACTGTGGTGATCGATGTTGATCTGTACTGGACTGTGCGGGACTATGCTGGTCTGTACTGGACTGTGCGGGACTATGCTGGTCTGTACTGGACTGTGCGGAATTATGCAGATCTGTACTGGACTGTGCGGGACTATGCTGGTCTGTACTGGACTGTGCGGGACTATGCTGATCTGTACTGGACTGTGCGGGACTATGCTGGTCTGTGCGGGACTATGCTGGTCTGTACTGGACTGTGCGGGACTATGCTGGTCTGTACTGGACTGTGCGGGACTATGCTGGTCTGTACTGGACTGTGCGGGACTATGCTGGTCTGTACTGGACTGTGCTGGAATATGCTGGTCTGTACTGGACTGTGCGGGACTATGCTGATCTGTACTGGACTGTGCGGGATTATGCTGGTCTGTACTGGACTGTGCGGGACTATGCTGGTCTGTACTGGACTGTGCAGGACTATGCTGGTCTGTACTGGACAGTGCGGCACTATGCTGGTCTGTACTGGACTGTGCGGGACTATGCTGGTCTGTACTGGACTGTGCGGGACTATGCTGGTCTGTACTGGACTGTGCGGGACTATGCTGGACTGTACTGGACTGTACGGGACCATGCTGGTCTATACTGGACTGTGTGGTACTCTGCTGGTCTGTACTGGACTGTACGGGACTATGCTGGTCTGTACTGGGCTGTGCGGGACTATGCTGGTCAGTACTGGACTGTGCGGGACTATGCTGGTCTGTACTGGACTGTGTGGGTCTATGCTGGTCTGTACTTGACTGTACGGGACTATGCTGGTCTGTACTGGACTGTGCCGGACTATGCTGGTCTGCACTGGACTGTGCGGGACTATGCTGGTCTGTACTGGACTGTGCGGGACTATGCTGGTCTGTACTGGGCTGTGCGGGACTATGCTGGTCTGTACTGGACTGTGCGAGACTATGTTGGTCTGTACTGGACTGTGCGGGACTATGCTGGTCTGTACAGGACTGTGCGGGTCTATGCTGGTCTGTATTGGACTGAGCGGGACTATGCTGGTCTGAACTGGACTGTGCGGGACTGTGCTGTTCTGTACTGGACTGTGCGGGATTATGCTGGTGTGTCCTGGACTGTGCGGGATTATGCTGGTCTGTACTGGACTGAGCGGGACTATGCTGGTCTGTACTGGACTGTGCGGGACTATGCTGGTGTGTACTGGACTGTGCAGGACTATGCTGGTGTGTACTAGACTGTGCGGGATTATGCTTGTCTGTACTGGACTGTGCGGGACTATGCTGGTCTGTACTGGACTGTGCGGAGTATGCTGTTCTGTACTGGACTGTGCGCGACTATCCTGGTCTGTACTGGACCTTGCGGGACTCTGCTGGTCTGTACTGGACTGTGCGGGACTATGCTGGTCTGTACTCAACTGTGCGGGACTATGCTGGTCTGTACTGGACTGTGTGGGACTATGCTGGTCAGTACTGGACTGTGCGGGACTATGCTGGTCTGTACAGACTTTGCGGGACTCTGCTGTTGTGTACTGGACTGTGCGGGATTATGCTGGTCTCTACTGGACTGTGCGGGATTATGCTGGTCTGTACTGGACTGTGCGGGACTATACTGAACTGTACTGGACTGTGCGGTATTATGCTGGTCTGTACTGGACTGTGCGGGACAATGCTGGTCTGTACTGGACTGTGCGGGACTATGCTGGTGTGTCCTGGACTGTGCGGGATTATGCTGGTCTGTAATGGACTGTACTGGACTGTGCGGGACTATGCTGGTCTGTACTGGACTGTGCGGGACTATGCTGATCTGTACTGGACTGTGCGGGACTATGCAGGGTTGTACTGGACTGTGCGGCATTATGCTGGTCTGCACTGGACTGTGCGGGATCATGCTGATCTGTACTGGACTGTGCGGGACTATGCTGATCTGTACTGGACTGTGCGGGACTATGCTGGTCTGTACTGGACTGTGCGGGACTATGCTGATCTGTACTGGACTGTGCGAGTCTATGCTGGTCTGCACTGGACTGTGCGGGATCATGCTGATCTGTACTGGACTGTGCGGGACTATGCTGATCTGTACTGGACTGTGCGGGACTATGCTGGTCTGTACTGGACTGTGCGGGACTATGCTGATCTGTACTGGACTGTGCGAGTCTATGCTGGTCTGCACTGGACTGTGCGGGACTATGCTGGTCTGTACTGGACTGTGCGGGACTATGCTGATCTGTACTGGACTGTGCGGGATTATGATGGCCTGTGTTGGACTGTGCGTGACTATGCTGGTCTGTACTGGACTGTGCGGGATTATGCTGGTCTGTACTGGACTGTGCGGGACTTTGCTGGTCTGTACTGGACTGTGCGGGACTATGCTGATCTGTACTGGACTGTGCGGGACTATGCTGGTCTGTACTGGACTGTGCGGAATTATGCAGATCTGTACTGGACTGTGCGGGACTATGCTGGTCTGTACTGGACTGTGCGGGACTATGCTGGTCTGTACTGGACTGTGCGGGACTATGCTGGTCTGTACTGGACTGTGCGGGACTATGCTGGTCTGTACTGGACTGTGCGGGACTATGCTGGTCTGTACTGGACTGTGCAGGACTATGCTTGTCTGTACTGGACAGTGCGGCACTATGCTGGTCTGTATTGGACTGTGCGGGACTATGCTGGTCTGTACTGGACTGTGCGGGACTATGCTGGTCTGTACTGGACTGTGCGGGACTATGCTGGACTGTACTGGACTGTACGGGACCATGCTGGTCTGTACTGGACTGTGTGGTACTCTGCTGGTCTGTACTGGACTGTACGGGACTATGCTGGTCTGTACTGGGCTGTGCGGGACTATGCTGGTCTGTACTGGACTGTACGGGACTATGCTGGTCTGTACTGGACTGTGCCGGACTATGCTGGTCTGCACTGGACTGTGCGGGACTATGCTGGTCTGTACTGGACTGTGCGGGACTATGCTGGTCTGTACTGGACTGTGCGTGACTATGCTGGTCTGTACTGGGCTGTGCGGGACTATGCTGGTCTGTACTGGACTTTGCGAGACTATGTTGGTCTGTACTGGACTGTGCGGGACTATGCTGGTCTGTACAGGACTGTGCGGGACTATGCTGGTCTGTATTGGACTGAGCGGGACTATGCTGGTCTGAACTGGACTGTGCGGGACTGTGCTGTTCTGTACTGGACTGTGCGGGATTATGCTGGTGTGTCCTGGACTGTGCGGGATTATGCTGGTCTGTACTGGACTGAGCGGGACTATGCTGGTCTGTACTGGACTGTGCGGGACTATGCTGGTGTGTACTGGACTGTGCAGGACTATGCTGGTGTGTACTAGACTGTGCGGGATTATGCTTGTCTGTACTGGACTGTGCGGGACTATGCTGGTGTGTACTGGACTGTGCAGGACTATGCTGGTGTGTACTAGACTGTGCGGGATTATGCTTGTCTGTACTGGACTGTGCGGGACTATGCTGGTCTGTACTGGACTGTGCGGAGTATGCTGTTCTGTACTGGACTGTGGGCTACTATCCTGGTCTGTACTGGACCTTGCGGGACTCTGCTGGTCTGTACTGGACTGTGCGGGACTATGCTGGTCTGTACTCAACTGTGCGGGACTATGCTGGTCTGTACTGGACTGTGTGGGACTATGCTGGTCAGTACTGGACTGTGTGGGACTATGCTGGTCTGTACAGACTTTGCGGGACTCTGCTGGTGTGTACTGGACTGTGCGGGATTATGCTGGTCTCTACTGGACTGTGCGGGATTATGCTGGTCTGTACTGGACTGTGCGGGACTATACTGATCTGTACTGGACTGTACGGTATTATGCTGGTCTGTACTGGACTGTGCGGAACTGTGCAGGTCTGTACTGGACTGTGCGGCATTATGCTGGTCTGTACTGGACTGTGCGGGATCATGCTGATCTGTACTGGACTGTACTGGACTGTGCGGGACTATGCTGGTCTGTACTGGACTGTGCGGGACTATGCTGATCTGTACTGGACTGTGCGGAACTGTGCAGGTCTGTACTGGACTGTGCGGCATTATGCTGGTCTGTACTGGACTGTGCGGGATCATGCTGATCTGTACTGGACTGTGCGGGACTATGCTGATCTGTACTGTACTGTGCGGGACTATGCTGGTCTGTACTGGACTGTGCGGGACTATGCTGATCTGTACTGGACTGTGCGGGATTATGCTGGTCTCTACTGGACTGTGCGGGACTATGCAGGTCTGTACTGGACTGTGCGGGACTATGCTGTTCTGTACCGGACTGTGCGGGATTATGCTGGTCTGTACTGGATTGTGCTGGATTATGCTGGTCTGTACTGGACTGTGCGGGATTATGCTGGTCTGTACTGGACTGTGTGGGACTATGCTGATCTGTACTGGACTGTGCGGGTCTATGCTGGTCTGCACTGGACTGTGCGGGACTATGCTGGTCTGTACTGGACTGTGCGGGACTATGCTGATCTGTACTGGACTGTGCGGGATTATGATGGCCTGTGTTGGACTGTGCGTGACTATGCTGGTCTGTACTGGACTGTGCGGGATTATGCTGGTCTGTACTGGACTGTGCGGGACTTTGCTGGTCTGTACTGGACTGTGCGGGACTATGCTGATCTGTACTGGACTGTACGGTCTATGCTGGTCTGCACTGGACTGTGCGGGACTATGCTGGTCTGTATTGGACTGTGCGGGACTGTGCTGATCTGTCCTGGGCTGTGCGGGACTGTGCTGATCTGTACTGGACGGTGCCGGACTATGCTAGTCTGCACTGGACTGTGCGGGACTATGCTGGTCTGTACTGGACTGTGCGGGACTATGCTGGTCTGTATTGGACTGTGCGGGACTGTGCTGATCTGTCCTGGGCTGTGCGGGACTGTGCTGATCTGTACTGGGCTGTGCCGGACTATGCTAGTCTGCACTGGACTGTGCGGGACTATGCTGGTCTGTACTGGACTGTGCGGGACTATGCTGATCTGTACTGGGCTGTGCGGGACTATGCTGGTCTGTACTGGGCTGTGCGGGACTATGCTGGTCTGTACTGGACTGTGCGGGACTATGGTGATCTGTACTGGGCTGTGCGGGACTATGCTGGTCTGTACTGGGCTGTGCGGGACTATGCTGGTCTGTACAGGATTGTGCGGGACTATGCTGGACTGTACTGGACTGTGCGGGATTATGCTGGTCTGTACTGGACTGTGCGGGTCTATGCTGGTCTGTATTGGACTGAGCGGGACTATGCTGGTCTGTACTGGACTGTGCGGGACTATGCTGGTCTGTACTGGGCTGTGCGGGACTGTGCTGTTCTGTATTGGACTGAGCGGGACTATGCTGGTCTGTATTGGACTGAGCGGGACTATGCTGGTCTGTACTGGACTGTGCGGGACTGTGCTGTTCTGTACTGGACTGTGCGGGATTATGCTGTTCTGTACTGGACTGTGCGGGACTGTGCTGTTCTGTATTGGACTGAGCGGGACTATGCTGGTCTGTATTGGACTGAGCGGGACTATGCTGGTCTGTACTGGACTGTGCGGGATTGTGCTGTTCTGTACTGGACTGTGCGGGATTATGCTGGTCTGTACTGGACTGAGCGGGACTATGCTGGTCTGTACTGGACTGTGCAGATCTATGCTGGTGTGTACTGGACTGTGCGGGATTATGCTTGTCTGTACTGGACTGTGCGGGACTATGCTGGTCTGTACTGGACTGTGCGGGACTATGCTGGTCTGTACTGGACTTTGCGGGACTCTGCTGGTCTGTACTGGACTGTGCGGGACTATGCTGGTCTGTACTGGACTGTGTGGGACTATGCTGGTGTGTACTGGACTGTGCGGGATTATGCTTGTCTGTACTGGACTGTGCGGGACTATGCTGGTCTGTACTGGACTGTGCGGGATTATGCTTGTCTGTACTGGACTGTGCAGGACTATGCTGGTGTGTACTAGACTATGCGGGATTATGCTTGTCTGTACTGGACTGTGCGGGACTATGCTGGTCTGTACTGGACTGTGCGGAGTATGCTGTTCTGTACTGGACTGTGCGCGACTATCCTGGTCTGTACTGGACCTTGCGGGACTCTGCTGGTCTGTACTGGACTGTGCGGGACTATGCTGGTCTGTACTCAACTGTGCGGGACTATGCTGGTCTGTACTGGACTGTGTGGGACTATGCTGGTCAGTACTGGACTGTGCGGGACTATGCTGGTCTGTACAGACTTTGCGGGACTCTGCTGTTGTGTACTGGACTGTGCGGGATTATGCTGGTCTCTACTGGACTGTGCGGGATTATGCTGGTCTGTACTGGACTGTGCGGGACTATACTGAACTGTACTGGACTGTGCGGTATTATGCTGGTCTGTACTGGACTGTGCGGGACAATGCTGGTCTGTACTGGACTGTGCGGGACTATGCTGGTGTGTCCTGGACTGTGCGGGATTATGCTGGTCTGTAATGGACTGTACTGGACTGTGCGGGACTATGCTGGTCTGTACTGGACTGTGCGGGACTATGCTGATCTGTACTGGACTGTGCGGGACTATGCAGGTCTGTACTGGACTGTGTGGCATTATGCTGGTCTGCACTGGACTGTGCGGGATCATGCTGATCTGTACTGGACTGTGCGGGACTATGCTGATCTGTACTGGACTGTGCGCGACTATGCTGGTCTGTACTGGACTGTGCGGGACTATGCTGATCTGTACTGGACTGTGCGAGTCTATGCTGGTCTGCACTGGACTGTGCGGGATCATGCTGATCTGTACTGGACTGTGCGGGACTATGCTGATCTGTACTGGACTGTGCGGGACTATGCTGGTCTGTACTGGACTGTGCGGGACTATGCTGATCTGTACTGGACTGTGCGAGTCTATGCTGGTCTGCACTGGACTGTGCGGGACTATGCTGGTCTGTACTGGACTGTGCGGGACTATGCTGATCTGTACTGGACTGTGCGGGATTATGATGGCCTGTGTTGGACTGTGCGTGACTATGCTGGTCTGTACTGGACTGTGCGGGATTATGCTGGTCTGTACTGGACTGTGCGGGACTTTGCTGGTCTGTACTGGACTGTGCGGGACTATGCTGATCTGTACTGGACTGTGCGGCACTATGCTGGTCTGTACTGGACTGTGCGGAATTATGCAGATCTGTACTGGACTGTGCGGGACTATGCTGGTCTGTACTGGACTGTGCGGGACTATGCTGGTCTGTACTGGACTGTGCGGGACTATGCTGGTCTGTACTGGACTGTGCTGGAATATGCTGGTCTGTACTGGACTGTGCGGGACTATGCTGATCTGTACTGGACTGTGCGGGATTATGCTGGTCTGTACTGGACTGTGCGGGACTATGCTGGTCTGTACTGGACTGTGCAGGACTATGCTTGTCTGTACTGGACAGTGCGGCACTATGCTGGTCTGTATTGGACTGTGCGGGACTATGCTGATCTGTACTGGACTGTGCGGGACTATGCTGGTCTGTACTGGACTGTGCGGGACTATGCTGGACTGTACTGGACTGTACGGGACCATGCTAGTCTGTACTGGACTGTGTGGTACTCTGCTGGTCTGTACTGGACTGTACGGGACTATGCTGGTCTGTACTGGGCTGTGCGGGACTATGCTGGTCTGTACTGGACTGTGCGGGACTATGCTGGTCTGTACTGGACTGTGTGGGTCTATGCTGGTCTGTACTGGACTGTACGGGACTATGCTGGTCTGTACTGGACTGTGCCGGACTATGCTGGTCTGCACTGGACTGTGCGGGACTATGCTGGTCTGTACTGGACTGTGCGGGACTATGCTGGTCTGTACTGGACTGTGCGGGACTATGCTGGTCTGTACTGGACTTTGCGAGACTATGTTGGTCTGTACTGGACTGTGCGGGACTATGCTGGTCTGTACAGGAGTGTGCGGGACTATGCTGGTCTGTATTGGACTGAGCGGGACTATGCTGGTCTGAACTGGACTGTGCGGGACTGTGCTGTTCTGTACTGGACTGTGCGGGATTATGCTGGTGTGTCCTGGACTGTGCGGGATTATGCTGGTCTGTACTGGACTGAGCGGGACTATGCTGGTCTGTACTGGACTGTGCAGATCTATGCTGGTGTGTACTGGACTGTGCGGGATTATGCTTGTCTGTACTGGACTGTGCGGGACTATGCTGGTCTGTACTGGACTGTGCGGGACTATGCTGGTCTGTACTGGACTTTGCGGGACTCTGCTGGTCTGTACTGGACTGTGCGGGACTATGCTGGTCTGTACTGGACTGTGTGGGACTATGCTGGTGTGTACTGGACTGTGCGGGATTATGCTTGTCTGTACTGGACTGTGCGGGACTATGCTGGTCTGTACTGGACTGTGCGGGATTATGCTTGTCTGTACTGGACTGTGCAGGACTATGCTGGTGTGTACTAGACTGTGCGGGATTATGCTTGTCTGTACTGGACTGTGCGGGACTATGCTGGTCTGTACTGGACTGTGCGGAGTATGCTGTTCTGTACTGGACTGTGCGCGACTATCCTGGTCTGTACTGGACCTTGCGGGACTCTGCTGGTCTGTACTGGACTGTGCGGGACTATGCTGGTCTGTACTCAACTGTGCGGGACTATGCTGGTCTGTACTGGACTGTGTGGGACTATGCTGGTCAGTACTGGACTGTGCGGGACTATGCTGGTCTGTACAGACTTTGCGGGACTCTGCTGTTGTGTACTGGACTGTGCGGGATTATGCTGGTCTCTACTGGACTGTGCGGGATTATGCTGGTCTGTACTGGACTGTGCGGGACTATACTGAACTGTACTGGACTGTGCGGTATTATGCTGGTCTGTACTGGACTGTGCGGGACAATGCTGGTCTGTACTGGACTGTGCGGGACTATGCTGGTGTGTCCTGGACTGTGCGGGATTATGCTGGTCTGTAATGGACTGTACTGGACTGTGCGGGACTATGCTGGTCTGTACTGGACTGTGCGGGACTATGCTGATCTGTACTGGACTGTGCGGGACTATGCAGGTCTGTACTGGACTGTGTGGCATTATGCTGGTCTGCACTGGACTGTGCGGGATCATGCTGATCTGTACTGGACTGTGCGGGACTATGCTGATCTGTACTGGACTGTGCGCGACTATGCTGGTCTGTACTGGACTGTGCGGGACTATGCTGATCTGTACTGGACTGTGCGAGTCTATGCTGGTCTGCACTGGACTGTGCGGGATCATGCTGATCTGTACTGGACTGTGCGGGACTATGCTGATCTGTACTGGACTGTGCGGGACTATGCTGGTCTGTACTGGACTGTGCGGGACTATGCTGATCTGTACTGGACTGTGCGAGTCTATGCTGGTCTGCACTGGACTGTGCGGGACTATGCTGGTCTGTACTGGACTGTGCGGGACTATGCTGATCTGTACTGGACTGTGCGGGATTATGATGGCCTGTGTTGGACTGTGCGTGACTATGCTGGTCTGTACTGGACTGTGCGGGATTATGCTGGTCTGTACTGGACTGTGCGGGACTTTGCTGGTCTGTACTGGACTGTGCGGGACTATGCTGATCTGTACTGGACTGTGCGGCACTATGCTGGTCTGTACTGGACTGTGCGGAATTATGCAGATCTGTACTGGACTGTGCGGGACTATGCTGGTCTGTACTGGACTGTGCGGGACTATGCTGGTCTGTACTGGACTGTGCGGGACTATGCTGGTCTGTACTGGACTGTGCTGGAATATGCTGGTCTGTACTGGACTGTGCGGGACTATGCTGATCTGTACTGGACTGTGCGGGATTATGCTGGTCTGTACTGGACTGTGCGGGACTATGCTGGTCTGTACTGGACTGTGCAGGACTATGCTTGTCTGTACTGGACAGTGCGGCACTATGCTGGTCTGTATTGGACTGTGCGGGACTATGCTGATCTGTACTGGACTGTGCGGGACTATGCTGGTCTGTACTGGACTGTGCGGGACTATGCTGGACTGTACTGGACTGTACGGGACCATGCTGGTCTGTACTGGACTGTGTGGTACTCTGCTGGTCTGTACTGGACTGTACGGGACTATGCTGGTCTGTACTGGGCTGTGCGGGACTATGCTGGTCTGTACTGGACTGTGCGGGACTATGCTGGTCTGTACTGGACTGTGTGGGTCTATGCTGGTCTGTACTGGACTGTACGGGACTATGCTGGTCTGTACTGGACTGTGCCGGACTATGCTGGTCTGCACTGGACTGTGCGGGACTATGCTGGTCTGTACTGGACTGTGCGGGACTATGCTGGTCTGTACTGGACTGTGCGGGACTATGCTGGTCTGTACTGGACTTTGCGAGACTATGTTGGTCTGTACTGGACTGTGCGGGACTATGCTGGTCTGTACAGGAGTGTGCGGGACTATGCTGGTCTGTATTGGACTGAGCGGGACTATGCTGGTCTGAACTGGACTGTGCGGGACTGTGCTGTTCTGTACTGGACTGTGCGGGATTATGCTGGTGTGTCCTGGACTGTGCGGGATTATTCTGGTCTGTACTGGACTGAGCGGGACTATGCTGGTCTGTACTGGACTGTGCGGGACTATGCTGGTGTGTACTGGACTGTGCAGGACTATGCTGGTGTGTACTAGACTGTACGGGATTATGCTTGTCTGTACTGGACTTTGCGGGACTATGCTGGTCTGTACTGGACTGTGCGGAGTATGCTGTTCTGTACTGGACTGTGGGCTACTATCCTGGTCTGTACTGGACCTTGCGGGACTCTGCTGGTCTGTACTGGACTGTGCGGGACTATGCTGGTCTGTACTCAACTGTGCGGGACTATGCTGGTCTGTACTGGACTGTGTGGGACTATGCTGGTCAGTACTGGACTGTGCGGGACTATGCTGGTCTGTACAGACTTTGCGGGACTCTGCTGGTGTGTACTGGACTGTGCGGGATTATGCTGGTCTCTACTGGACTGTGCGGGATTATGCTGGTCTGTACTGGACTGTGCGGGACTATACTGATCTGTACTGGACTGTACGGTATTATGCTGGTCTGTACTGGACTGTGCGGGACAATGCTGGTCTGTACTGGACTGTGCGGGACTATGCTGGTGTGTCCTGGACTGTGCGGGATTATGCTGGTCTGTAGTGGACTGTACTGGACTGTGCGGGAATATGCTGGTCTGTACTGGACTGTGCGGGACTATGCTGATCTGTACTGGACTGTGCGGAACTATGCAGGTCTGTACTGGACTGTGCGGCATTATGCTGGTCTGTACTGGACTGTGCGGGATCATGCTGATCTGTACTGGACTGTGCGGGACTATGCTGATCTGTACTGTACTGTGCGGGACTATGCTGGTCTGTACTGGACTGTGCGGGACTATGCTGATCTGTACTGGACTGTGCGGGATTATGCTGGTCTCTACTGGACTGTGCGGGACTATGCATGTCTGTACTGGACTGTGCGGGACTATGCTGTTCTGTACCGGACTGTGCGGGATTATGCTGGTCTGTACTGGATTGTGCTGGATTATGCTGGTCTGTACTGGACTGTGCGGGATTATGCTGGTCTGTACTGGACTGTGTGGGACTATGCTGATCTGTACTGGACTGTGCGGGACTATGCTGATCTGTACTGGACTGTGCGGGATTATGATGGCCTGTGTTGGACTGTGCGTGACTATGCTGGTCTGTACTGGACTGTGCGGGATTATGCTGGTCTGTACTGGACTGTGCAGGACTTTGCTGGTCTGTACTGGACTGTGCGGGACTATGCTGATCTGTACTGGACTGTGCGGGATTATGATGGCCTGTGTTGGACTGTGCGTGACTATGCTGGTCTGTACTGGACTGTGCGGGATTATGCTGGTCTGTACTGGACTGTGCGGGACTTTGCTGGTCTGTACTGGACTGTGCGGGACTATGCTGATCTGTACTGGACTGTACGGTCTATGCTGGTCTGCACTGGACTGTGCGGGACTATGCTGGTCTGTATTGGACTGTGCGGGACTATGCTGGTCTGTACTGGACTGTGCGGGACTGTGCTGATCTGTCCTGGGCTGTGCGGGACTGTGCTGATCTGTACTGGACGGTGCCGGACTATGCTGGTCTGTACTGGGCTGTGCCGGACTATGCTAGTCTGCACTGGACTGTGCGGGACTATGCTGGTCTGTACTGGACTGTGCGGGACTATGCTGATCTGTACTGGGCTGTGCGGGACTATGCTGGTCTGTACTGGGCTGTGCGGGACTATGCTGGTCTGTACTGGACTGTGCGGGACTATGGTGATCTGTACTGGGCTGTGCGGGACTATGCTGGTCTGTACTGGGCTGTGCGGGACTATGCTGGTCTGTACAGGATTGTGCGGGACTATGCTGGACTGTACTGGACTGTGCGGGATAATGCTGGTCTGTACTGGACTGTGCGGGTCTATGCTGGTCTGTATTGGACTGAGCGGGACTATGCTGGTCTGTACTGGACTGTGCGGGACTATGCTGGTCTGTACTGGGCTGTGCGGGACTGTGCTGTTCTGTATTGGACTGAGCGGGACTATGCTGGTCTGTATTGGACTGAGCGGGACTATGCTGGTCTGTACTGGACTGTGCGGGACTGTGCTGTTCTGTACTGGACTGTGCGGGATTATGCTGTTCTGTACTGGACTGTGCGGGACTGTGCTGTTCTGTATTGGACTGAGCGGGACTATGCTGGTCTGTATTGGACTGAGCGGGACTATGCTGGTCTGTACTGGACTGTGCGGGATTGTGCTGTTCTGTACTGGACTGTGCGGGATTATGCTGGTCTGTACTGGACTGAGCGGGACTATGCTGGTCTGTACTGGACTGTGCAGATCTATGCTGTTGTGTACTGGACTGTGCGGGATTATGCTTGTCTGTACTGGACTGTGCGGGACTATGCTGGTCTGTACTGGACTGTGCGGGACTATGCTGGTCTGTACTGGCCTTTGCGGGACTCTGCTGGTCTGTACTGGACTGTGCGGGACTATGCTGGTCTGTACTGGACTGTGCGGGACTATGCTGGTCTGTACTGGACCGTGCGGGACTCTGCTGGTCTGTACTGGACTGTGCGGGACTATGCTGGTCTGTACTGGACTGTGCGGGATTATGCTGGTCTCTACTGGACTGTGCGGGATTATGCTGGTCTGTACTGGACTGTGCGGGATTATGCTGGTCTGTACTGGACTGTGCGGGATCATGCTGATCTGTACTGGACTGTGCGGGACTATGATGATCTGTACTGGACTGTGCGGGACTATGCTGGTCTGTACTGGACTGTGCGGGATTATGCTGGTCTCTACTGGACTGTGCGGGATTATGCTGGTCTGTACTGGACTGTGCGGCATTATGCTGGTCTGTACTGGACTGTGCGGGATCATGCTGATCTGTACTGGACTGTGCGGGACTATGCTGATCTGTACTGTACTGTGCGGGACTATGCTGGTCTGTACTGGACTGTGCGGGACTATGCTGATCTGTACTGGACTGTGCGGGATTATGCTGGTCTCTACTGGACTGTGCGGGACTATGCATGTCTGTACTGGACTGTGCGGGACTATGCTGTTCTGTACCGGACTGTGCGGGATTATGCTGGTCTGTACTGGATTGTGCTGGATTATGCTGGTCTGTACTGGACTGTGCGGGATTATGCTGGTCTGTACTGGACTGTGTGGGACTATGCTGATCTGTACTGGACTGTGCGGGTCTGTGCTGGTCTGCACTGGACTGTGCGGGACTATGCTGGTCTGTACTGGACTGTGCGGGACTATGCTGATCTGTACTGGACTGTGCGGGATTATGATGGCCTGTGTTGGACTGTGCGTGACTATGCTGGTCTGTACTGGACTGTGCGGGATTATGCTGGTCTGTACTGGACTGTGCGGGACTTTGCTGGTCTGTACTGGACTGTGCGGGACTATGCTGATCTGTACTGGACTGTACGGTCTATGCTGGTCTGCACTGGACTGTGCGGGACTATGCTGGTCTGTATTGGACTGTGCGGGATTATGCTGGTCTGTACTGGACTGTGCGGGACTATGCTGGTCTGTACTGGGCTGTGCGGGACTATGCTGGTCTGTACTGGACTGTGCGGGACTGTGCTGATCTGTCCTGGGCTGTGCGGGACTATGCTGGTCTGTACTGGACTGTGCGGGACTATGCTGATCTGTACTGGGCTGTGCGGGACTATGCTGGTCTGTACTCGGCTGTGCGGGACTATGCTGGTCTGTACTGGACTGTGCGGGACTATGGTGATCTGTACTGGGCTGTGCGGGACTATGCTGGTCTGTACTGGGCTGTGCGGGACTATGCTGGTCTGTACAGGATTGTGCGGGACTATGCTGGACTGTACTGGACTTTGCGGGATTATGCTGGTCTGTACTGGACTGTGCGGGTCTATGCTGATCTGTATTGGACTGAGCGGGACTATGCTGGTCTGTACTGGACTGTGCGGGACTATGCTGGTCTGTACTGGGCTGTGCGGGACTGTGCTGTTCTGTATTGGACTGAGCGGGACTATGCTGGTCTGTATTGGACTGAGCGGGACTATGCTGGTCTGTACTGGACTGTGCGGGACTGTGCTGTTCTGTACTGGACTGTGCGGGATTATGCTTGTCTGTACTGGACTGTGCGGGACTATGCTGGTCTGTACTGGACTGTGCAGGACTATGCTGGTCTGTACTGGACTTTGCGGGACTCTGCTGGTCTGTACTGGACTGTGCGGGACTATGCTGGTCTGTACTGGACTGTGCGGGACTATGCTGGTCTGTACTGGACCGTGCGGGACTCTGCTGGTCTGTACTGGACTGTGCGGGACTATGCTGGTCTGTACTGGACTGTGCGGGATTATGCTGGTCTCTACTGGACTGTGCGGGATTATGCTGGTCTGTACTGGACTGTGCGGGATTATGCTGGTCTGTACTGGACTGTGGAGGACTATACTGGTCTGTACTGGACTGTGCGGGACTATGCTGGTCGGTACTGGACTGTGCGGGACTCTGCTGGTCTGAACTGGACTGTGCGGGTCTATGCTGGTCAGCACTGGACTGGGGCGGTCTATGCTTTTCTGTACTGGACTGTGCGGGACTATGCTGGTCTGTACTGGACATGGTGGTCTATGCTGGTCTGTACTGGACTATGCGGGACTATGATGGCCTGTACTGGACATGGTGGTCTATGCTGGTCTGTACGGCACTGTGCGGGACTATGCTGGTCTGTACTGGGCTGAGCGGGTCTCTGCTGGTCTGTACTGGACTGTGCTGGTGTGTACTGGACTGTGTGGGACTATACTGGTCTGTACTGGGCTGTGCGGGACTATGTTGGTCTGTACTGGACTGTGCGGGACTCTGCTGATCTGTACTGGACAGTGCGGGACTATGCTGGTGTGTCCTGGACTGTGCGGGACGATGCTGGTGTGTCCTGGACTGTGCAGGACTATGCTGGTCTGTACCGGACTGTGCGGGACTATGCTGGTGTGTCCTTGACTGTGCGGGTTTATGCTTGTCTGTACTGGACTGTGCGGGACTATGCTGATCTGTACTGGACTGTGCGGGACTATGCTGATCTGTGCTGGACTGTGCGGGACTATGCTGATCTGTACTGGACTGTGCGGGACCAAGCTGATCTGTACTGGACTGTGCGGGACTATGCTGGTCTGTACTGGACTGTGCGGGATTATGCTTGTCTGTACTGGACTGTGCGGGACTATGCTGATCTGTACTGGACTGTGCGGGTCTATGCTAGTCTGTACTGAATGAGTATGGACAATACTGGACCATCCTGGACACTGCTGGTCTCTACTGGACCATACCAGACTGTGCTGGTCTCTCCTGGAATGTGCTGAACTCTGATGGACTGTGATAGTCTCTACTGGACTCTACTGGATTGCAGTGAACTATGATTGACAATATTGGGCTGTGCTTGTACTGGACTGTGTTATCCCTTCTGGACTGGACTGATCTGTGCTGGACTGTGCTGGTCTCTACTGGACATTGCGGGTTTGTACTGGACTGTGCTGGTCTCTACTGGACAGTGCAAGTTTGTACTGGACTGTGCTGGTCGATGCTGAACTGCTCTGAACTGTGATGGACAATACAGGACTGGGCTGATCTGTGCTGATCTCTACTGGACTATGCTGGTCTCTACTGGACTTTGCTGGTCTCTATTGGACTATTCTGGTCTCTACTGGACTATGCTGGTCTCTACCGGACTGTGCTGAGCAACACTGAGCTGCACTAGGCTGTGCTGGACAGAGCAGGGTTCTGCTGGGACTGTTCTGCTGGTCTACCTCCAACTGTTTC
Source organism: Scyliorhinus torazame (assembly GCF_047496885.1). Classification (NCBI taxonomy): domain Eukaryota; kingdom Metazoa; phylum Chordata; class Chondrichthyes; order Carcharhiniformes; family Scyliorhinidae; genus Scyliorhinus; species Scyliorhinus torazame. The sequence goes on from NC_092728.1 coordinate 13,501,849, forward strand.
TCAATCAGTTAACGCCTTCATTCTACCGTGACCCCTGGGGTCAACCCACACTCAAACATTGGATTAGAAATTCCATTTTCTCAACCCACCCCCTTTTACCCCCACCCCAGTACCACCCATCACCCTCAACCCACACACACACACACAGGGATAATGGGAGTGGGACACAGCTGGGGAAATGGGAATTTGAAATTACCTTCAACTCCTTGAGCCTTTTTAGCAAGAGCGAGAGTTCAGTGGAATATTGGTCAGTGTTCAAGTCATCCATCATCACCTGGGAATGAAATGGAGAGAGTTAGAGAAGGAGAGAAAGAGAGACTCAGAGAGAGAGAGAGAGACAGACAGAGAGAGAGAGAGAGACAGAGACTGAGAGAGAGCCAGACAGACAGAGAGAGGGAGAGAGACAGAGAGAGAGACAGAGAGAGGGAGAGAGACAGAGAGAGAGAGGGAGAGAGACAGAGAGAGAGAGGGAGAGAGACAGAGAGAGAGGGAGAATCAGAGAGAGAGAGAGATACTCACCCATTCACACACAGTCACACTCACACCTACAGTCACACTCATACACAGTCACTCACTCACACACAGTCACTCGCTCACACACACAGTCACTCACACTCACACACACACACAGTCACTCACACAGTCACTCACAGTCACACTCATACAGAGTCACTCTCACACAGTCACTCACACAGTCACTCACACTCACACACTCACTCACACATGCACACACAGTCACACTCACACTCATACACTGTCGCTCACACACAGTCACTCACACACACAGTCACTCACACACACACAGTCACACACACACACAGTCACTCACACACACACACAGTCACACACACACAGTCACTAACTCAGACAGTCACTCACAGTCACACTCATACAGAGTCACTCACACACACATTCACTCACTCACACTCATACACTGTCGCTCACACACAGTCACTCACCCTCTCACACACTCACACACACACACACAGTCACACTCACACACACACAGTCACACTCACACACACACAGTCACTCACACATGCACACACAGTCACACTCACACTCATACACTGTCGCTCACACACAGTCACTCACCCTCTCACACAGTCACTCACACACACACACAGTCACACTCACACACATACAGTCACACTCACACACACACAGTCACTCACACACACACAGTCACACTCACATGCACACACAGTCACTCACACACACACAGTCACACTCACTCACACACAGTCACTCACACACACACAGTCACACACAGTCACTCACACGCACAGTCACTCACACACACACAGTCACACACAGTCACACACACAGTCACTCACTCACGAACAGTCACTCACACACACACAGTCACGCTCACACACAGTCACTCACACACAGTCACACACAGTTACTCACACACTGTCTCACACACACACACAGGATTGGATGGAATGGATTTGTTTATTGTCACGTGGACCAGGACAGATTTTTGGAGACACACAGTCACACTCACACAGTTACGCACACACACTCTCACTCTCACACACACACAGTCACTCACACACACAGACACTCACACACACTCACACACACAGTCACTCATACACACAGTCACTCACACAGTTACTCACACACACTGTCACTCACACACACAGTCACTCACACACACAGTCACTCACACACTCAGACACACAGTCACTCACACACACAGTCACTTGCACACTCACACACACAGTCACTCACACACACAGTCACACACACAGTCACTCACACACACAGTCACACTCACGGTTACTCACACACACTGTCACTCACACACACACAGTCACTCACACACACACTCACACACACAGTCACACACACACACAGTCACACTCACGGTTACTCACACACACTGTCACTCACACACACAGTCACTCACACACACACTCACACACACAGTCACACACACCCACACTCACACACACAGTCACTCACACACACAGTCACACTCACGGTTACTCACACACACTGTCACTCACACACACACTGTCACTCACACACACAGTCACACACACCCACACTCACACACACGCTCACACACTCACACACACAGTCACTCACACACAGTCACTCACACAGTTACTCACACACACAGAGTCAGTCACTCACACACACAGTCACACACACACACACACAAACACTCACACACACAGTCACACACTCTCACACACAGTCACTCACAGTCATTCACACTCACACACACTCTTACACACACAGGCCCTGACACACTGGCAGACACTGTCCCTCCCCTCCTGTACTTACACACTGTGTCAGCCTGTCAGTGATGAAGTTCAGAGTGTTGCAAACCTTCCTCCACAACACTCCCAGCGTCTCCTCAGTCACATTCCCCAGGACCTGGGTGAAAATCTCAAACTCTGCTCGGACCAAAACCCGTCTCTCAGGAACCTGGAATGAGAAAGGTCGGTGTGAGGGAAATGACAGGGGGAGCAGGGGAGAGGGGACGGGGCAGAGAGAGAGTGGGAAGCAGGAGGCAAAGGGGAGAGAGGGGGAAGAAAGGGGAAGGGAAGAGGAATGGACGTGGAAGTGAGGACGAGAGGACGGCCAAGGAGAGAGTAGGAAGGGAGACGGGGTGGCAGGTGGAGGGGAGGAGAGGAGGGGGTAGGGGAGTGCGTTAGGCTGGCGGAGAAGGGAAAGGCGGAAGGTGAGAAGGAAGAGGGGATGTGGAGAATTAGGGAGGGAAAAGGGGAGGCGGGAGAGGGGGGTCGATGAGAGGGTTTTGTGTGGGTGAGAGGACAGTGGAAGATTGGAGAAGAGGGGAGGAGAGGAGGGGGAATGAGGACAGGAGAGAAGAGGGGATGAGGGTGAGGGATGGATGGGAAGAGGCGGAGTGGGCAGTGGAGGAGGTGGGTGAGGGAGGAGAGGAGAAGATTGGGGAGGGACAATGGAATCAGGTGAGGAGAGATGGGACTGGGATGTGGAGGCCAATGAGTGAAAAGGGGGAGGCGGGAGAAAGAGAATGGACTGAGGTTTGGAGGGGAAAGAGAGGAGGTGGAGGGGTCTGGGTTGCGGGAACTGTAACGAGGGTGGGAAGGGGCTGGGAGTGAAGGGGTTTCCCCCTCACAGGGTGGGGGGGGAGGTCTGGGTTTTCAATGAGGAACAGGAACCACACTCACACTCAGTCCCGTCAGAACGTCCAGCGAAGCCACCAGCGGGGTGGTGTAGCGGGGGGAGCGAATCCGGACCTGCGGGAGAATCAAAAACACATTTACTGTCCGCTTCCAAAGAGAATATCCACATGGATCGACCCAGGGCAATGGAGAACATCCCCAAAGGAAGACCAGTTGGGGCTGGAAGGAAGGGGCGAGGGATGGGGAGGAGGGAGGTGGGAGGGTGAGGCCCGGGTCCCAGAGATATTCCAGGGATAGTGAGGATAGGAGAGGAAACTCAGACATACACCTCTCTGCTCTTTCACCTCTCTGGTCAACACTGAAATGTAAGGGCCCCAGTACCGATCGCTCGGAGACCCCACTATTTTCATCCTGCCTGTCTGAGTGCATCCCAATTAGCACTGCCCTCTGTCCCTGCACTCCCATCCCAATCCCAATAGGAAGCAGCCAATTCCACCCACATCTTTAGTGTTTGTCAAAAGCCTCTCGTGTGGAACTTGATCAAGTGCCTTCTGCAAGTGAAACCCTCACAAGCAGTCCCTTAGCTCGCACTGCAAATTAATACTCAGAAACGACAACTAGGTTAGTTAGACAGGGGACAGGTTAGTTACAAAAGGGGGAGAGGTTAGTTCCACGGGGGAGGTGTTAGTTACATAGGGGTAGATGTTAGTTACACAGGGGGAGATGTTAGTTACACAGGGAGAGATGCTAGTTACACAGGGGGAGATGTTAGTTACACAGAGGGAGGTGTTAGTTACACAGGGGGAGGTGTTAGTTACACAGGGGGAGGTGTTAGTTACACAGGGGGAGGTGTTAGTTACACAGGGGGAGATGTTAGTTACACAGGGGGAGATGTTCGTTACACAGGGGGAGATGTTCGTTACACAGGGGGAGGTGTTAGTTACACAGGGGGAGGTGTTAGTTACACAGGGGGAGATGTTAGTTACACAGGGGGAGGTGTTAGTTACACAAGGGGAGATGTTAGTTACACAGGGGGAGGTGTTAGTTACACAGGGGGAGGTGTTAGTTACACAGGGGGAGATGTTCGTTACACAGGGGGAGGTGTTAGTTACACAGGGGGAGGTGTTAGTTACACAGGGGGAGATGTTAGTTACACAGGGGGAGATGTTAGTTACACAGGGGGAGATGTTAGTTACACAGGGGGAGGTGTTAATTACACAGAGGGAGGTGTTAGTTACACAGGGGGAGATGTTAGTTACACAGGGGGAGGTGTTAGTTACACAGGGGGAGATGTTCGTTACACAGGGGGAGGTGTTAGTTACACAGGGGGAGGTGTTAGTTACACAGGGGGAGATGTTAGTTACACAGGGGGAGGTGTTAGTTACACAGGGGGAGGTGTTAGTTACACAGGGGGAGATGTTCGTTACACTGGGGGAGATGTTAGTTACACAGGGGGAGATGTTCGTTACACACAGGTATTAAGCTCCAATGGTAACTCTACCAATAAGACTAGAAAGCAAATCTTGACTTAATCAAACCAAGATTTATTCTGCAGAGAGCATCTCTCCATCAACTCTCCCAGTGCTACCTGCAACCCCTTTTTGTTTATGGTGCAGTCTATTTAATCATTCAACTATTCAAACATCAGGAAGCAAAGTATCATACACGCCCCTGTCAGCATCAACGGGGCCGAGGTGGAGATGGTTAGCAGTTTCAAATTCCTAGGGGTGCACATCTCCAAAAATCTGTCCTGGTCCACCCACGTCGACGCTACCACCAAGAAAGCACAACAGCGCTTATACTTCCTCAGGAAACTAAGGAAATTTGGCATGTCCACATTAACCCTTACCAACTTTTACAGATGCACCATAGAAAGCATCCTATCGGGCTGCATCACAGCCTGGTATGGCAACTGCTCGGCCCAGGACCGCAAGAAACTTCAGAGAGTCGTGAACACCGCCCAGTCCATCACACAAACCTGCCTCCCATCCATTGACTCCATCTACACCTCCCGCTGCCTGGGGAAAGCGGGCAGTATAATCAAAGATCCCTCCCACCCGGCTTACTCACTCTCCCAACTTCTTCCATCGGGCAGGAGATACAGAAGTCTGAGAACACGCACGAACAGAGTCAAAAACAGCTTCTTCCCCACTGTCACCAGACTCCTAAATGACCCTCTTATGGACTGACCTCATTAACACTACACCCTGTATGCTTCACCCGATGCCAGTGCTTATGTAGTTACGTTGTGTATGTTGTGTTGCCCTATTATGGTTTTTTTAAATGTACTTAATGATCTGTTGAGCTGCTCGCAGAAAAATCCTTTTCACTGTACCTCGGTACACGTGACAATAAACAAATCGAAAGTGAAATCTATTAAAAATAAAAGCAATAAAAACACAAATCCTAACTCAAATGCTGGGGAATATAACTCACAGGTTCCTCTTTTAATTTTATTTTTGGATTTAAGGTAGATTACATTACCACAACGATGTGGGCGCGATGCTGCCAGCCCCGCGCTGGGCCGGGGAATCGCCGCGACCGCGTCACGCCGCCCCGGCGCGCGATTCTTTGTTGCGCGTCCAGCCCCTGAACCCCCGCGCCATGTTGCATCGGGGCCGGAGCGTTCAGTAAAGCCACCGCGCGTGCGGGGGTCGGCGCCGCCCCCAGTGCGCGCCAGGAAGTGAGGCTGGAGCGGCGTGAACCTGCGGGGGCCAGAATCGCTAGTGCCCGCGCCTGTTTCCCGCCGTCGTGAAACGCGATGGCGTTGACGATGGTGCGGACATTCTGTCCCGCGATCGGAGAACCGCGCCCTGTATATTTGTTTGACCTCAATGTACCCTATTCCCCCAACTTACTTTACTTATTAATATTCCACACACATCTCTTTTCCTTACAGGAATTTCCTTTAAAGAATTTCCAATAATTTCTTCGAGCTAGCCCCTCTTTTCATCAGTCAGCCAACTGCTGTCAACCCCATTTGATATTGTCGATCTCCCTGCTCTCCAGCCTCTGTTTTAGGTTCGCTGTGTCAATCCGTGGCGTCTTTTCATTGTCTCGTTCCAGAACTGCTACTACCTTTGGGCAGGACGGCAGCACAGTGGTCAACGCAGTTGCTTCACGGCGCCAGGGTCCCAGGTTCGATTCCCGGGCTTGGGTCACTGTCTGTGCGGAGTCTGCACGTTCTCCCCGTGTGTGCGTGGGTTTCCTCCGGGTGCTCAGGTTTCCTCCCACAGTCCAAAGATGTGCAGGTTAGGTGGATTGGCCGTGATAAATTGCCCTTAGTGTCCAAAAAAGGTGAGGTGGGGTTACTGGGTTACGGGGATGGGGTGGAGGTGTGGGCTTGGGAAGGGTGTTCTTTCCAAGAGCCGGTGCAGATTTGATGGGCCGAATGGCCTCCTTCTGCACTGTAAATTCTATGACACCTCTGAGCACATTTCTGTGCTCTCCATTTCTGTATTTCATGTCCCCATTCCACTTGCCTTACCCCCTCCCCTTTATCTTGTATGTAGAACATAGAACATAGAAAATACAGCACAGAACAGGCCCTTCGGCCCACGATGTTGTGCCGAACATTTGTCCTAGATTAAGAACAAATTACTCTACACCCCATCATTCTACCGTAATCCATGTACCTATCCAATAGCCGCTTGAAGGTCCCTAATGTTTCCGACTCAACTACTTCCACAGGCAGTGCATTCCATGCCCCCACTACTCTCTGGGTTAAGAACCTACCTCTGACATCCCCCCTATATCTTCCACCTTTCACCTTAAATTTATGCCCCCTTGTAATGGTTTGTTCCACCCGAGGAAAAACTCTCTGACGGTCTACTCTATCTATTCCCCTGATCATCTTATAAACCTCTTTCAAGTCGCCCCTCATCCTTCTCCGTTCTAATGAGAAAAGGCCTAGCACCCTCAACCTTTCCTCATAAGACCTACTCTCCATTCCAGGCAACATCCTGGTAAATCTCCTTTGCACCTTTTCCAAAGCTTCCACATCCTTCCTAAAATGAGGCGACCAGAACTGCACACAGTACTCCAAATGTGGCCTTACCAAAGTTTTGTACAGCTGCATCATCACCTCGCGGCTCTTAAATTCAATGCCTCTGTTAATGAACGCGAGCACACCATAGGCCTTCCTCACAGCTCCATCCACTTGAGTGGCAACTTTCAAAGATCTATGAGTGTACCCGAACAGTCTGGTTTCTATGCCGCAAATTGATTGCTTTACCATCTGTAACCTTTCCTGGACCTTTCCCCTCCTGAACTCCATGACGCAGACAGTCACCCAACGGAACCTGGGTCCCTGGCGCTGTGAGTCGGCAGCGTTAACCACTGCGCCACCGTGCTGCCCACGGGAGATGCTAGTTAATCCAAACACTCTTCCAAGTTAGAAATTAACTTGGTCTTTCCTCCGAAGAAATCTTGGAGCGAAATCCTTTCTTTTTACTTAACAGCCAAATCCCCTGCTGCCATTGTTAAACTCCCCAAATAACGCCCAACAAGACTAACAAACAAATCTTGACTTCACCAAATCCGATTTATTCTGTGCAGAGATCATTTCTCCATCAACTCACCCGGCATCCCCTTTATATTTATGTGCAAGCTATTTAACCATTAAGTGACATGTTTAAAAAATTAAATCAACAAATCTAATTCAAATGCTACGGAACGTAACTCCTTCCTAACAATGGAAAGATGTTAGTTACACAGGGGGAGATGTTAGTTACACAGGGGGAGATGTTAGTTACACAGGGGGAGGTGTTAGTTACACAGGGGGAGATGTTAGTTACACAGGGGGAGGTGTTAGTTACACAGGGGGAGGTGTTAGTTACACAGGGGGAGATGTTAGTTACACAGGGGGAGGTGTTAGTTACACAGGGGGAGATGTTAGTTACACAGGGGGAGATGTTAGTTACACAGGGGGAGGTGTTAGTTACACAGGGGGAGGTGTTAGTTACACAATGGGAGATGCTAGCTAGACACTAGGAGATGAAAATCAATTTTTCCTTACATAATGATTCTGGAAATGCTGGAAGGTCCTCATGACGACAGGTGGCGGGGTCCTGAAGATGGATAAGTCACAGCTCCGTCCGTCTGACTTCTCTCCCGCTGCACCAACGAGCGGACCGCACACCAGCAACGAAACGGCGACTGTCAGGAGGACGCTCCTCGTTCTCATCTCCATTCCGACGGGGAGGTGCTGAGGGAAATGGAAACCACCGCTTCGAGGGGCAGGGCACAGTTGGCGGAGTGACTGGGAGGGAGGGAGGGAGGAGGGCTCGAAGACGTGACGATCTCGCTCCTCGGGCCGAGAAAGTTGCTGCGGCCGTTCGGTCTCACTCTCAACCCTGAGGCAGACTGGGTTCTATCCCCTTCGACCTGGTCTCGCTCTGTGACCCGCTCCATCTCCCCGACTCTTTTTAAATGGGCTCCAGGAGATAGAAAAATCCCCCTCCTGTCCCTGAAAGAAAAAGTTAAGGAACGGACAGTTTAATTTTCCAATGATGTCAGGGCTGCTGCTATGATTTGGAAAGGAAATCAAGAGAGACGTGAAAGAGGATAGTACAGAAACTGAAAGTTATCATTCGGGAGGTTGTTGGTGTGTGTGTGTGTGCGATGGAGGATGAGCAAGAGAGGGGGAAACTGAAATTATCCATCGCCCGTGCCGGGCGATCGGACACTCGGTTCACGGGAAATCCCAGCTTCAACGTCGCGACAAGCGAGCTTTCGGACTCGCTAACGGTTCAGGAATCTGCAAGAGTGCAGTGAGCTCTCAGACACTTTCATCTCCAACATTCCCTGCAATCCCATCGTCCAAGTTCAGTCCAGCTTAAGGCGAACTTTTTAAAAAATCTTTATATTCTCCTTTTTTCACATTTTCTCCCAAATTTAGCCTCGTCTCTGGCAACAGAGACGCCTTCAAACACAACATCCCCCGAAGCGCCTCACCGGACAGTCAATCACAGAGATGGGGAGGTTTGTAGGGGACTGGAGGAGCTTGCAGAGATAGGGAGGGTTGGAGGAGGTTACAGAATTGGGATGACTGTTGGGGTTGGAGAAGGTTACAGATATAGGGACTGTTGTAGGGGCCGGAGTCCCGTACAACAGAATAGGTTACAGAGATACAGTGGGTTGTAGGGGCTAGAGGAGGTTCCAGCGATAGGCAGGGTTGTAGGGCCTGGAGGTTACAGAGATAGGGAGGGTTATTGGGGCTGGAGGAGGCTACAGAGATAGGGAGGGTTGTAGGGTCTGGAGGAGCTTACAGAGATAGGGAGGGTTGTAGGGGCCGGAGGAGGTGACAGAGATAGGGAGGGTTGTAAGGACTGGAGGAGGTTACAGAGAGAGGGGCTGGAGGGGGTTACAGAGATAGGACGGTTTAGGGGCTGGAGAGGGTTGCAGTGATAGGGAGGGTTGTAGGAGCTGGTAGAGGTTACAGAGATAGGGAGGGTTGTTGGGACTGGAGTAGGTTACTTAGGGGCTGGAGGGGGTTACAGAGATAGGAGGGTTTAGGGGCAGGAGGGGGTTACAGGGATAGGGAGGGTAGCCGGGGCTGGAGGAGGTGACAGAGATAGAGAGAGTTGTAGAGGCTGGTAGAGGTTACATAGGGAGGGCTGTCAGGGCTGGAGGAGGTTACAGAGATAGGGAGCGTTGTTGGGGCTGGAGGAGGTTACAGAGATAGGGAGGGTTGTAGGGACTGGAGGAGGTTACAGAGATAGGGAGGGTTGTAGGGGGTGGAGAAGGTTACAGAGATAGGGAGGTTTGTAGGGGGTGGAGGAGGTTACAGAGATAGGGAGGGTTGTAGGGGGTGGAGAAGGTTACAGAGATAGGGAGGTTTGTAGGGGGTGGAGGAGGTTACAAAGATAGGGAGGGTTGTAGGGACTGGAGGAGGTTACAGAGGTAGGGAGGGTTGTAGGGGATGGAGGAGGTTACAGAGATAGGGAGGTTTGTAGCGGATGGAGGAGGTCACAGAGATAGGGTGGGATGTAGGGGCTGGAGGAGGTTACAGAGGTAGGGAGGGTTGTAGGGGATGGAGGAGGTTACAGAGATAGGGAGGGTTGTAGGGGATGGTGGAGGTTACTTAGATAGGGAGGGTTGTTGGGGCTGGAGGTGGTTACAGAGATAGGACAGAGTGTAGGGACTGGAGGAGGTTACAGAGATAGGGAGGGTAGTCGGGACTGGAGGAGGTTACAGAGATAGGGAGGATTGTAGGGGCTGGAGGAGGTTACAGAGATAGGGAGGGTTGTAGAGGCTGGAGGAGGTTACAGAGAGAGGGTGGGTTGTAGGGGCTGGAGGAGGTTACAGAGGTAGGGAGGGTTGTAGGGGATGGAGGAGGTTACAGAGGTAGGGAGGGTTATAGGGGCTGGAGGAGGTTACAGAGAGAGGGTGGGTTGTAGGGGATGGAGGAGGTTACAGAGATAGGGAGGGTTGTAGCGGATGGAGGACGTTACAGAGATAGGGTGGGTTGTAGGGGCTGGAGGATGTTACAGAGGTAGGGAGGGTTATAGGGGCTGGAGGAGGTTACAGAGAGATGGTGGGTTGTAGGGGATGGAGGAGGTTACAGAGATAGGGAGGGTTGTAGGGGATGGAGGAGGTTACAGAGATAGGGAGGGTTGTAGGGGCTGGAGGAGGTTACAGAGGTAGGGAGGGTTATAGGGGCTGGAGGAGGTTACAGAGAGAGGGTGGGTTGTAGGGGATGGAGGAGGTTACAGAGATAGGGAGGGTTGTAGGGGCTGGAGGAGGTTACAGAGATAGGGAGAGTTGTAGGGGCTGGAGGAGGTTACAAAGATAGGGAGGGTTATAGGGGCTCGAGGAGGTTACAGAGAGAGGGTGGGTTGTAGGGGAAGGAGGAGGTTACAGAGAGTGGGAGGGTTGTAGGTGATGGAGGAGGTTACAGAGATAGGGAGGGTTGTAGGGACTGGAGGAGTTTACAGAGATAGGGAGGGTTGTAGGGGATGGAGGAGGTGTGGTAATACCAGGTATTGCAGTACCTGAGAGGTGAATGACCATTGGCTAGACCGCGGGGTCTACCATTGGATAATGTACATAGCCCCGCCCTGAGAGGTGGGGTATAAGAACCGATGCCGTCCCAGCAGCCTTCACTTCTGTAACATCGCTGCTGGGTACGGTTCTATCTGATTAAAGCTGAATCGATATGACTCCTCGTGGACTCAAGAGTATTGATTGTGCATCAGGAGGTTACAGAGATAGGGAGGGTTGTAAGGACTGGAGGAGGTTACAGAGATAGGGAGGGTTGTAGGGGCTGGAGGAGGTTACAGAGATAGGGAGGGTTGTAGGGGCTGGAGGAGGTTACAGAGATAGGGAGGGTGTAGGGGCTGGAGGAGGTTACCGAGATAGGGAGGGTTGTAGGGTGTGGCGAAGGTTACAGAGATAGGGAGGGTTGTAGGGACTGGAGGAGGTTACAGAGATAGGGAGGGTTGTACGGGATGGAGGAGGTTACAGAGATAGGGAGGGATGTAGGGGCTGGAGGAGGTTACAGAGATAGGGAGGGTTGTAGGGGATGGAGGAGGTTACTTAGATAGGGTGGATTGTTGGGGCTGGAGGAGATTACAGAGATAGGGCAGAGTGTAGGGACTGGAGGAGGTTACAGAGATAGGGAGGGTAGTCGGGGCTGGAGGAGGTTACAGAGATAGGGAGGTTTGTAGGGGGTGGGGGAGGTTACAGAGATAGGGAGGGTTGTAGGGACTGGAGGAGGTTACAGAGATAGGGAGGGATGTAGGGGGTGGAGAAGGTTACGGTGATAGGGAGGGTGTAGGGACTGGAGGAGTTTACAGAGATAGGGAGAGTAGTCGGGGATGGAGGCGGTTACAAAGATAGGGAGGGTTGTAGGGATTGGAGGAGGTTACAGAGATAGTGAGGGTTGTACGGGATGGAGGAGGTTACAGAGATAGGGAGGGATGTAGGGGGTGGAGAAGGTTATGGTGATAGGGAGGGTGTAGGGACTGGAGGAGTTTACAGAGATAGGGAGAGTAGTCGGGGATGGAGGCGGTTACAAAGATAGGGAGGGTTGTAGGGATTGGAGGAGGTTACAGAGATAGTGAGGGTTGTAGGGGATGGAGGAGGTTACAGAGATAGGGAGGGTTGTAGGGACTGGAGGAAGTTTCCAGAGATAGGGAGGGTTGTCGGGGGTGGAGAAGGTTACGGTGATAGGGAGGGTTGTAGGGACTGGAGGAGTTTACAGAGATAGCGAGAGTAGTCGGGGATGGTGGCGGTTACAAAGATAGGGAGGGTTGTAGGGATTGGAGGAGGTTACAGAGATAGTGAGGGTTGTAGGGGATGGAGGAGGTTACAGAGATAGGGAGGGTTGTAGGGGATGGAGGAGGTTGCAGAGATGGGGAGGGTTGTAGGGGATGGAGGAGGTTACAGAGATAGGGAGGGTTGTAGGGGATGGAGGAGGTTACTTAGATAGGGAGGGTTGTTGGGGCTGGAGGAGGTTACAGAGATAGGGAGGGTTGTAGGGGATGGAGGAGGTTACTTAGATAGGGAGGGTTGTTGGGACTGGAGGAGGTTACAGAGATAGGGAGGGTTGTAGGGGATGGAGGAGGTTACTTAGATAGGGAGGGTTGTTGGGGATGGAGGAGGTTGCAGAGAGAGGGAGGGTTGTTGGGGATGGAGGAGGTTACAGAGATAGGGAGGGTTGTAGGACTGGAGGAGGTTACAGAGATAGGGAGGGTTGTAGGGGCTGGAGGAGGTTACAGAGATAGGGAGGGTTGTAGGACTGGAGGAGGTTACAGAGATAGGGAGGGTAGTCGGGGCTGGAGGAGGTTACAGAGATAGGGAGGGTTGGAGGACTGGAGGAAGTTACAGAGATAGGGAGGGTAGTCGGGGCTGGAGGAGGTTACAGAGATAAGGAGGGTAGTCGGGGCTGGAGGAGGTTACAGAGATAGGGAGGGGGTGAGGGCATGGAGGGTGGGAATTTTAAAATGGCGTTGTTGTCATGACAGGAGCCAGCGAGAGGAGTGCAGTTGTGAAGGGTGGTGTTGGTGGTGGTGAGGGGTGATCACCGCATGTCAGGACACAGTGGGCAAGGGGGTTGGTGGGCAGCAGTGTTGCGAGTGAGCGGGCCGAAGGGGCTTCCCCGTGGCGGGGAGCGGCTGGCGATTAGGGTGAGTTTTTAGCGGTCACGTTGGGGGGGGGGTCCCGAAATCAAAGCGTCAACATGGGAGCAGCTCAGTCAGGATAAAAAGCTCCGAAGAGGGTATCGGGGGAGGAGGGGGGAGGGGGGTGGGGAGCGCCACATCGTGGCTTCGTCCCCGATTCCGGGGTGTGGGACCACCAACAGATCACGACCCCCCCTCCTGCCCCGGGCCTACGCGTGCACTGCCGCTGAGAGTGTGCGCTTCCCCCAGACGGTGTCGAATCCCTCAGAGGCCCTCGGCCTAGCAGTCAGCTGTCACTATCCGGAGCTAATTTCACTTTCCGCGAATTGATTCAGTTCATCAGGCACCTGCCTGAAAGCGCTGGGTACAGGGAGAAGCTTGTAGAAAGCGTTGCCCTGTCACCAGGACAGCAACAGGGGAAGAATCGGTTTCCTTCCTCTTCGTGGGTTCGGTTTCATTTCCTGCCGCTTTGTTAGGCCGGAGAGAGCCCAATCAAAACTTCCAGGCCATAATTAATTTCCCCCTTTTACAGTCTGATCACAGGGCAGTGCTGCGGGGGCCCTGGTTGTGTCAGGGTTCGGGGGGGGGGGGGGCGGGATCGGAGCTCGGCGCTCCCACGATCGCTTCCCAGTCACAAGGTCGGGCTCCGAGCCCTCATCGCAGAACCCCCTAATCCAGGCTAGGCACTCCCCCTATCCCCCCACCCCCCACCCCCTGCTGGTGCATATACTGAGGGAGCGCCGCATTGTCGGAGGGTCAGTGCTGAGGGAGCGCCACACTGTCGGAGCGTCAGTGCTGAGGGAGCGCCGCACTGTCGGAGGGTCAGTGCTGAGGGAGTGTCGCAGTATCGGAGGGTCAGTGCTGAGGGAGCGCCACACTTTCGGAGGGTCAGTGCTGAGGGAGCGCCGCACTGTCGGAGGATCAGTGGTGAGGGAGCGCCGTGCTGTCGGAGGGCCAGTGCTGAGGGAGCGCCGCACTGTCAGAGGGTCAGTGCTGAGGGAGCGCCGCACTGTCGGAGGGTCAGTGCTGAGGGACCGCCGCACTGTCAGAGGGTCAGTGCTGAGGGAGCGCCACACTGTCGGAGGGTCAGTACTGAGGGAGCGCCGCACTGTCGGAGGGTCAGTGCTGAGGGAGCACTTCATTGTCGGAGGGTCAGTGGTGAGGGAGCGCCGCGCTGTCGGAGGGCCAGTGCTGAGGGAGCGCCGCACTGTCGGAGGGTCAGTGCTGAGGGAGCGCCGCACTGTCAGAGGGTCAGTGCTGAGGGAGCGCCGCGCTGTCGGAGGGCCAGTGCTGAGGGAGCGCCGCACTGTCAGAGGGTCAGTGCTGAGGGAGCACCGCACTGTTGGAGGGAATCTATTGAAAGTATCCTGCATGGGAACAGGAGGAGGCCATTCAGCCCCTACTTGAGCGTGTCCCACCAGTAGAACCCGATCATGGCTGATCTATATCTGACCTCCATCTACCCGCCTCAGATCCGTTAGCCCTTAATCCCTCCCTTACCCATCAAGAATCTCTCAATCTCAGGGAAGAAAACTCCAACTGGACCCCTGCTGTAACCTCAACTGTTTTGAATGGCGGGGGCCGGGAGGGGAGAGAGTGTTGCACATTTATGCTCCCCCATGTGTGAGGAAGTGTTTACTCACATTCCCCCCCCCCCCCTCCCCCGAACAACTTGTCTCTCACTTTCCCTTTTGCCCAGCCGCTGCCCTCTCTCCTTCTCTCTATCAGCCCAATCAAATCCTCCTGTCATCTCAAGCCCCCTCAATCAGACCTCTCCCCCCTCTTAGTCCTCAACACTCGTGGGGACATGACCGATCTATGACCAGGAAAGGCTGAAAATCCTTATGCTGACTAGACAGCACCTGCCTGGGCAGAGAGAAATTGAGGTCAGGCTTTCGGGCCTAGAGCTAATGGTTGGGTTCGCCGCTGAGACAGAAGGTGTCCAGCGACTCTTTGACATCACAGCGTTTTTCCAGGGTTGGTGGGTGGACTCTGTGAACCATCCTTGGGAAACCGTGCAGCCCTCTCTAGACCACAACCCACCCAACCCCTAGACCCCATCCCCAAGCGAGTCCCCTTCAATCTCTCTCTTGCATTCCTGAAAAGCCGCCGTTTCATTTTCAACTTTCCACAGCTTCCTCATGCTTATCAGCCTTTACTTTCTGTTTCCCTCGCTAACGATGCTCCTGTGTCGCAATCAGTTGCTTCCCTCTCGAGATTAGTAATTAATGAACGGGTTTGCGTCCAAACTCATCAGGACCTGGACAGCATCCAGGCTTTGGGCTGACAAGTGGCAAGTTACATTCGCGCCACACAAGTGCCAACAATGACCATCTCCTAACTATCTCCCCTTGACATTCGATGGCTATCATGTCTGATAGCCAGGCCTCCGACTTCGGGGGCTTTGAGTCCCTCCATACCAGCAGTATTCGTCGCCGGGCTACCAGGGACGCAAAGGCCAGAACGTCAGCCTCTCTCTCTCTCCCTGGACTCCCGGGTCCTCCGAAACCCCCGAAATAGCCACCTCTGGACTCATCGCCACCCCTGTTTTCAGTACCCGGGACATAACGTCCGCGAGCCCCTGCCAGTAGCCCCTGAGTTTTGGACATGCCCAGAACATCTGGACCTGGCTCGCCGGCCCTCCCGAACAGCTGGCGCACCTGTCCTCCAATCCGAAAAGTTTACTCATCCGGGCCACTGTCATGTGGGCCCGGTGGACGACCTTGAATTGAATCAGGCTGAGCCTGGCCCATGTTGCGGTCGTGTTTACCCTGTTCAATGCCTCCCCCCATAAGCCCTCTTCCATCTCGCCCCCGAGCTCCTCTTCCCACTTAAGCTTCAGCTCCTCGGTCTGTGACACCTCCGCTCCCATAAGTTCTTTATATATACCTGAGACCCTCCCCTCCCCCACCCATCCACTGGACACTACCCTGTCCTGGATCCCCCTGAGTGGCAGGCGTGGGAAGAACGGAATCTGTCTGCGTAGACAGTCCCGCACCTGCAAGTACCTGAACTCATTCCCTCTCGCCAGCCCATATTTCTCCTCTTAAGTCCTCATGCTCGGGGAGCTCCCTTCCAAGAACAGATCCCCCATCCTCTCAATCCCAGCCCTCCGCCACAGTCGATACCCACCGTCCATATTCCCCGGGGCAAACCGGTGATTGTCGCAAATTGGGGACCAAAAATCGATGCTCCTATTCCCCCCACGTGCTCTCTCCATTGGCCCCAGATCCGCAAAGTCGCCACCACGATGGGGCTGGTGGAGTACCGTGCCAGCGGGAGCGGCAGGGGCGCCGTGACCAGGGCTGTCAAACTGGTCCCCCTGCACGAAGCGGCCTCCATCCGCCCCCAAACCGACCCCGCACCCACCATCCACGTCCTTATCATAGCTATGTTGGCCGCCCAGTAGTAATTATTGAAGTTTGGCAGCACCAGCCCCCCTTCCCCTCGGTTCCTCTCGAGCATCAATCTCCTCACCCGCGGGGACTTTCCCGCCCACACAAATCCCATAATCATTTTATTAACCTTCTTGAAAAAAGACCGCGGAATGAAAATGGGGAGACACTGGAAAACGAACAGGAATCTCGGGAGGACCGTCATTTTAACCGTCTGCACTCTCCCCGCGAGTGTCAGTGGGAGCGCATCCCACCTCCGGAACTCGACCCTCATTTGCTCCACCAACCGAGACAAGTTCAACTTGTGCAGACGGCCCCAGTCCCGCGCTACCTGTATCCCGAAGTATCTAACGCTGTCCCCTACTAGCCTGAACGGCAGCCCCCTCAACCTGCCTTCCTGGCTCCTCGCCTGCACTACAAACAACTCACTCTTTGCCGTGTTCAGTTTGTACCCCGAGAACCGGCCGAATTCCCTCGGGATTCCCATGACTTCATCCATCCCAGCCACTGGATCTGTGATGTATAAGAGCAGGTCAGCAGCGTACAATGAAACTCTGTGTTCCACCAGCCCCCACCCCCCCCCCCCCCCCCCCTGCCCCGTCCCAGCCCCTTCCAGGTCCCAGAAGCTCTTCGGGTAATTGCCAGCGGCTCTATTGCTAACGCAACCAGCAGTGGGGAGAGGGGACACCCCTGCCTTGTCCCACGGTACAGTCTGAAATAGTCAGATGTCGTCCTCTTCGTCCTCACACTCTCCTCCAGAGCCTGGTACAACAGTCTGACCCAGTCGGTAAAGCCCTCCCCAAATCCAAATCGTCCCAGCACCTCCCATAAATAGTCCCACTCAACCCGTGCGAAAGCCTTCTCAGCATCCATTGCCACAACTACCTCTACCTTCTTACTCTCCGGGGGCAGCATAATCACATTCAGCAGCCTTCTGAGGTTGGCCGCCAGCTGCCTACCCTTGACGAACCCGGTTTGATCTTCCATAATGACGCCCGGCACACAGTCCTCAATCCTAGCTGCCAAGAGCTTGGCCAGACTTTTAGCATCTACGTTGAGCGGAGAGATCGGCCTAAAGGGCCCACATGCCTCCGGGGCTTTGTCCCGTTTCTATATAAGGGAGATGGGGGCCTACGGCATCGTCGGGGGTAGCACTCCTCTGTCTCTTGCCTCATTAAAAACCCTAGCCAGCACCGGCCCCACTATCTTGGAGAACCTTTTGTAAAACTCCATCGGATACCCATCCGGCCCTGGGGCTTTACCCGACTGCATGGCCCTCAAGCCCGCCAATATTTCTTCAGTCCTGATCGGGGCCCCCAACCCGTCTACCAATCCCCTGCCCACTTTTGGGAAGGTCAGTCCATCCAGAAAGCACCTCATCCCCTCCCGCCCCGGAAGGGGTTCCGAGGTGTAAAGCCTGCTATAGGAGTCCCTGAACAGCACTGCGGATCCCCTACCAAGTCCCCCCCACCCCCCGTCGACTATCTTCCCTATTTCCCTGGCCGCCTCCCTCTTCCTCAGTTGCTGTGCCAGCGTTCTACTGGCTTTCTCCCCGTGCTCGTGAATCGCACCCCTCGCCTTCCTAAGCTGCTCCACAGCCTTACCTGTGGACAACACCCCAAACTCAGTCTGTAGCCTTCGTCGTTCCCTTAATAGCTCTGCCTTCGGGGACTCCGCGTATCTCCTGTCTGTCTGTAAGATTTCCTTTACCAGTCAACCCATTTCTGCCCTGTCCGTCCTGTCCCTATGTGCTCTGATCAAAATCAGCTCCCCTCTCACCACTGCCTTCAGCGCCTCACAGAGCACCGCAGCTGAGACTACCCCTGTGTCACTGGCCTGCAGGTAGTATTGCATACATTCCTCACCCTCTCACACACCGCCTCGTCTGCCAACAAACCGACCTCCGGCCTCCATTGAGGGGGCTGAAAACTTCCCTTGCAGACCCGCAGATCCACCCAGTGCGGGGCAGGGTCCGAAATAGCCATCGCCGAATATTCTACGTCCGTCACCCCCGCTAACAAGTCCCTGCTCATGATGAAAAAATCAATTCGAATACACCTTATGGACGTGTGAATAGAACGAAAACTCCCTCCCCATCGGCCGACTAGCCCTCTATGGATCAGCCTCCCCCATTTGCTCCATGAACCCCCTCAATTCTTTCGCCATTGCCTGCATCTTACCCGTTTTTGTACACGACCGGTCTAAGCCGGGGTCAAGGACTGTGTTAAAATCCCCTCCCATAATCAGCCTGTGCGAGTCCAGGTCAGGTATCTTCCCCAGCAGTCTCTTAATAAACTCCACATCGTCCCAATTTGGGGCGTATACATTGACCAATCCCCTCGAGCTTGCCACCCCCCCTGACAAATCTGCCTCCCCCATCCGAGATAGTGCTGCCCGCCTCAAATTGCACCCGTTTGTCGCCCAAAATCGCGACGCCCCCTGGTTTTAGTGTCCAGCCCCGAGTGGAAGACCTGGCTAATCCGGCCCTTCCTCAATCTGACCTGGTCCGCCACTTTCAGATGAGTCTCCTGAAGCATTATTACGTCCGCTTTCAGCGCCCTCAGATGCGCGAACACACGCGGCCCACTTTACCTGCCCACTTAACCCTCTAACGTTCCAGGTGATCAGCCTGGTTGAGGGGCACCGTGCCCCCCCCCCCCCCCCCGCCCCCCCCCCCCCCCCTGCCGATCAGCCCTTGTGTCGCTCTACCCCTGGCCCGCCTCCTGGCAGCCCCCACCTCCGACCTCCTCCATGTTACTAAACCCAAATCCCTCCCTCATCAGCAGATCAACTACCCCCCCCCCCCCCCCCAGCAACAACACTCTGTAATCTAACCCCTGCCATAAACTAACTAAATACTTCTCCCTCACTGTTAACCACCCGGCCAATCTTCATGTCAACCCCCCCCCCCCCCCACATTCTCATCAACATTGTTTATCTATGGTGGCACAGTGGTTAGCACTGCTGCCACACGCCACTGAGGACACGGGTTCGATCCCGGCTCTGGGTCACTGTCCGTGTGGAGTTCGCACATTCTCCCAGTGTCTGCGTGGGTTTCACCCCCACAACCCAAAGATGTGCAGGGTAGGTGGATTGGCCACGCTAAATTGCCCCTTAACTGGAACAAAATAATTGGGTACTCTAAAAAAGATTTTTTTTAAAGGGACAATCTTTCCCGATCTCTCTGTGCGTCTTTCTCTCTCTCTGTCTCCCTCTGTCTCTCTCTCTCTCTCTCTCTCTCTGTCTCTCTCTCTCTCTCTCTCTCTCTGTCTCTCTCTCTGTCGCTATCTCTGTCTCTCTCTCTCTCTTTCTGTGTCTCTCACTCTGTCTCTCTCTGCCTCTTTCTCTCTCTCTCTGTCTCTCTCTCTGTCTCTCTCTCTCTGTCTCTCTCTGTCTCTCTCTGCCTCTTTCTCTCTGTCTCTATCTCTGTCTCTCTCTCTCTGTCTCTCTCTCCCTGTCTCTCTCTCTTTCTCTCTCTCTCTGTCTGTCTCTCTCTCTCTCTCTCTGTCTCTCTGTGTCTCTCTCCCTCTTTCTCCATCTCCATCTGTGCCACTCTCTCTGTGTCTGTCTCTCTCTCTCTGTCTCTCTCCATCTCTATCTGTGCCACTCTCTCTCTTTCTCCACCTGTGCCACTCTCTCTCTCTGTCTGTCTCTCTCTCTCTTTCTCCATCTGTGCCACTCTCTCTCTCTGTCTGTCTCTCTCTCTCCATCTCTATCTGTGTCACTCTCTGTGTCTAACTCGCTCTGTCTCTCTCTCTCTGTCTGTCTCTCTCTCTCCATCTCTATCTGTGTCACTCTCTCTGTCTGTTTGTCTGGTTCTCTCTCTCTCTCTATCTGTGCCACTCTCTCTGTGTCTAACTCGCTCTGTCTCTCTCTCTCTCTCTCTCCATCTCTAATTGTGTGTGTCTCTCTCTGCCTCTCTGTTTCTCCATCTCTATCTGTGTCACTCTCTCTGTCTCTCTCTCTCTCTCTCTGTGGCTCTCTGTCTGTCTCTCTCCATCTCTATTTTTGTCACTCTCTCTCCCTATACCTTTAATACACCTCTTTAAAACTGGTAATTCCCACAGGATTTTCTCCTGTCCCTAATATCTCCACCTAATGTTCGGCATTAAATTCTGTCTGATTGACTCTCCTGTGAGGCGCTTCGGGGGACGTAGTGATTGAAGGCAGCTCTGTTGCGAGAGGCGAGGTTAAGTTCACCTTAAGCCGGACTGAACTTGGACGATGGGATTGCAGGGAATGTTGGAGATGAAAGTGTCTGAGAGCTCACTGCACTCTTGCAGATTCCTGAACCGTTAGCGAGTCCGAAAGCTCGCTTGTCGCGACGTTGAAGCTGGGATTTCCCGTGAACCGAGTGTCCGATCGCCCGGCACGGGCGATGGATAATTTCAGTTTCCCCCTCTCTTGCTCATCCTCCATCGCACACACACACACCAACAACCTCCCGAATGATAACTTTCAGTTTCTGTACTATCCTCTTTCACGTCTCTCTTGATTTCCTTTCCAAATCATAGCAGCAGCCCTGACATCATTGGAAAATTAAACTGTCCGTTCCTTAACTTTTTCTTTCAGGGACAGGAGGGGGATTTTTCTATATCCTGGAGCCCATTTAAAAAGAGTCGGGGAGATGGAGCGGGTCACAGAGCGAGACCAGGTCGAAGGGGATAGAACCCAGTCTGCCTCAGGGTTGAGAGTGAGACCGAACGGCCGCAGCAACTTTCTCGGCCCGAGGAGCGAGATCGTCACGTCTTCGAGCCCTCCTCCCTCCCTCCCTCCCAGTCACTCCGCCAACTGTGCCCTGCCCCTCGAAGCGGTGGTTTCCATTTCCCTCAGCGCCTCCCCGTCGGAATGGAGATGAGAACGAGGAGCGTCCTCCTGACAGTCGCCGTTTCGTTGCTGGTGTGCGGTCCGCTCGCTGGTACAGCGGGAGAGAAGTCAGACGGACAGAGCTGTGACTTATCCATCTTCAGGACCCCGCCACCTGTCGTCATGAGGACCTTCCAGCATTTCCAGAATCATTATGTAAGGAAAAATTGATTTTCATCTCCTAGTGTCTAGCTAGCATAACCCGCTGTCTAACATCTCCCCCTGTGTAACTAACAATTCCCCCTGTGTAACTAACATCTCCCCCTGTGTAACTAACACCTCCCCCTGTGTAACTAACATCTCCCCCTGTGTAACTAACATCTCCCCCTGTTTAACTAACATCTCCCTCTGTGTAACTAACATCTCCCCCTGTGTAACTAACTTTCCCCCCCCCTTTAACTAACATCTCCCCCGTGGAAAAACCTCTCCCCCTGTGGAACTAACTTCCCCCCCCTTTAACTAACATCTCCCCCGTGGAAAAACCTCTCCCCCTGTGGAACTAACCTCTCCCCCTTTTGTAACTAACCTGTCCCCTGTCTAACTAGCTTAGTTGTCGTTTCTGAGTATTAATTTGCAGTGCGAGCTAAGGGACTGCTTGTGAGGGTTTCACTTGCAGAAGGCACTTGACCAAGTTCCACACGAGAGGCTTTTGACAAACACTAAAGATGTGGGTGGAATTGGCTGCTTCCTATTGGGATTGGGATTGGGATGGGAGTGCAGGGACAGAGGGCAGTGCTAATTGGGATGCACTCAGACAGGCAGGATGAAAATAGTGGGGTCTCCGAGCGATCGGTACTGGGACCCTTACATTTCAGTGTTGACCAGAGAGGTGAAAGAGCAGAGAGGTGTATGTCTGAGTTTCCTCTCCTATCCTCACTATCCCTGGAATATCTCTGGGACCCGGGCCTCACCCTCCCACCTCCCTCCTCCCCATCCCTCACCCCTTCCTTCTTGCCCCAACTGGTCTTCCTTTGGGGATGTTCTCCATTGCCCTGGGTCGATCCATGGGGATATTCTCTTTGGAAGCGGACAGTAAATGTGTTTTTGATTCTCCCGAAGGTCCGGATTCGCTCCCCCCGCTACACCACCCCGCTGGTGGCTTCGCTGGACGTTCTGACGGGACTGAGTGTGAGTGTGGTTCCTGTTTCTCATCAAAAACCCAGACCTCCCCCCCACCCCCCCGCCCAGTGAGGGGGAAACCCCTTCACTCCCAGCCCTCCCCTCCATTCCTCAACCTCACCATCCTTCTCACCCCTCCATCCTCTCTCCTACCCCCCTTTCCCCCTCCTCTCCTCCCCTCTCTCATCCTCCCCTTCTCTCTCCTCTCCCACACTCTTGATCTGATCACCTCCCAATCCCAGTTACCCTGCCCACTGTCTCTTCCCTCTCTCCTTCTGCCTCTCCCCTCTCCTCCACCCCAACCCTCTCCCCTCATCCCCTCTCCTCTTCCCCACTTCCCAGCCCCCCTCCCTTCCTTCTCTATCCCCGTCCATTCACGTCCTCCTGGTCACTGCCAACCTACTGCCCCTGCCTCTCCCACAGTCCCCTCTTTCCCCCCTTTTCCAAATTCCCCTCTCCCCCCATTCTCTTTTTCCCCCTAGGCCCCCTCTATCCACATGCTTTCTCTCTCTCTCTCTCTCTCCCTCTTCCCACCCTCTCTTGCCTCCTCTCCATCTCTCCCCCTTCTCCCAATTCCCCCCTCCCCTCCCCCTCTCCATCTCTCCCCTTCTCCCCATTCCCCCTTCCCCTCCCCCTCTCCATCTCTCCCCTTCTCCCCATTCCCCCCTCCCCTCTCCATGTCTCCCCCTTCTCACCATTCCCTCTCCCTTTCTTCCCCCTCTCCGCCTCTCCCCTTCTCCCCATTCCCCCCTCCCCTCCCCCCTCACCGTCACCCACTCTTCCCTGTCCCTTCTCTCCCCCACTCACCTCCTCCCGCTCCCCTTCCCAACCTCCTCCCCCCCCCTCGCCTCTCCTCCTTTCCCTCACACCCTCTCACCTCCCACTCGACGCATCCTCCTCTCTCCGGTTCCACCCTCACCCCATTCCCTCTCTTCCTCTCTGCCCCCTCTCACCCTCCCCCTCTCTTCCCACCTCCCACTGTCTACCCCCCTCTCCCCGTCTCTCCCGCTCACTCCCTCATCCCCTCCCTCCCCCACTCTCTCTCCCCCGTCCCCTCTCCCCTGCTCCCCCTGTCATTTCCCTCACACCGACCTTTCTCATTCCAGGTTCCTGAGAGACGGGTTTTGGTCCGAGCAGAGTTTGAGATTTTCACCCAGGTCCTGGGGAATGTGACTGAGGAGACGCTGGGAGTGTTGTGGAGGAAGGTTTGCAACACCCTGAACTTCATCACTGACAGGCTGACACAGTGTGTAAGTACAGGAGGGGAGGGACAGTGTCTGCCAGTGTGTCAGGGCCTGTGTGTGTCCGAGTGTGTGTGAGTATGAATGACTGTGAGTGACTGTGTGTGAGAGTGTGTGACTGTGTGTGTGAGTGTTTGTGTGTGTGTGTGTGACTGTGTGTGTGAGTGACTGACTCTGTGTGTGTGTGAGTAACTGTGTGAGTGACTGTGTGTGAGTGACTGTGTGTGTGAGTGTGTGTGTGAGAGAGAGAGTGTGTGTGAGTGTGTGTGTGAGTGTGTGTGTGAGAGTGCATTTGTGAGTGTGAGTGTGTGTGTGAGAGAGTGTGTGTGTGAGAGTGTGTGTGTGTGAGTGTGGGTGTGAGTGTGTGTGTGAGAGTGCATTTGTGAGTGTGAGTGTGTGTGTGAGTGTGAGTTTGAGAGTGTGTGTGTGAGAGAGTGTGTGTGAGAGAGTGTGTGTGTGA
>NC_092728.1:13528681-13645009 GCF_047496885.1 Scyliorhinus torazame
CCATCTAAACTAGTCTGCTGTTGCTCTGGTCACAGTGCACCCAAGAGAGAGAGAGAGAGACCCACTGTGGCTGCCTTTTATACCCCTGTTGTTCCGGCCCTCTAGTGATCATGTGGTGCTACTGATTACACATTAACATGCACATATAGAGATCACTACATCCCCCTTTTTTTCATGTTACATATTTTCTGTATGTTGTGAAGAAAATTGAACAAACATAATGGATGCAGTTTGCAACTGCTTTACATAAAATCAATGAGTTAGTCCATCAAATGTTAATACATTCAGTCTCTTAAGTTTTTATTTTGGTTTGCTTGCGTGAAATAGGAACCCTGAGCGGTGTGTGGACCACGCTCTGTGTGGCAGCAGGCCACTCTCTGTGGGCTTGTACCGCTCTCTGTCTCTTGGTTTCAGGCCGCAGCATCATCCTGCACTCACGAGTCGGGATGTCGTATATGCTGGGCTGAAGATCCTCAAATCCGAAGAACGAATCCGCGTCTGCGTCGGATTCAATACGGGGGTCGCCAATTCTAATGAAAAAACCTTTGTCCGAGTCATAGTCCTCTAGGACCATATCATCACTGTTTGTGCCGGAGTTGGCATGGGGCTCGCGATGTCCTGAGAAAATGTAACGGTCGGTATCAAAGTATTCAAGGTCGGAATCATCGGTTTGGGCGTAGGTAACTGCTTGTTGCAGGGTTCTTCGGAGGTTAATTTCATTTCCTGGTTCAATTTGAGGCATCGTGCTGTCATTCCAGGTGAAGGAAGGTTGTTTTACGGCTTTAAAAGATTTTTTCTTTGATTTGGGACGTTTCCCCTCTAAATGGGCGTGGTCCGGGGCTTTTGACGCCATGACGCGAGTGACGTAGCACGTAGGAAGCGATTGCGCATGCGCAGATCGCTGTTCCTTTACTTTGGGCCTTGTTCTCATTTGCGCATGCGCGGCTTCTCGCGCAACTGCGCAAGTGCAGTCCCTTTAGAAAGATGGCCGCCGATCAAAACTGTTCTCTGCTCCGGGATCTCGGCCTCGAGGTGAGTACTGGCGCATCTCTTACCTTTTCTTGCTGGTTGGAGCGTGTTTTCCTCACAGTATTTGCCGAATTTGTCCAGGACTGCCTGGAAGTCGCTCCTGTTTTGCCCCTTGGAGAACTTGAATTTTTAAAAGATTTCTTCTGCTCTGGCACCGGCGATGGTGAGGAGAAGCTCTGTCTTTTCAGCATCGGCCACGTCTTCTAGTTCGGCTGCTACCAGGAAGATTTCAAACATTTGGCGGAATACCCGCCAGCTTTTGCGGAGATCGCCGTGGCACTGGAGCTGCTGCGGAACCCGGATCTCGAACATCTTGCCTGGGTATTGTTGCTGGTTGTCACTGTACGCTGAGGTATAGCTATGTGGATTGAAACAGTTCACTCCTGGTACCATGATTTGTTATGTTGTAGGTGTAACATAAGCGGCTTCCTTGTGGTGCACTTGACAAAGGAAGGTTCAGACGTGGAGATAACTTCAATACGTTTCTTAAACTATTTACACTTCTATCACTCGGGTTCACCACTACTGCTAATCCTACTATAGCTACCCAGACTGACTAACCAGTTGCTGCAATCCACGTGGTGGGTGTAATATTGAATCAACCCTGTGTCTCTACTCACTGACTGTCTCCACTGGAAAGAGGCAGATCTTGTGTGTGGTGTCCTTTATATATGGGTTGGTGTAATGCCCCCCTGTGGTCGTGTCACCTACGTATGTATCGTGAATGTCCATTGGTCGTGTCCTATCTACCTGATCTATTGGTTGAGTGTGTGTGTGATGTCTTTGGTGCTCCCTCTAGTGTGTAGCTAGCCTACATGCATTTACATTGATGCACATCACCACAAGTCTCTTTCTCTCACTGTCTGTCTCACTCTCAGTCTCTGTCTCTCTCTCTCTCTCTCCCTGTCTCTTTCTCTCTCAGTCTCTCTTTCTCGATCTGCTTCACTCTCTGTCTGTCTGTCTCTCTCTCAGTCTCTGTCTCTCTCTCTCTCTGATTCTCTCTCTCTCTCTGAGTCTCTCTTTCTTTCTCTCCTTCTCTAACTCTCTCCATTTCATTCCCAGGTGATGATGGATGATTTGAACACTGACCAATATTCCACTGAACTCTCGCTCTTGCTAAAAAGGCTCAAGGAGTTGAAGGTAATTTCAAATTCCCATTTTCCCAGCTGGGTCCCACTCCCATTTTCCCTGTGTGTGTGTGTGTGTGTGTGGGTGGGTGGGTGGGTGGGGGGGGGGGGGGGGGGTGCTGGATGGTGTTGGGGGTATGGAAGGGGGTAAAAGGGGGGGTGGGGAAAATTGACTTTCTAATCCAATGTTTGAGTGTGGGTTGACCCCAGGGGTCACGGTAGAATGAAGGCGTTAACTGATTGAGAAACAGTTGGAGGTAGACCAGCAGAACTGTCCCAGCAGAACCCTGCTCTGTCCAGCACCATCCAGAATGCCAGGCTGGTTTCCAACCAAACCCCTCTTCTTCCAATCGAGGCCACGGGATCTTCACATCCAAGAGACAGGGGCCTTAGATTTGATATCACAGCCAGAAAGACACCACCTCCGACAGTGCGGCGCTCCCTCAGCACTGACCCTCCGACAGTGCGGCGCTCCCTCAGCACTGACCCTCCGACAGTGCGGCGCTCACTCAGCACTGACCCTCCAACAGTGCGGCGTTCCCTCAGCACTGACCCTCCGACAGTGCGGCGTTCCCTCAGCACTGACCCTCCGACAATGCGGCGTTCCCTCAGCACTGACCCTCCGACAGTGCGGCGTTCCCTCAGCACTGACCCTCCGACAGTGCGGCGTTCCCTCAGCACTGACCCTCCGACAGTGCGGCGTTCCCTCAGCACTGACCCTCCGACAATGCGGCGCTCCCTCAGCACTGACCCTCCGACAGTGCGGCGCTCCCTCAGCACTGACCCTCCGACAGTGCGGCGCTCACTCAGCACTGACCCTCCGACAGAGCGGCGCTCCCTCAGCACTGACGGTCCAGCAGTGCCGCGCTCCCTCAGTACTGACCCTCTGACAGTGCGGCGCTCCCTCAGCACTGACCCTCCGACAGTGGGGTGCTCCCTCAGCACTGCCCCTCCGACAGTGCGGCGCTCCCTCAGCACTGACCCTCCGACAGTGCGGCGCTCCCTCAGCACTGACCCTCCGACAGTGCAGCGCTCCCTCAGCACTGACCCTCCGACAGTGCAGCACTCCCTCAGCTCTGACCCTCCGACAGTGCGGCGCTCCCTCAGCACTGACCCTCCGACAGTGCAGCGCTCCCTCAGCACTGACCCTCCGACAGTGCAGCGCTCCCTCAGCACTGACCCTCCGACAGTGCAGCACTCCCTCAGCACTGACCCTCCGACAGTGCAGCGCTCCCTCAGCACTGACCCTCCGACAGTGCAGCACTCCCTCAGCACTGACCCTCCGACAGTGCAGCACTCTCTCTGTATTGGGGCCAGAGGGGCAATATTGGGCTGAATTACGGGGCTGAAAACCCACAGAGGTTGAGGAAGATGCAGCACTGAACAGTGTAACCTCAACCCAGTGCATCAGGATCCACTACCTCACCCGGGACTGTCAGCAACATGATCGCGTTCCCCGACTGCCATTGTCGGGTTTTCGGATTGAGTCCGCTCTTTGATCAGGGATGGCTGCCGCCCCCTGCATTCGGGGGGATGTGTGTGTGTGTGTGTGTGGGGGGGGGGGGGCTGCAGGTAGTGAGTGAATGGCGTGCCTCTTCCTCCAGCCTCGGTTGTCGAGCCTGCGTCTCAGTAACCCGTGCCTCTCTCCTTGTAGGCCGAACCCTCCGGCTCAGCGGCGGGACGAGTCGTGGTCAACCTGCCGCGGCTCCTGAACGAGCACCTGACCTGTGTGGCAGGGGGCGGTGGGGCCTCGCGTTAGCCGCCCCGTTCTTCATCGCGGCCGTCCGGAATCTTCGCCCGCACCCGGAATCCGCGCCGCTGCCTCCCAGTTCCTCCTCCGCGCCCTCGCTGTCGTCGTGCTCGTTGGCTCACGAGCCTGGTGGATTTATTTATTTATTTTTATTCATCCGTCGGGGACTCGGGGCTTTTGGGGCCTTCGGGGCCTTGTATTTATTGTCCATCCTGAGGGTCATCTCAGAGTCAAGCTGTGGGTCTGGAGTCACGTGGAGGCCAGGCCAGGGTGAGAGCGGCAGATTTCCCCTTCCCTATTTGGACATCCGTGAAGCAGATGGGTTTTTACTTTCCCGTCGATTAGTCTGGTCCAACATTCAATTCCAGATTTTTTTTTAAATTGGACTCAACTTTCCACCATCTGCCGTGAGTGGGATTCGAACCTGGGTCTCCAGACTCTTACCCTGGCTCTCTGGATCACTCGTCCGGTGACAACACCCCCAGGCTGCTACCTCGCCTCGATTGCTCCCTGAAGGATTCCAAATGTTAATTTATTCAATGGACCATATTTAATAATTAATATTTAACGTATTTTTGTCATGAAGTTAATGGCGTTGCGGTCGATACCATGTCCTATTTATTACTCTGAGCTTTGTGTCTGATGAATTTTATTTATATGTAAGTTTGTGGTTTCATTAAATTGAGGTTTGATTAATACTGTCCCAAAACTGAAGGAATTATTTATTACTGGCTGACCCACGGTGGCATTGCTCACGGTTGTGACGTCCGCCAGCCTGGGGTGGGAATTCTGTTTTGCTGATGGCGGGATTCTCTGGGAGGGGGGGCGGGGGGGGGAGAGTATCGCGGGATTCTCTGCTCCGGCCGCTGAAAATGGGCTTTCCCATTGAAGCCACCCCACACCGCTGGGAAACGCGAGGGGCGGGGACACGCTTCCGTCAGGACCAGGGAATACCGTCCCAAAACTGTACGCAGTACTCCGGGAGTGGACACGCCAACACCCTGCACAGTTGAAGCAAGGCTTCCAGACTGTTATGCGCCCCCCCCCACCCCCCCTCATTCCGCCTTCCTCCCGAGCTAATTGCCGTGCCAGCATTTTTTTTAAAACATAAATTTAGAGTAGCCAATTATTTTTTTTCAATTAAGGGGCAATTTAGCGTGGCCAATCCACCTACCCTACACATCTTTGGGTTGTGGGGGTGAAAGAAAAGCAGACACGGGGAGAATGTGCAAACTCCACACGGACAGTGACCCAGGGCCGGGATTCGAACCCGGGTCCTCAGCGCCGCAGTCCCAGTGCTAACCACTGCGCCACATGCCGCCCCAGCGTGCCAGCATTTTAACGCCCTGCCGCCCGCGTGCAGAGACACCCATGCCCCTCCCATTCCCAACATCCGGCTGTTCAATTCGCCCTGACAATTGGGTGGCACAGTGGTTAGCACTGCTGCCTCACGGCGCCAGGGACCCGGGTTTGATTCCGGCCTCGATCCACTGTCTGTGCGGAGTCTGCACGTTCTCCCCGTGTGTGTGTGTGGGTTTCCTCCGGGTGCTCCGGTTTCCACCCACAGTCCAAAGATGTGCCGGTTCGGTGGGGTTGCGGGGATAGAAGGATCCACCAGATGGGGGGGGGGGGGATTTTGCGTTGTTTTATCGGTAGTAAAACACCACCGTTCCCACACCAGCGCCAGGACTTAGTCTCCAATTCGGGGAATCCTGACCGGGTCTTCCAATCTACAAATCGCTCGGTGACTCCATCAAAGGGTTTTCACTGACATTACCATCGCTGAATCCCCCACTCTCAACATCCTGGGGGTTACCATTGATCAGAAACTGAACTGGACCCAGCCGTATAAATACTGTGGCTACCGGAGCAGGTCAGAGACTGGGAATCCTGCGGAGAGTAACTCACCTCCTGACCCCCCCAAAGCCTGTCCACCATCTACAAGGACACAAGTCAGGAGTGTGATGGACTCTCCCACTCGCCTGGATGAGCGCGGCTCCGACAACACTCGAAAAGCTCGACACCATCCAGGACAAAGCAGCCCCCTCACCCCCGCTCGACCGACACGCTAACCCCCACCTTCAACATCCACTCCCTCCACCCACCGACGCACAGCGGCAGCCGTGTGCACCGTCTACAAGATGCACTGCGGCAACTCGCCAAGGCTACTTCGACAGCGCCGCCCAAACCTGCCACCTCTACCCCCGAGAAGGACGAGGGCAAGAGACCCCACTGGGAACACCCACCGCCTGCATGCCCCCGCCCCCCCCCCCCAGTCCCCCCCACCCCCACCTCCACACACACACACACACACACACACACACACGCACCATCCCGACTTGGAAATATATCGGCCGTTCCTTCACTGTCGCTGGGTCAGAACCCTCCCTAACAGCACTGTGGGTGTACCTACACCACACGGGGATATCAGCGGTTCAAGATGGCGGCTCACCCACCACCTTCTCGAGGGTGGGCGATAAATGCTGGGTCCAGTCAGCGACCCCCCCCCCCCGCCCCCCCCCCCCATATCCCGTAAATGAATATTTCAAAAAAGGAAATGTCCCCACACACTCGTTCTTTTGATGTAACCGTTGTCAGGCCACGGCCACTGACTGTGTCCTCGAGGAGGTGGCAGGTGAGCTACTTTTCCTGGACAGGAAGGCTGGCTGGGCACATTTCGGAGGGGGCGCAGTTAAGAGCCGACCTGACTGCTGCAGGGTCTGGAGTCACGAGTAGGCCAGGGCAGGGAAAGGAAGCGGATTGGCTCAGGCGATTTTTTTTAACAAGTCGTTTCCCGGGGATTGGGGAATCACTGGCAAAGCCCAACGTTTGATGCCCGTCCCTAACTGCCCCTAGAAAGGGGAGAGCCTCGCCCAGAGGGAAGGCGGGGGGCCTACCTCGGAGGAGCGGTTAAGCGATGATCGCTTTTTGGAATCACCGAGGTTGCGAACACGTCAATCAAATGCCAGTTGCCTTCGCCTAAGTTTTCGATTCCGGATTTCTGTCAATCGATAGATGGGTCTGCACGGCGGCATGGAAGTCAGCCGGGGCAGTGCCAGAGACCCAGGTTCGATTCCGGCCTTGGGTGACTGTGTGGAGTTTGCACATTCTGCTCCTTGTCTGCGTGGGTTTCCTCCGGGTGCTCCGGTTTCCCTCCCACAGTCCGAAGATGTGCAGTTTAGGTGGATTGGCCGTGATAGAATTACCCCTTAGTCTCTAAAATTTAGGGTGGGGTTATGGGGTTACAGGGATAGGGTGGGGGTGGGGGGAGTGGGCCTAGGCTGAGTGCTCTTTCAGAGGGCCTGTGCAGACCCGGTAGGTTTCAACCCCGTGCCCGACACTCTCCCCTTCACCAAATTGAACAAAAGGCAAGAAAGCGGGACCACGGCCTATTTTTCAGGCCTAACGGCTAGTTGGCGCCGCCCGCCCGAGGGTTATGACGATACAGAGCAAGGCTGCCCGCCCCTGTTCTGCGATGTGTCTGTCCATCTTGGACTTGAGGCGGTCGACCTCTTCCTGAGTGAGACCCATGGACATCCTCTGGTACCTACTTAATACCCGCAACATACCAATTAGGAGCTAGGAGGAGGCCCCTCCAGTCCTGCTTTCTCGTTCAATATGATCACGGGTCGATCCGAGTGGCACCTCGACCACACATTCCGGCCCACCCCCGTTAACCTTTCAACCCCCCCTCGTTAATCGAGAATTTATCCGCCTCGGCCTTATAAACATTAGCAGATTCTGCTTCCCCCGCAGCCCCCCCAGTTCTCGATTCCTGCACAACAGTAGACATCCTCTGCACACCCACCCTGTCAAGACCCCCTCAGGGTCATGTTTTCATTGGTTACAGAGGAGGCCCGTTGCTGCAGGGCATTACTCTCTCTCGAAGCTCATACATGACGGAATCACACATGACGGACTGATGTCAGCGGTATATCGTCATCCAACGTCAAGGCCTAACAATTCATCCTTTATACTCCCAAGTTCCTTGGAATGTAGAAATGCTTCCGTCACAAGGGTTAGAGGAGAGTTCGATCTAGGGAGGGGGATTAAACAACAATAGAGAGAGTTGCGGGAATAGGAACAGTAAAGGAACAAAGCATTGGTCCAGAGTAGGTTTTCATAGCAGAACAAAGATCAGCATGGCGTGAAAGGAGAATAGCAGAATGTGTGAATAGAGGGATAAAGGTCAGCGCTGTCTCCAAGAAGAATAGCAGAATGTGTGAACAGCGGAAAAAGGTCAGCGCTGTGTGAAAGGAGAATAGCAGAATGCGTGAATAGAGGGATAAAGGTCAGCGCCGTGTGAAAGGAGAATAGCAGAATGTGTGAAAAGAGGGAAAAAGGTCAGTGCTGTGTGAAAGGAGAATAGCAGAATGTGTGAATAGAAGGATAAAGGTCAGCGCTGTGTGAAAAGAGAATAGCAGAATGTGTGAATAGAGGGATAAAGGTCAGCGCTGTGTGAAAGCAGAATAGCAGAATGTGTGAATAGAGGGATAAAAGTCAGCGCTGTGTGAAAGAATAGCAGAATGTGTGAATAGAGGGATAAAGGTCAGCGCTGCGTGAAAGGAGAATAGCAGAATGTGTAAATAGAGGGATGAAGGTCAGCAATGTGTGAAGGGAGAATAGCAGAATGTGTAAATAGAGGGATAAAGGTCAGCGCTGTGTGAAAGGAGAATAGCAGAATGCGTGAATAGAGGGATAAAGGTCAGCGCTGTCTGAAAGGAGAATAGCAGCATGTGTGAATAGAGGGATAAAGGTCAGCAATTGGTGAAGGGAGAATAGCAGAATGTGTGAATAGATGGATTAAGGTCAGCGCTGTGTGAAAAGAGAATAGCAGAATGTGTGAATAGAGGGATAAAGGTCAGCGCTGTGTGAAAGGATAATAGCAGAATGCGTGAATAGAGGGATAAAGGTCAGCAATGTGTGAAAGGAGAATAGCAGAATGCGTGAATAGAGGGATAAATGTCAGTGATGTGGGAAAGGAGAATAGCAGAATGTGTGAATGGAGGGATAAAGGTCAGTGCTGTGTGAAAGGAGAATAGCAGAATGTGTGAATAGAGGGATAAAGGTCAACGCTGTGTGAAAGGATAATAGCAGAATGCGTGAATAGAGGGATAAAGTTCAGCGCTGTGTGAAAGGAGAATAGCAGAATGTGTGAAAAGAGGGATAAAGGTTAGCGCTGTGTGAAAGGATAATAGCAGAATGCGTGAATAGAGGGAGAAAGGTCAGCAATGTGTGAAAGGAGAATAGCAGAATGTGTGAATAGAGGAATAAAGGTCAGCGCTGTGTGAAAGGAGAATAGCAGAATGTGTGAATATACGGATAAAGTTCAGCGCTGTGTGAAAGGAGAACAGCAGAATGCGTGAATAGAGGGATAAAGGTCAGCGCTGTGTGAAAGGAGAATAGCAGAATGTGTGTATAGAGGGATAAAGGTCAGTGCTGTGTGAAAGGAGAATAGCAGAATGTGTGTATAGAGGGATAAAGGTCAGCAATGTGTGAAAGCAGAATAGCAGAATGTGTGAATAGAGGGAAAAAAGGTCAGCGCTGTGTGAATGGAGAGTAGCAGAATGTGTGAATAGAGGGATAAAGGTCAGCGCTGTCTCAAAGGAGAATAGCAGGATGTGTGAATAGAGGGATAAAGGTCAGCGCTGTGCGCAAGGTGAATAGCAGAATGCGTGAATGGAGGGATAAAGGTCAGCGCTGTGTGAAAGGAGAATAGCAGAATGCGTGAATAGAGGGATAAAGGTCAGCGCTGTGTGAAAAGAGAATAGCAGAATGTGTGAATAGAGGGATAAAGGTCAGCGCCATGTGAAAGGAGAATAGCAGAATGTGTGAATAGAGGGATAAAGGTCAGCACTGTGTGCAAGGAGAATAGCAGAATGTGCGAATAGAGGGATAAAGGTCAGGGCTGTGTGAAAGGAGAATAGCAGAATGTGTGAACTGAGGGATAAAGGTCAGTGCTGTGTGAAAGGAGAATAGCAGAATGTGTGAATAGAGGGATAAAGGTCATCGATGTGTGAAAGGAGAATAGCAGAATGTGTGAATAGAGGGATAAAGGTCAGGGCTGTGTGAAAGGAGAATAGCAGAATGTTTGAATAGAGGGATAAAGGTCAGCGCTGTGTGAAAGGTGACTAGCAGAAAGTGTGAATAGAGGGATAAAGGTCAGCGCTATGTGTAAGGAGAATAGCAGAATGTGTGAACATCGGATATAGGTCAGCGCTGTGTGAAAGGAGAATAGCAGAATGTGTGAATAGAGGGATAAAGGCCAGCACTGTCTGAAAGGAGAATAGCAGAATGTGTGAATAGAGGGATAAAGGTCAGCGCTGTGTGAAAGGAGAATAGCAGAATGCGTGAATAGAGGGATAAAGGTTAGCGCTCTGTGAAAGGAGAATAGCAGAATGCGTGAATAGTGGGATAAAGGTCAGCGCTGTGTGAAAGGAGAATAGCAGAATGCGTGAATGGAGGGATAAAGGTCAGTGCTGTGTGAAAGGAGAATAGCAGAATGCGTGAATAGAGGGATAAAGGTCAGCGCTGTCTCCAAGAAGAATAGCAGAATGTGTGAACAGCGGATAAAGGTCAGCGCTGTGTGAAAGGAGAATAGCAGAATGCGTGAATAGAGGGATAAAGGTCAGCGCCGTGTGAAAGGAGAATAGCAGAATGTGTGAAAAGAGGGAAAAAGGTCAGTGCTGTGTGAAAGGAGAATAGCAGAATGTGTGAATAGAGGAATAAAGGTCAACGCTGTGCGAAAGGAGAATAGCAGAATGCTTGAATAGAGGGATAAAGGTCAGCACTGTGTGAAAGGAGAATAGAAGAATGCGTGAATAGTGGTATAAAGGTCAGCGCTGTGTGAAAGGAGAATAGCAGAATGTGTGAATAGAGGGATAAAGGTCAGCGCTGTGTGAAAGAATAGCAGAATGTGTGAATAGAGGGATAAAGGTCAGCGTTATGTGAAAGGAGAATAGCAGAATGTGTGAATAGAGGGATAAAGGTCAGCGCTGTGTGAAAGGAGAATAGCAGAATGTGTGAATAGAGGGACAAAAGTCAGCGCTGTGTGAAAGAATAGCAGAATGTGTGAATAGAGGGATAAAGGTCAGCGCTGCGTGAAAGGAGAATAGCAGAATGTGTGAATAGAGGGATGAAGGTCAGCAATGTGTGAAGGGAGAATAGCAGAATGTGTAAATAGAGGGGTAAAGGTCAGCGCTGTGTGAAAGGAGAATAGCAGAATGCGTGAATAGAGGGATAAAGGACAGCGCTGTCTGAAAGGAGAATAGCAGCATGTGTGAATAGAGGGATAAAGATCAGCAATTGGTGAAGGGAGAATAGCAGAATGTGTGAATAGAGGGATTAAGGTCAGCGCTGCGTGAAAGGAGAATAGCAGAATGTGTGAACAGCGGAAAAGGGTCAGCGCTGTGTGAAAGGAGAATAGCAGAATGCGCAAATAGAGGGATAAAGGTCAGCACTGTGTGAAAGGAGAATAGCAGAATGTGTGAATAGAGGGATAAATGTCAGCGTTGTGTGAAAGGAGAATAGCAGAATGTGTGAATAGAGGGATAAAGCTCAGCGATGTGTGAAAGGAGAATAGCAGAATGTGTGAATGGAGGGATAAAGGTCAGTGCTGTGTGAAAGGAGAATAGCAGAATGTGTGAATAGAGGGATAAAGGTCAGCGCTGTGTGACAGGATAA
The DNA here is from genome assembly GCF_047496885.1 of Scyliorhinus torazame. NCBI lineage: Eukaryota > Metazoa > Chordata > Chondrichthyes > Carcharhiniformes > Scyliorhinidae > Scyliorhinus > Scyliorhinus torazame. Next base: position 13,540,271 of record NC_092728.1, read on the forward strand.
TAGCAGAATGTGTGAATAGAGGGATAAAGGTCAGCACTGTGTGAAAGGAGAATAGCAGAATGTGTGAAAAGAGGGATAAAGGTCAGCGCTGTGTGAAAGGATCATAGCAGAATGCGTGAATAGAGGGATAAAGGTCAGCAATGTGTGAAAGGTAAATAGCAGAATGCGTGAATAGAGGGATAAATGTCAGTGATGTGGGAAAGGAGAATAGCAGAATGTGTGAATGGAGGGATAAAGGTCAGTGCTGTGTGAAAGGAGAATAGCAGAATGCGTGAATAGAGGGATAAAATTCAGCGCTGTGTGAAAAGAGAATAGCAGAATGTGTGAATAGAGGGATAAAGGTCAGCGCCATGTGAAAGGAGAATAGCAGAATGTGTGAATCGAGGGATAAAGTTCAGCACTGTGTGCAAGGAGAATAGCAGAATGTGTGAATAGAGGGATAAAGGTCAGGGCTGTGTGAAAGGAGAATAGCAGAATGTGTGAACTGAGGGATAAAGGTCAGTGCTGTGTGAAAGGAGAATAGCAGAATGTGTGAATAGAGGGATAAAGGTCAGCGATGTGTGAAAGGAGAATAGCAGAATGTGTGAATAGAGGGATAAAGGTCAGGGCTGTGTGAAAGGAGAATAGCAGAATGTTTGAATAGAGGGATAAAGGTCAGCGCTGTGTGAAAGGAGACTAGCAGAAAGTGTGAATAGAGGGATAAAGGTCAGTGCTATGTGTAAGGAGAATAGCAGAATGTGTGAACAGCGGATATAGGTCAGCGCTGTGTGAAAGGATAATAGCAGAATGTGTGAATAGAGGGATAAAGGTCAGCACTGTCTGAAAGGAGAATAGCAGAATGTGTTAATAGAGGGATAAAGGTCAGCGCTGTGTGAAAGGAGAATAGCAGAATGCATGAATAGAGGGATAAAGGTTAGCGCTGTGTGAAAGGAGAATAGCAGAATGCGTGAATAGTGGGATAATGGTCAGCGCTGTGTGAAAGGAGAATAGCAGAATGCGTGAATGGAGGGATAAAGGTCAGTGCTGTGTGAAAGGAGAATAGCAGAATGCGTGAATAGAGGGATAAAGGTCAGCGCTGTCTCCAAGAAGAATAGCAGAATGTGTGAACAGCGGATAAAGGTCAGCGCTGTGTGAAAGGAGAATAGCAGAATGCGTGAATAGAGGGATAAAGGTCAGCGCCGTGTGAAAGGAGAATAGCAGAATGTGTGAAAAGAGGGGAAAAGGTCAGTGCTGTGTGAAAGGAGAATAGCAGAATGTGTGAATAGAGGAATAAAGGTCAACGCTGTGTGAAAGGAGAATAGCAGAATGCTTGAATAGAGGGATAAAGGTCAGCACTGTTTGAAAGGAGAATAGAAGAATGCGTGAATAGTGGTATAAAGGTCAGCGCTGTGTGAAAGGAGAATAGCAGAATGTGTGAATAGAGGGATAAAGGTCAGCGCTGTGTGAAAGAATAGCAGAATGTGTGAATAGAGGGACAAAGGTCAGCGTTATGTGAAAGGAGAATAGCAGAATGTGTGAATAGAGGGATAAAGGTCAGCGCTGTGTGAAAGGAGAATAGCAGAATGTGTGAATAGAGGGATAAAAGTCAGCGCTGTGTGAAAGAATAGCAGATTGTGTGAATAGAGGGATAAAGGTCAGCGCTGCGTGAAAGGAGAGTAGCAGAATGTGTGAATAGAGGGATGAAGGTCAGCAATGTGTGAAGGCAGAATAGCAGAATGTGTTAATAGAGGGGTAAAGGTCAGCGCTGTGTGAAAGGAGAATAGCAGAATGCGTGAATAGAGGGATAAAGGTCAGCGCTGTCTGAAAGGAGAATAGCAGCATGTGTGAATAGAGGGATAAAGGTCAGCAATTGGTGAAGGGAGAATAGCAGAATGTGTGAATAGAGGGATTAAGGTCAGCGCTGTGTGAAAAGAGAATAGCAGAATGTGTGAATAGAGGGATTAAGGTCAGCGCTGCGTGAAAGGAGAATAGCAGAATGTGTGAACAGTGGATAAGGGTCAGCGATGTGTGAAAGGAGAATAGCAGAATGTGTGAATGGAGGGATAAAGGTCAGTGCTGTGTGAAAGGAGAATAGCAGAATGTGTGAATAGAGGGATAAAGGTCAGCGCTGTGTGACAGGATAATAGCAGAATGTGTGAATAGAGGGATAAAGGTCAGCGCTGTGTGAAAGGAGAATGGCAGAATGTGTGAAAAGAGGGATAAAGGTCAGCGCTGTGTGAAAGGATAATAGCAGAATGCGTGAATAGAGGGATAAAGGTCAGCAATGTGTGAAAGGAGAATAGCAGAATGCGTGAATAGAGGGATAAATGTCAGTGATGTGGGAAAGGAGAATAGCAGTATGTGTGAATGGAGGGATAAAGGTCAGCGCTGTGTGAAAGGAGAATAGCAGAATGTGTGAATAGAGGGATAAAGGTCAGCGCTGTGTGAAAGGATAATAGCAGAATGCGTGAATAGAGGGATAAAGGTCAGCAATGTGTGAAAGGAGAATAGCAGAATGTGTGAATAGAGGAATAAAGGTCAGCGCTGTGTGAAAGGAGAATAGCAGAATGTGTGAATAGAGGGATAAAGTTCAGCGCTGTGTGAAAGGAGAATAGCAGAATGCGTGAATAGAGGGACAAAGGTCAGTGCTGTGTGAAAGGAGAATAGCAGAATGTGTGTATAGAGGGATAAAGGTCAGCAATGTGTGAAAGGAGAATAGCAGAATGTGTGAATAGAGGGATAAAGGTCAGCGCTGTGTGAATGGAGAATAGCAGAATGTGTGAATAGAGGGATAAAGGTCAGCGCTGTGTGAAAGGAGAATAGCAGAATGCGTGAATAGAGGGATAAACGTCAGCGCTGTGTGAAAAGAGAAAAGAAGAATGTGTGAATAGAGGGATAAAGGTCAGCGCCATGTGAAAGGAGAATAGCAGAATGTGTGAATAGAGGAATAAAGGTCAGCTCTGTGTGCAAGGAGAATAGCAGAATGTGTGAATAGAGGGATAAAGGTCAGGGCTGTGTGAAAGGAGAATAGCAGAATGTGTGAACTGAGGGATAAAGATCAGTGCTGTGTGAAAGGAGAATAGCAGAATGTGTGAATAGAGGGATAAAGGTCAGCGATGTGTGAAAGGAGACTAGCAGAATGTGTGAATAGAGGGATAAAGGTCAGCGCTGTGTGAAAGGAGAATAGCAGAATGTTTGAATAGAGGGATAAAGGTCAGCGCTGTGTGAAAGGAGACTAGCAGAAAGTGTGAATAGAGGGATAAAGGCCAGCGCTATGTGTAAGGAGAAAAGCAGAATGTGTGAACAGCGGATATAAGTCAGCGCTGTGTGAAAGGAGAATAGCAGAATGTGTGAATAGAGGGATAAAGGTCAGCACTGTCTGATAGGAGAATAGCAGAATGTGTGAATCGAGGGGTAAAGGTCATCGCTGTGTGAAAGGAGAATAGCAGAATGCGTGAATAGAGGGATAAAGGTCAGCAATGTGTGAAAGGAGAATAACAGAATGCGTGAATGGAGGGATAAAGGTCAGCGCTGTGTGAAAGTAGAATAGCAGAATGCGTGAATAGTGGGATAAAGGTCAGCGCTGTGTGAAAGGAGAATAGCAGAATGCGTGAATGGAGGGATAAAGGTCAGCGCTGTGTGAAAGGAGAATAGCAGAATGCGTGAATAGAGGGATAAAGGTCAGCGCTGTGTGAAAAGAGAATAGCAGAATGCGTGAATGGAGGGATAAAGGAGAGCGCTGTGAGAAAGGAGAATAGAAGAATGCATGGATAGAGGGATAAAGGTCAGCGCTGTGTGAAAGGAGAATAGCAGAATATGTGAAGAGCGGGATAAAGGTCAGCACTGGGTGAAAGGAGAATAGCAGAATGTGTGAATAGCGGGATAAAGGTCAGCGCCGTGTGAAAGGAGAATAGCAGAATGTGTGAAGAGTGGGATTAAGGTCAGCGCCGTGTGAAAGGAGAATAGCAGAATGTGTGAATAGAGGGATAAAGGTCAGCGCTGTGTGAAAAGAGAATAGCAGAATGCGTGAATAGAGGGATAAAGGTCAGCTCAGTGTGAAAGGAGAATAGCAGGACACGTGAATAGAGGGATAAAGGTCAGCGACGTGTGAAAGGAGAATAGCAGAATGTGTGAATAGAGAGATAAAGGTCAGCGCTGTGTGAAAGGATAATAGCAGAATGCGTGATTGGAGGGATAAAGGTCAGCGCTGTGTGAAAGGAGAATAGCAGAATGTGTGAAAAGAGGGATAAAGGTCAGCGCTGTGTGAAAAGAGAATAGCAGAATGCGTGAATGGAGGGATAAAGGAGAGCGCTGTGAGAAAGGAGAATAGAAGAAGGCATGGATAGAGGGATCAAGGTCAGCGCTGTGTGAAAGGAGAATAGCATAATATGTGAAGAGCGGGATAAAGGTCAGCGCTGGGTGAAAGGAGAATAGCAGAATGTGTGAATAGCGGGATAAAGGTCAGCGCCGTGTGAAAGGAGTATAGCAGAATGTGTGAATAGTGGGATTAAGGTCAGCGCCGTGTGAAAGGAGAATAGCAGAATGTGTGAATAGAGGGATAAAGGTCAGCGCTGTGTGAAAAGAGAATAGCAGAATGCGTGAATAGAGGGATAAACTTCAGCGCTGTGTGAAAGGAGAATAGCAGAATGTGTGAATATTGTGATAAAGGTCAGCGCTGGGTGAAAAGAGAATAGCAGAATGCGTGAATAGAGGGATAAAGGTCAGCGCTGTGTGAAAGGAGAATAGCAGAATGTGTGAATAGAGAGATAAAGGTCAGCGCTGTGTGAAAGGATAATAGCAGAATGCGTGAATAGAGGGATAAAGGTCAGCGACGTGTTAAAGGAGAATAGCAGAATGTGTGAATAGAGAGATAAAGGTCAGCGCTGTGTGAAAGGATAATAGCAGAATGCGTGAATAGAGGGATAAAGGTCAGCGCTGGGTGAAAGGAGAACAGCAGAATGTGTGAAAAGAGGGATAAAGGTCAGCGCTGTGTGAAAGGATAATAGAAGAATGCGTGAATAGAGGGATAAAGGTCAGCGCTGTGGGCAAGGAGAATAGCAGAATGCGTGAATGGATGGATAAAGGTCAGCGCTGTGTGAAAGGAGAATAGCAGAATGCGTGAATAGAGGGATAAAGGTCAGCGCTGTGTGAAAGGAGAATAGCAGAATGTGTGAATATTGTGACAAAGGTCAGCGCTGGGTGAAAAGAGAATAGCAGAATGCGTGAATAGAGGGATAAAGGTCAGCACTGTGTGAAAGGAGAATTGCAGAATGCGTGAATAGAGGGATAAAGGTCAGCGCCGTGTGAATGCAGAATAGCAGAATGCGTGAATAGCGCGTTAAAGGTCCGAGCTATGTGAAAACAGAATAGCAGAATGCGTGAAGAGAGGGATGAAGGTCAGCACTGTGTGAAAGGAGAATAGCAGAATGTGTGAATAGAGGGATAAAGGTCAGCGATGTGTGAAAGGAGAATAGCAGAATGTGTGAATGGAGGGATAAAGGTCAGTGTTGTGTGAAAAGAGTAGAGCAGAATGTGTTAATAGAGGGATAAAGGTCAGCGCTGTGTGAAAGGATAATAGCAGAATGCGTGAAAAGAGGGATAAAGGTCAGCGCTGTGTGAAAGGAGAATAGCAGAATGTGTGAAAAGAGGGATCAAGGTCAGCGCTGTGTGAAAGGATAATAGCAGAATGCGTGAATGGAGGGATAAAGGTCAGCGCTGTGTGAAAGGAGAATAGCAGAATGCGTGAATAGAGGGATAAAGGTCAGTGCTGTGTGAAAGGAGAATAGCAGAATGTGTCAATAGAGGGATAAAGGTCAGCAATGTGGGAAAGGAGAACAGCAGAATGTGTGAATATCGGGATAAAGGTCAGTGCTGTGAGAAATGAGAATCGCAGAATGTGTGAAAGAGGGATAAAGGTCAGCGCTGTGTGAAAGGAGAATAGCAGAATTTGTGAATAGCGGATAAAGGTCAGCGCTTTGTGTAAGGAGAATAGCAGAATGTGTGAATAGAGGCATAAAGACAGCGCTGTGTGAAAGGAGAATTGCAGAATGTGTGAATAGAGGGATAAAGTTCAGCGCTGTGTGAAAGGAGAATAGCAGAATGTGTGAATAGAGGGATAAAGTACAGCAATTGGTGAAGGGAGAATAGCAGAATGTCTGAATAGAGGGATTAATGTCAGCGCTGTGTGAAAGGAGAATAGCAGAATATGTGAAGAGAGGGATTAAGGTCAGTGCTGTGTGAAAGGAGAATAGCAGAATGTGTGAAGAGAGGGATTAAGGTCAGCGCTGTGTGAAAGGAGAATAGCAGAATGTGTGAATAGAGGGATAAAGGTCAGCGCTGTGTGAAAGCAGAATAGCAGAATGTGTGAATATAGGGATAAAGGTCAGTGCTGTGTGAAAGGAGAATAGCAGAATGTGTGAACAGCGGACAAAGGTCAGCGCTGTGTGAAAGGAGAATAGCAGAATGTGTGAATAGAGGGATAAAGGTCAGCGCTGTGTGAAAGGAGAATAGCAGAATGTGTGAATAGAGGGATAAAGGTCAGCACTGTTTGCAAGGAGAATAGCAGAATGTGTGAATAGAGGGATAAAGGTCAGCGCTGTGTGAAAGGAGAATTGCAGAATTTGAGGATAGAGGGATAAAGGTCAGCGCTGTGTGAAAGGAGAATAGCAGAATGTCTGAATAGAGTGATTAAGGTCAGCGCTGTGTGAAAGGAGAATAGCAGAATGTGTGAAGAGAGGGATTAAGGTCAGCGCTGTGTGAAAGGAGAATAGCAGAATGTGTGAACAGCGGATAAAGGTCAGCGCTGTGTGAAAGGAGGATAGCAGAATGTGTGAATAGAGGGATAAAGGTCAGCGGCTTGTGAAAGGAGAAAAGAAGGATGTGTGAATAGAGGGAGAAAGGTCAGCACTGTGTGCAAGGAGAATAGCAGAATGTGTGAATAGAGGGATTAAGGTCAGCGCTGTCTCAAAGGAGAATAGCAGGATGTGTGAATAGAGGGATAAAGGTGAACGCTGTGTGAAAGGAGAATAGCAGAATGTGTTAATAGAGGGATAAAGGTCAGCGCTGTGTGAAAGAGAATAGCAGAATGCGTGAATAGAGGGATAAAGGTCAGCGCTGTGTGAAAGGAGAATAGCAGAATGTGTGAATAGAGGGATAAAGGTCAGCACTGTTTGCAAGGAGAATAGCAGAATGTGTGAATAGAGGGATAAAGGTCAGCGCTGTGTGAAAGGAGAATTGCAGAATTTGAGGATAGAGGGATAAAGGTCAGCGCTGTGTGAAAGGAGAATAGCAGAATGTCTGAATAGAGTGATTAAGGTCAGCGCTGTGTGAAAGGAGAATAGCAGAATGTGTGAAGAGAGGGATTAAGGTCAGCGCTGTGTGAAAGGAGAATAGCAGAATGTGTGAACAGCGGATAAAGGTCAGCGCTGTGTGAAAGGAGGATAGCAGAATGTGTGAATAGAGGGATAAAGGTCAGCGGCTTGTGAAAGGAGAAAAGAAGGATGTGTGAATAGAGGGAGAAAGGTCAGCACTGTGTGCAAGGAGAATAGCAGAATGTGTGAATAGAGGGATTAAGGTCAGCGCTGTCTCAAAGGAGAATAGCAGGATGTGTGAATAGAGGGATAAAGGTGAACGCTGTGTGAAAGGAGAATAGCAGAATGTGTTAATAGAGGGATAAAGGTCAGCGCTGTGTGAAAGAGAATAGCAGAATGCGTGAATAGAGGGATTAAGGTCAGTGCTGTGTGAAAGGAGAATAGCAGAATGTGTGAATAGAGGGATAAAGGTCAGAGCTGTGTGAAAGGAGAATAGCAGAATGCGTGAATCGAGGGATAAAGGTCAGCGCTGTGTGAAAAGAGAATAGCAGAATGCCTGAATAGAGGGATAAAGGTCAGCTCTGTGTGAAAGGAGAATAGCAGGACACGTGAATAGAGGGATAAAGGTCAGCGACGTGTGAAAGGAGAATAGCAGAATATGTGAATAGAGAGATAAAGGTCAGCGCTGTGTGAAAGGATAATAGCAGAATGCGTGAATAGAGGGATAAAGTTCAGCGCTGGGTGAAAGGAGAATAGCAGAATGTGTGAAAAGAGGGATAAAGGTCAGCGCTGTGTGAAAGGATAATAGAAGAATACGTGAATATAGGGATAAAGGTCAGCAATGTGTGAAAGGAGAATAGCAGAATATGTGAAGAGAGGGATAAAGGTCAACGCTGTGTGAAAGGAGAATAGCAGAATGTGTTAATAGAGGGATAAAGGTCAGCACTGTGTGAAAGGAGAATAGCAGAATGCGTGAATAGAGGGATAATGGTCAGGGCTGTGTGAAAGGAGAATAGCAGAATGTGTGAACAGCGGATAAAGGTCAGCACTGTGTGAAAGCAGAATAGAACAATGTGTGAATACATGGATGAAGGTCAGCGCTGTGTGAAAGGAGAATAGCAGGATGTGTGAATAGAGGGATAAAGGTCAGCGCTGTGGGCAAGGAGAATAGCAGAATGCGTGAATGGAGGGATAAAGCTCAGCGCTGTGTGAAAGGAGAATAGCAGAATGCGTGAATAGAGGGATAAAGGTCAGCGCCGTGTGAAAGGAGAATAGCAGAATGTGTGAATAGAGTGATAAAGGTCAGCGCTGGGGGAAAAGAGAATAGCAGAATGCGTGAATAGAGGGATAAAGGTCAGCACTGTGTGAAAGGAGAATTGCAGAATGCGTGAATAGAGGGATAAAGGTCAGCGCCGTGTGAAAGGAGAATAGCAGAATGAGTGAATAGCGCGATAAAGGTCAGGGCTATGTGAAAAGAGAATAGCAGAATGCGTGAATAGAGGGATGAAGGTCAGCACTGTGTGAAAGGAGAATAGCAGAATGTGTGAATAGAGGGATTAAGGTCAGTGCTGTGTGAAAGGAGAATAGCAGAATGTGTGAATAGGGGGATAAAGGTCAGCGCTGTGTGAAAGGAGAATAGCAGAATGTGTGAATAGAGGGATAAAGGTCAGCGATGTGTGAAAGGAGAAGAGCAGAATGTGTGAATGGAGGGATAAAGGTCAGTGTTGTGAGAAAGGAGTAGAGCAGAATGCGTGAAAAGAGGGATAAAGGTCAGCGCTGAGTAATATGGAGAATAGCAGAATGTGTGAAAAGAGGGATCAAGGTCAGTGCTGTGTGAAAGGATAATAGCAGAATGCGTGAATAGAGGGATAAAGGTCAGCAATGTGTGAAAGGATAATAGCAGAATGTGTGAATAGAGGGATAAAGGTCAGCAATTGGTGAAGGGAGAATCGCAGAATGTGTGAATAGATGGATTAAGGTCAGCGCTGTGTGAAAAGAGAATAGCAGAATGTGTGAATAGAGGGATAAAGGTCAGCGCTGTGTGAAAGGATAATAGCAGAATGCGTGAATAGAGGGATAAAGGTCAGCAATGTGTGAAAGGAGAATAGCAGAATGCGTGAATAGAGGGATAAATGTCAGTGATGTGGGAAAGGAGAATAGCAGAATGTGTGAATGGAGGGATAAAGGTCAGTGCTGTGTGAAAGGAGAATAGCAGAATGTGTGAATAGAGGGATTAAGGTCAGCGCTGTGTGAAAGGATAATAGCAGAATGCGTGAATAGAGGGATAAAGTTCAGCGCTGTGTGAAAGGAGAATAGCAGAATGTGTGAAAAGAGGGATAAAGGTTAGCGCTGTGTGAAAGGATAATAGCAGAATGCGTGAATAGAGGGAGAAAGGTCAGCAATGTGTGAAAGGAGAATAGCAGAATGTGTGAATAGAGGAATAAAGGTCAGCGCTGTGTGAAAGGAGAATAGCAGAATGTGTGAATATACGGATAAAGTTCAGCGCTGTGTGAAAGGAGAATAGCAGAATGCGTGAATAGAGGGATAAAGGTCAGCGCTGTGTGAAAGGAGAATAGCAGAATGTGTGTATAGAGGGATAAAGGTCAGTGCTGTGTGAAAGGAGAATAGCAGAATGTGTGAATAGAGGAATAAAGGTCAGCGCTGTGTGAAAGGAGAATAGCAGAATGTGTGAATATACGGATAAAGTTCAGCGCTGTGTGAAAGGAGAATAGCAGAATGCGTGAATAGAGGGATAAAGGTCAGCGCTGTCTCAAAGGAGAATAGCAGGATGTGTGAATAGAGGGATAAAGGTCAGCGCTGTGCGCAAGGTGAATAGCAGAATGCGTGAATGGAGGGATAAAGGTCAGCGCTGTGTGAAAGGAGAATAGCAGAATGCGTGAATAGAGGGATAAAGGTCAGCGCTGTGTGAAAAGAGAATAGCAGAATGTGTGAATAGAGGGATAAAGGTCAGCGCCATGTGAAAGGAGAATAGCAGAATGAGTGAATAGAGGGATAAAGGTCAGCGCTGTGTGAAAGGTGACTAGCAGAAAGTGTGAATAGAGGGATAAAGGTCAGCGCTATGTGTAAGGAGAATAGCAGAATGTGTGAACAGCGGATATAGGTCAGCGCTGTGTGAAAGGAGAATAGCAGAATGTGTGAATAGAGGGAAAAAGGCCAGCACTGTCTGAAAGGAGAATAGCAGAATGTGTGAATAGAGGGATAAAGGTCAGCGCTGTGTGAAAGGAGAATAGCAGAATGCGTGAATAGAGGGATAAAGGTTGGCGCTCTGTGAAAGGAGAATAGCAGAATACGTGAATAGTGGGATAAAGGTCAGCGCTGTGTGAAAGGAGAATAGCAGAATGCGTGAATGGAGGGATAAAGGTCAGTGCTGTGTGAAAGGAGAATAGCAGAATGCGTGAATAGAGGGATAAAGGTCAGCGCTGTCTCCAAGAAGAATAGCAGAATGTGTGAACAGCGGATAAAGGTCAGCGCTGTGTGAAAGGAGAATAGCAGAATGCGTGAATAGAGGGATAAAGGTCAGCGCCGTGTGTAAGGAGAATAGCAGAATGTGTGAAAAGAGGGAAAAAGGTCAGTGCTGTGTGAAAGGAGAATAGCAGAATGTGTGAATAGAGGAATAAAGGTCAACGCTGTGTGAAAGGAGAATAGCAGAATGCTTGAATAGAGGGATAAAGGTCAGCGCTGTGTGAAAGGAGAATAGAAGAATGCGTGAATAGTGGTATAAAGGTCAGCGCCGTGTGTAAGGAGAATAGCAGAATGTGTGAAAAGAGGGAAAAAGGTCAGTGCTGTGTGAAAGGAGAATAGCAGAATGTGTGAATAGAGGAATAAAGGTCAACGCTGTGTGAAAGGAGAATAGCAGAATGCTTGAATAGAGGGATAAAGGTCAGCACTGTGTGAAAGGAGAATAGAAGAATGCGTGAATAGTGGTATAAAGGTCAGCGCTGTGTGAAAGGAGAATAGCAGAATGTGTGAATAGAGGGATAAAGGTCAGCGCTGTGTGAAAGAATAGCACAATGTGTGAACAGAGGGATAAAGGTCAGCGTTATGTGAAAGGAGAATAGCAGAATGTGTGAATAGAGGGATAAAGGTCAGCGCTGTGTGAAAGGAGAATAGCAGAATGTGTGAATAGAGGGACAAAAGTCAGCGCTGTGTGAAAGAATAGCAGAATGTGTGAATAGAGGGATAAAGGTCAGCGCTGCGTGAAAGGAGAATAGCAGAATGTGTGAATAGAGGGATGAAGGTCAGCAATGTGTGAAGGGAGAATAGCAGAATGTGTAAATAGAGGGGTAAAGGTCAGCGCTCTGTGAAAGGAGAATAGCAGAATGCGTGAATAGAGGGATAAAGGACAGCCCTGTCTGAAAGGAGAATAGCAGCATGTGTGAATAGAGGGATAAAGATCAGCAATTGGTGAAGGGAGAATAGCAGAATGTGTGAATAGAGGGATTAAGGTCAGCGCTGCGTGAAAGGAGAATAGCAGAATCTGTGAACAGCGGAAAAGGGTCAGCGCTGTGTGAAAGGAGAATAGCAGAATGCGCAAATAGAGGGATAAAGGTCAGCACTGTGTGAAAGGAGAATAGCAGAATGTGTGAATAGAGGGATAAAGGTCAGCGCTGTGTGACAGGATAATAGCAGAATGTGTGAATAGAGGGATAAAGGTCAGCGCTGTGTGAAAGGAGAATGGCAGAATGTGTGAAAAGAGGGATAAAGGTCAGCGCTGTGTGAAAGGATAATAGCAGAATGCGTGAATAGAGGGATAAAGGTCAGCAATGTGTGAAAGGAGAATAGCAGAATGCGTAAATAGAGGGATAAATGTCAGTGATGTGGGAAAGGAGAATAGCAGAATGTGTGAATGGAGGGATAAAGGTCAGTGCTGTGTGAAAGGAGAATAGCAGAATGTGTGAATAGAGGGATAAAGGTCAGCGCTGTGTGAAAGGATAATAGCAGAATGCGTGAATAGCGCGATAAAGGTCCGAGCTATGTGAAAACAGAATAGCAGAATGCGTGAATAGAGGGATGAAGGTCAGCACTGTGTGAAAGGAGAATAGCAGAATGTGTGAACAGAGGGATAAAGGTCAGCGATGTGTGAAAGGAGAATTGCAGAATGCGTGAATAGAGGGATAAAGGTCAGCGCCGTGTGAATGCAGAATAGCAGAATGCGTGAATAGCGCGATAAAGGTCCGAGCTATGTGAAAACAGAATAGCAGAATGCGTGAATAGAGGGATGAAGGTCAGCACTGTGTGAAAGGAGAATAGCAGAATGTGTGAATAGAGGGATAAAGGTCAGCGATGTGTGAAAGGAGAATAGCAGAATGTGTGAATGGAGGGATAAAGGTCAGTGTTGTGTGAAAAGAGTAGAGCAGAATGTGTTAATAGAGGGATAAAGGTCAGCGCTGTGTGAAAGGATAATAGCAGAATGCGTGAAAAGAGGGATAAAGGTCAGCGCTGTGTGAAAGGAGAATAGCAGAATGTGTGAAAAGAGGGATCAAGGTCAGCGCTGTGTGAAAGGATAATAGCAGAATGCGTGAATGGAGGGATAAAGGTCAGCGCTGTGTGAAAGGAGAATAGCAGAATGCGTGAATAGAGGGATAAAGGTCAGTGCTGTGTGAAAGGAGAATAGCAGAATGTGTCAATAGAGGGATAAAGGTCAGCAATGTGGGAAAGGAGAACAGCAGAATGTGTGAATATAGGGATAAAGGTCAGTGCTGTGAGAAATGAGAATCGCAGAATGTGTGAATAGAGGGATAAAGGTCAGCGCTGTGTGAAAGAAGAATAGCAGAATTTGTGAATAGCGGATAAAGGTCAGCGCTTTGTGTAAGGAGAATAGCAGAATGTGTGAATAGAGGCATAAAGACAGCGCTGTGTGAAAGGAGAATTGCAGAATGTGTGAATAGAGGGATAAAGTTCAGCGCTGTGTGAAAGGAGAATAGCAGAATGTGTGAATAGAGGGATAAAGTACAGCAATTGGTGAAGGGAGAATAGCAGAATGTCTGAATAGAGGGATTAATGTCAGCGCTGTGTGAAAGGAGAATAGCAGAATATGTGAAGAGAGGGATTAAGGTCAGTGCTGTGTGAAAGGAGAATAGCAGAATGTGTGAAGAGAGGGATTAAGGTCAGCGCTGTGTGAAAGGAGAATAGCAGAATGTGTGAATAGAGGGATAAAGGTCAGCGCTGTGTGAAAGCAGAATAGCAGAATGTGTGAATATAGGGATAAAGGTCAGTGCTGTGTGAAAGGAGAATAGCAGAATGTGTGAACAGCGGACAAAGGTCAGCGCTGTGTGAAAGGAGAATAGCAGAATGTGTGAATAGAGGGATAAAGGTCAGCGCTGTGTGAAAGGAGAATAGCAGAATGTGTGAATAGAGGGATAAAGGTCAGCACTGTTTGCAAGGAGAATAGCAGAATGTGTGAATAGAGGGATAAAGGTCAGCGCTGTGTGAAAGGAGAATTGCAGAATTTGAGGATAGAGGGATAAAGGTCAGCGCTGTGTGAAAGGAGAATAGCAGAATGCCTGAATAGAGTGATTAAGGTCAGCGCTGTGTGAAAGGAGAATAGCAGAATGTGTGAAGAGAGGGATTAAGGTCAGCGCTGTGTGAAAGGAGAATAGCAGAATGTGTGAACAGCGGATAAAGGTCAGCGCTGTGTGAAAGGAGGATAGCAGAATGTGTGAATAGAGGGATAAAGGTCAGCGGCTTGTGAAAGGAGAAAAGAAGGATGTGTGAATAGAGGGAGAAAGGTCAGCACTGTGTGCAAGGAGAATAGCAGAATGTGTGAATAGAGGGATTAAGGTCAGCGCTGTCTCAAAGGAGAATAGCAGGATGTGTGAATAGAGGGATAAAGGTGAACGCTGTGTGAAAGGAGAATAGCAGAATGTGTTAATAGAGGGATAAAGGTCAGCGCTGTGTGAAAGAGAATAGCAGAATGCGTGAATAGAGGGATTAAGGTCAGTGCTGTGTGAAAGGAGAATAGCAGAATGTGTGAATAGAGGGATAAAGGTCAGAGCTGTGTGAAAGGAGAATAGCAGAATGCGTGAATCGAGGGATAAAGGTCAGCGCTGTGTGAAAAGAGAATAGCAGAATGCCTGAATAGAGGGATAAAGGTCAGCTCTGTGTGAAAGGAGAATAGCAGGACACGTGAATAGAGGGATAAAGGTCAGCGACGTGTGAAAGGAGAATAGCAGAATGTGTGAATAGAGAGATAAAGGTCAGCGCTGTGTGAAAGGATAATAGCAGAATGTGTGAATAGAGTGATAAAGGTCAGCGCTGGGGGAAAAGAGAATAGCAGAATGCGTGAATAGAGGGATAAAGGTCAGCACTGTGTGAAAGGAGAATTGCAGAATGCGTGAATAGAGGGATAAAGGTCAGCGCCGTGTGAAAGGAGAATAGCAGAATGAGTGAATAGCGCGATAAAGGTCAGGGCTATGTGAAAAGAGAATAGCAGAATGCGTGAATAGAGGGATGAAGGTCAGCACTGTGTGAAAGGAGAATAGCAGAATGTGTGAATAGAGGGATTAAGGTCAGTGCTGTGTGAAAGGAGAATAGCAGAATGTGTGAATAGGGGGATAAAGGTCAGCGCTGTGTGAAAGGAGAATAGCAGAATGTGTGAATAGAGGGATAAAGGTCAGCGATGTGTGAAAGGAGAAGAGCAGAATGTGTGAATGGAGGGATAAAGGTCAGTGTTGTGAGAAAGGAGTAGAGCAGAATGCGTGAAAAGAGGGATAAAGGTCAGCGCTGAGTAATATGGAGAATAGCAGAATGTGTGAAAAGAGGGATCAAGGTCAGTGCTGTGTGAAAGGATAATAGCAGAATGCGTGAATAGAGGGATAAAGGTCAGCAATGTGTGAAAGGATAATAGCAGAATGTGTGAATAGAGGGATAAAGGTCAGCAATTGGTGAAGGGAGAATCGCAGAATGTGTGAATAGATGGATTAAGGTCAGCGCTGTGTGAAAAGAGAATAGCAGAATGTGTGAATAGAGGGATAAAGGTCAGCGCTGTGTGAAAGGATAATAGCAGAATGCGTGAATAGAGGGATAAAGGTCAGCAATGTGTGAAAGGAGAATAGCAGAATGCGTGAATAGAGGGATAAATGTCAGTGATGTGGGAAAGGAGAATAGCAGAATGTGTGAATGGAGGGATAAAGGTCAGTGCTGTGTGAAAGGAGAATAGCAGAATGTGTGAATAGAGGGATTAAGGTCAGCGCTGTGTGAAAGGATAATAGCAGAATGCGTGAATAGAGGGATAAAGTTCAGCGCTGTGTGAAAGGAGAATAGCAGAATGTGTGAAAAGAGGGATAAAGGTTAGCGCTGTGTGAAAGGATAATAGCAGAATGCGTGAATAGAGGGAGAAAGGTCAGCAATGTGTGAAAGGAGAATAGCAGAATGTGTGAATAGAGGAATAAAGGTCAGCGCTGTGTGAAAGGAGAATAGCAGAATGTGTGAATATACGGATAAAGTTCAGCGCTGTGTGAAAGGAGAATAGCAGAATGCGTGAATAGAGGGATAAAGGTCAGCGCTGTGTGAAAGGAGAATAGCAGAATGTGTGTATAGAGGGATAAAGGTCAGTGATGTGTGAAAGGAGAATAGCAGAATGTGTGAATAGAGGAATAAAGGTCAGCGCTGTGTGAAAGGAGAATAGCAGAATGTGTGAATATACGGATAAAGTTCAGCGCTGTGTGAAAGGAGAATAGCAGAATGCGTGAATAGAGGGATAAAGGTCAGCGCTGTCTCAAAGGAGAATAGCAGGATGTGTGAATAGAGGGATAAAGGTCAGCGCTGTGCGCAAGGTGAATAGCAGAATGCGTGAATGGAGGGATAAAGGTCAGCGCTGTGTGAAAGGAGAATAGCAGAATGCGTGAATAGAGGGATAAAGGTCAGCGCTGTGTGAAAAGAGAATAGCAGAATGTGTGAATAGAGGGATAAAGGTCAGCGCCATGTGAAAGGAGAATAGCAGAATGTGTGAATAGAGGGATAAAGGTCAGCGCTGTGTGAAAGGTGACTAGCAGAAAGTGTGAATAGAGGGATAAAGGTCAGCGCTATGTGTAAGGAGAATAGCAGAATGTGTGAACAGCGGATATAGGTCAGCGCTGTGTGAAAGGAGAATAGCAGAATGTGTGAATAGAGGGAAAAAGGCCAGCACTGTCTGAAAGGAGAATAGCAGAATGTGTGAATAGAGGGATAAAGGTCAGCGCTGTGTGAAAGGAGAATAGCAGAATGCGTGAATAGAGGGATAAAGGTTGGCGCTCTGTGAAAGGAGAATAGCAGAATACGTGAATAGTGGGATAAAGGTCAGCGCTGTGTGAAAGGAGAATAGCAGAATGCGTGAATGGAGGGATAAAGGTCAGTGCTGTGTGAAAGGAGAATAGCAGAATGCGTGAATAGAGGGATAAAGGTCAGCGCTGTCTCCAAGAAGAATAGCAGAATGTGTGAACAGCGGATAAAGGTCAGCGCTGTGTGAAAGGAGAATAGCAGAATGCGTGAATAGAGGGATAAAGGTCAGCGCCGTGTGTAAGGAGAATAGCAGAATGTGTGAAAAGAGGGAAAAAGGTCAGTGCTGTGTGAAAGGAGAATAGCAGAATGTGTGAATAGAGGAATAAAGGTCAACGCTGTGTGAAAGGAGAATAGCAGAATGCTTGAATAGAGGGATAAAGGTCAGCGCTGTGTGAAAGGAGAATAGAAGAATGCGTGAATAGTGGTATAAAGGTCAGCGCCGTGTGTAAGGAGAATAGCAGAATGTGTGAAAAGAGGGAAAAAGGTCAGTGCTGTGTGAAAGGAGAATAGCAGAATGTGTGAATAGAGGAATAAAGGTCAACGCTGTGTGAAAGGAGAATAGCAGAATGCTTGAATAGAGGGATAAAGGTCAGCACTGTGTGAAAGGAGAATAGAAGAATGCGTGAATAGTGGTATAAAGGTCAGCGCTGTGTGAAAGGAGAATAGCAGAATGTGTGAATAGAGGGATAAAGGTCAGCGCTGTGTGAAAGAATAGCAGAATGTGTGAACAGAGGGATAAAGGTCAGCGTTATGTGAAAGGAGAATAGCAGAATGTGTGAATAGAGGGATAAAGGTCAGCGCTGTGTGAAAGGAGAATAGCAGAATGTGTGAATAGAGGGACAAAAGTCAGCGCTGTGTGAAAGAATAGCAGAATGTGTGAATAGAGGGATAAAGGTCAGCGCTGCGTGAAAGGAGAATAGCAGAATGTGTGAATAGAGGGATGAAGGTCAGCAATGTGTGAAGGGAGAATAGCAGAATGTGTAAATAGAGGGGTAAAGGTCAGCGCTCTGTGAAAGGAGAATAGCAGAATGCGTGAATAGAGGGATAAAGGACAGCCCTGTCTGAAAGGAGAATAGCAGCATGTGTGAATAGAGGGATAAAGATCAGCAATTGGTGAAGGGAGAATAGCAGAATGTGTGAATAGAGGGATTAAGGTCAGCGCTGCGTGAAAGGAGAATAGCAGAATCTGTGAACAGCGGAAAAGGGTCAGCGCTGTGTGAAAGGAGAATAGCAGAATGCGCAAATAGAGGGATAAAGGTCAGCACTGTGTGAAAGGAGAATAGCAGAATGTGTGAATAGAGGGATAAAGGTCAGCGCTGTGTGACAGGATAATAGCAGAATGTGTGAATAGAGGGATAAAGGTCAGCGCTGTGTGAAAGGAGAATGGCAGAATGTGTGAAAAGAGGGATAAAGGTCAGCGCTGTGTGAAAGGATAATAGCAGAATGCGTGAATAGAGGGATAAAGGTCAGCAATGTGTGAAAGGAGAATAGCAGAATGCGTAAATAGAGGGATAAATGTCAGTGATGTGGGAAAGGAGAATAGCAGAATGTGTGAATGGAGGGATAAAGGTCAGTGCTGTGTGAAAGGAGAATAGCAGAATGTGTGAATAGAGGGATAAAGGTCAGCGCTGTGTGAAAGGATAATAGCAGAATGCGTGAATAGCGCGATAAAGGTCCGAGCTATGTGAAAACAGAATAGCAGAATGCGTGAATAGAGGGATGAAGGTCAGCACTGTGTGAAAGGAGAATAGCAGAATGTGTGAATAGAGGGATAAAGGTCAGCGATGTGTGAAAGGAGAATTGCAGAATGCGTGAATAGAGGGATAAAGGTCAGCGCCGTGTGAATGCAGAATAGCAGAATGCGTGAATAGCGCGATAAAGGTCCGAGCTATGTGAAAACAGAATAGCAGAATGCGTGAATAGAGGGATGAAGGTCAGCACTGTGTGAAAGGAGAATAGCAGAATGTGTGAATAGAGGGATAAAGGTCAGCGATGTGTGAAAGGAGAATAGCAGAATGTGTGAATGGAGGGATAAAGGTCAGTGTTGTGTGAAAAGAGTAGAGCAGAATGT
Source organism: Scyliorhinus torazame (assembly GCF_047496885.1). Classification (NCBI taxonomy): domain Eukaryota; kingdom Metazoa; phylum Chordata; class Chondrichthyes; order Carcharhiniformes; family Scyliorhinidae; genus Scyliorhinus; species Scyliorhinus torazame. Next base: position 13,558,910 of record NC_092728.1, read on the forward strand.
GTTAATAGAGGGATAAAGGTCAGCGCTGTGTGAAAGGATAATAGCAGAATGCGTGAAAAGAGGGATAAAGGTCAGCGCTGTGTGAAAGGAGAATAGCAGAATGTGTGAAAAGAGGGATCAAGGTCAGCGCTGTGTGAAAGGATAATAGCAGAATGCGTGAATGGAGGGATAAAGGTCAGCGCTGTGTGAAAGGAGAATAGCAGAATGCGTGAATAGAGGGATAAAGGTCAGTGCTGTGTGAAAGGAGAATAGCAGAATGTGTCAATAGAGGGATAAAGGTCAGCAATGTGGGAAAGGAGAACAGCAGAATGTGTGAATATAGGGATAAAGGTCAGTGCTGTGAGAAATGAGAATCGCAGAATGTGTGAATAGAGGGATAAAGGTCAGCGCTGTGTGAAAGGAGAATAGCAGAATTTGTGAATAGCGGATAAAGGTCAGCGCTTTGTGTAAGGAGAATAGCAGAATGTGTGAATAGAGGCATAAAGACAGCGCTGTGTGAAAGGAGAATTGCAGAATGTGTGAATAGAGGGATAAAGTTCAGCGCTGTGTGAAAGGAGAATAGCAGAATGTGTGAATAGAGGGATAAAGTACAGCAATTGGTGAAGGGAGAATAGCAGAATGTCTGAATAGAGGGATTAATGTCAGCGCTGTGTGAAAGGAGAATAGCAGAATATGTGAAGAGAGGGATTAAGGTCAGTGCTGTGTGAAAGGAGAATAGCAGAATGTGTGAAGAGAGGGATTAAGGTCAGCGCTGTGTGAAAGGAGAATAGCAGAATGTGTGAATAGAGGGATAAAGGTCAGCGCTGTGTGAAAGCAGAATAGCAGAATGTGTGAATATAGGGATAAAGGTCAGTGCTGTGTGAAAGGAGAATAGCAGAATGTGTGAACAGCGGACAAAGGTCAGCGCTGTGTGAAAGGAGAATAGCAGAATGTGTGAATAGAGGGATAAAGGCCAGCGCTGTGTGAAAGGAGAATAGCAGAATGTGTGAATAGAGGGATAAAGGTCAGCACTGTTTGCAAGGAGAATAGCAGAATGTGTGAATAGAGGGATAAAGGTCAGCGCTGTGTGAAAGGAGAATTGCAGAATTTGAGGATAGAGGGATAAAGGTCAGCGCTGTGTGAAAGGAGAATAGCAGAATGCCTGAATAGAGTGATTAAGGTCAGCGCTGTGTGAAAGGAGAATAGCAGAATGTGTGAAGAGAGGGATTAAGGTCAGCGCTGTGTGAAAGGAGAATAGCAGAATGTGTGAACAGCGGATAAAGGTCAGCGCTGTGTGAAAGGAGGATAGCAGAATGTGTGAATAGAGGGATAAAGGTCAGCGGCTTGTGAAAGGAGAAAAGAAGGATGTGTGAATAGAGGGAGAAAGGTCAGCACTGTGTGCAAGGAGAATAGCAGAATGTGTGAATAGAGGGATTAAGGTCAGCGCTGTCTCAAAGGAGAATAGCAGGATGTGTGAATAGAGGGATAAAGGTGAACGCTGTGTGAAAGGAGAATAGCAGAATGTGTTAATAGAGGGATAAAGGTCAGCGCTGTGTGAAAGAGAATAGCAGAATGCGTGAATAGAGGGATTAAGGTCAGTGCTGTGTGAAAGGAGAATAGCAGAATGTGTGAATAGAGGGATAAAGGTCAGAGCTGTGTGAAAGGAGAATAGCAGAATGCGTGAATCGAGGGATAAAGGTCAGCGCTGTGTGAAAAGAGAATAGCAGAATGCCTGAATAGAGGGATAAAGGTCAGCTCTGTGTGAAAGGAGAATAGCAGGACACGTGAATAGAGGGATAAAGGTCAGCGACGTGTGAAAGGAGAATAGCAGAATGTGTGAATAGAGAGATAAAGGTCAGCGCTGTGTGAAAGGATAATAGCAGAATGCGTGAATAGAGGGATAAAGTTCAGCGCTGGGTGAAAGGAGAATAGCAGAATGTGTGAAAAGAGGGATAAAGGTCAGCGCTGTGTGAAAGGATAATAGAAGAATGCGTGAATATAGGGATAAAGGTCAGCAATGTGTGAAAGGAGAATAGCAGAATATGTGAAGAGAGGGATAAAGGTCAACGCTGTGTGAAAGGAGAATAGCAGAATGTGTTAATAGTGGGATAAAGGTCAGCACTGTGTGAAAGGAGAATAGCAGAATGCGTGAATAGAGGGATAATGGTCAGGGCTGTGTGAAAGGAGAATAGCAGAATGTGTGAACAGCGGATAAAGGTCAGCACTGTGTGAAAGCAGAATAGAACAATGTGTGAATACATGGATGAAGGTCAGCGCTGTGTGAAAGGAGAATAGCAGGATGTGTGAATAGAGGGATAAAGGTCAGCGCTGTGGGCAAGGAGAATAGCAGAATGCGTGAATGGAGGGATAAAGGTCAGCGCTGTGTGAAAGGAGAATAGCAGAATGCGTGAATAGAGGGATAAAGGTCAGCGCCGTGTGAAAGGAGAATAGCAGAATGTGTGAATAGAGTGATAAAGGTCAGCGCTGGGGGAAAAGAGAATAGCAGAATGCGTGAATAGAGGGATAAAGGTCAGCACTGTGTGAAAGGAGAATTGCAGAATGCGTGAATAGAGGGATAAAGGTCAGCGCCGTGTGAAAGGAGAATAGCAGAATGAGTGAATAGCGCGATAAAGGTCAGGGCTATGTGAAAAGAGAATAGCAGAATGCGTGAATAGAGGGATGAAGGTCAGCACTGTGTGAAAGGAGAATAGCAGAATGTGTGAATAGAGGGATTAAGGTCAGTGCTGTGTGAAAGGAGAATAGCAGAATGTGTGAATAGGGGGATAAAGGTCAGCGCTGTGTGAAAGGAGAATAGCAGAATGTGTGAATAGAGGGATAAAGGTCAGCGATGTGTGAAAGGAGAAGAGCAGAATGTGTGAATGGAGGGATAAAGGTCAGTGTTGTGAGAAAGGAGTAGAGCAGAATGCGTGAAAAGAGGGATAAAGGTCAGCGCTGAGTAATATGGAGAATAGCAGAATGTGTGAAAAGAGGGATCAAGGTCAGTGCTGTGTGAAAGGATAATAGCAGAATGCGTGAATAGAGGGATAAAGGTCAGCAATGTGTGAAAGGATAATAGCAGAATGTGTGAATAGAGGGATAAAGGTCAGCAATTGGTGAAGGGAGAATCGCAGAATGTGTGAATAGATGGATTAAGGTCAGCGCTGTGTGAAAAGAGAATAGCAGAATGTGTGAATAGAGGGATAAAGGTCAGCGCTGTGTGAAAGGATAATAGCAGAATGCGTGAATAGAGGGATAAAGGTCAGCAATGTGTGAAAGGAGAATAGCAGAATGCGTGAATAGAGGGATAAATGTCAGTGATGTGGGAAAGGAGAATAGCAGAATGTGTGAATGGAGGGATAAAGGTCAGTGCTGTGTGAAAGGAGAATAGCAGAATGTGTGAATAGAGGGATTAAGGTCAGCGCTGTGTGAAAGGATAATAGCAGAATGCGTGAATAGAGGGATAAAGTTCAGCGCTGTGTGAAAGGAGAATAGCAGAATGTGTGAAAAGAGGGATAAAGGTTAGCGCTGTGTGAAAGGATAATAGCAGAATGCGTGAATAGAGGGAGAAAGGTCAGCAATGTGTGAAAGGAGAATAGCAGAATGTGTGAATAGAGGAATAAAGGTCAGCGCTGTGTGAAAGGAGAATAGCAGAATGTGTGAATATACGGATAAAGTTCAGCGCTGTGTGAAAGGAGAATAGCAGAATGCGTGAATAGAGGGATAAAGGTCAGCGCTGTGTGAAAGGAGAATAGCAGAATGTGTGTATAGAGGGATAAAGGTCAGTGCTGTGTGAAAGGAGAATAGCAGAATGTGTGAATAGAGGAATAAAGGTCAGCGCTGTGTGAAAGGAGAATAGCAGAATGTGTGAATATACGGATAAAGTTCAGCGCTGTGTGAAAGGAGAATAGCAGAATGCGTGAATAGAGGGATAAAGGTCAGCGCTGTCTCAAAGGAGAATAGCAGGATGTGTGAATAGAGGGATAAAGGTCAGCGCTGTGCGCAAGGTGAATAGCAGAATGCGTGAATGGAGGGATAAAGGTCAGCGCTGTGTGAAAGGAGAATAGCAGAATGCGTGAATAGAGGGATAAAGGTCAGCGCTGTGTGAAAAGAGAATAGCAGAATGTGTGAATAGAGGGATAAAGGTCAGCGCCATGTGAAAGGAGAATAGCAGAATGTGTGAATAGAGGGATAAAGGTCAGCGCTGTGTGAAAGGTGACTAGCAGAAAGTGTGAATAGAGGGATAAAGGTCAGCGCTATGTGTAAGGAGAATAGCAGAATGTGTGAACAGCGGATATAGGTCAGCGCTGTGTGAAAGGAGAATAGCAGAATGTGTGAACAGAGGGAAAAAGGCCAGCACTGTCTGAAAGGAGAATAGCAGAATGTGTGAATAGAGGGATAAAGGTCAGCGCTGTGTGAAAGGAGAATAGCAGAATGCGTGAATAGAGGGATAAAGGTTGGCGCTCTGTGAAAGGAGAATAGCAGAATACGTGAATAGTGGGATAAAGGTCAGCGCTGTGTGAAAGGAGAATAGCAGAATGCGTGAATGGAGGGATAAAGGTCAGTGCTGTGTGAAAGGAGAATAGCAGAATGCGTGAATAGAGGGATAAAGGTCAGCGCTGTCTCCAAGAAGAATAGCAGAATGTGTGAACAGCGGATAAAGGTCAGCGCTGTGTGAAAGGAGAATAGCAGAATGCGTGAATAGAGGGATAAAGGTCAGCGCCGTGTGTAAGGAGAATAGCAGAATGTGTGAAAAGAGGGAAAAAGGTCACTGCTGTGTGAAAGGAGAATAGCAGAATGTGTGAATAGAGGAATAAAGGTCAACGCTGTGTGAAAGGAGAATAGCAGAATGCTTGAATAGAGGGATAAAGGTCAGCGCTGTGTGAAAGGAGAATAGAAGAATGCGTGAATAGTGGTATAAAGGTCAGCGCCGTATGTAAGGAGAATAGCAGAATGTGTGAAAAGAGGGAAAAAGGTCAGTGCTGTGTGAAAGGAGAATAGCAGAATGTGTGAATAGAGGAATAAAGGTCAACGCTGTGTGAAAGGAGAATAGCAGAATGCTTGAATAGAGGGATAAAGGTCAGCACTGTGTGAAAGGAGAATAGAAGAATGCGTGAATAGTGGTATAAAGGTCAGCGCTGTGTGAAAGGAGAATAGCAGAATGTGTGAATAGAGGGATAAAGGTCAGCGCTGTGTGAAAGAATAGCAGAATGTGTGAACAGAGGGATAAAGGCCAGCGTTATGTGAAAGGAGAATAGCAGAATGTGTGAATAGAGGGATAAAGGTCAGCGCTGTGTGAAAGGAGAATAGCAGAATGTGTGAATAGAGGGACAAAAGTCAGCGCTGTGTGAAAGAATAGCAGAATGTGTGAATAGAGGGATAAAGGTCAGCGCTGCGTGAAAGGAGAATAGCAGAATGTGTGAATAGAGGGATGAAGGTCAGCAATGTGTGAAGGGAGAATAGCAGAATGTGTAAATAGAGGGGTAAAGGTCAGCGCTCTGTGAAAGGAGAATAGCAGAATGCGTGAATAGAGGGATAAAGGACAGCCCTGTCTGAAAGGAGAATAGCAGCATGTGTGAATAGAGGGATAAAGATCAGCAATTGGTGAAGGGAGAATAGCAGAATGTGTGAATAGAGGGATTAAGGTCAGCGCTGCGTGAAAGGAGAATAGCAGAATCTGTGAACAGCGGAAAAGGGTCAGCGCTGTGTGAAAGGAGAATAGCAGAATGCGCAAATAGAGGGATAAAGGTCAGCACTGTGTGAAAGGAGAATAGCAGAATGTGTGAATAGAGGGATAAAGGTCAGCGCTGTGTGACAGGATAATAGCAGAATGTGTGAATAGAGGGATAAAGGTCAGCGCTGTGTGAAAGGAGAATGGCAGAATGTGTGAAAAGAGGGATAAAGGTCAGCGCTGTGTGAAAGGATAATAGCAGAATGCGTGAATAGAGGGATAAAGGTCAGCAATGTGTGAAAGGAGAATAGCAGAATGCGTAAATAGAGGGATAAATGTCAGTGATGTGGGAAAGGAGAATAGCAGAATGTGTGAATGGAGGGATAAAGGTCAGTGCTGTGTGAAAGGAGAATAGCAGAATGTGTGAATAGAGGGATAAAGGTCAGCGCTGTGTGAAAGGATAATAGCAGAATGCGTGAATAGAGGGATAAAGGTCAGCGCTGTGTGAAAGGAGAATAGCAGAATGTGTGAAAAGAGGGATAAAGGTTAGCGCTGTGTGAAAGGATAATAGCAGAATGCGTGAATAGAGGGAGAAAGGTCAGCAATGTGTGAAAGGAGAATAGCAGAATGTGTGAATAGAGGAATAAAGGTCAGCGCTGTGTGAAAGGAGAATAGCAGAATGTGTGAATAGAGGGATAAAGTTCAGCGCTGTGTGAAAGGAGAATAGCAGAATGCGTGAATAGAGGGACAAAGGTCAGTGCTGTGTGAAAGGAGAATAGCAGAATGTGTGTATAGAGGGATAAAGGTCAGCAATGTGTGAAAGGAGAATAGCAGAATGTGTGAACAGAGGGATAAAGGTCAGCGCTGTGTGAATGGAGAATAGCAGAATGTGTGAATAGAGGGATAAAGGTCAGCGCTGTCTCAAAGGAGAATAGCAGGATGTGTGAATAGAGGGATAAAGGTCAGCGCTGTGCGCAAGGAGAGTGGCAGAATGCGTGAATGGAGGGATAAAGGTCAGCGCTGTATGAAAAGAGAATAGCAGAATGTGTGAATAGAGGGATAAAGGTCAGCGCCATGTGAAAGGAGAATAGCAGAATGTGTGAATAGAGGGATAAAGGTCAGCACTGTGTGCAAGGAGAATAGCAGAATGTGTGAATAGAGGGATAAAGGTCAGGGCTGTGTGAAAGGAGAATAGCAGAATGTGTGATCTGAGGGATAAAGATCAGTGCTGGGTGAAAGGAGAATAGCAGAATGTGTGAATAGAGGGATAAAGGTCAGCGATGTGTGAAAGGAGACTAGCAGAATGTGTGAATAGAGGGATAAAGGTCAGCGCTGTGTGAAAGGAGAATAGCAGAATGTTTGAATAGAGGGATAAAGGTCAGCGCTGTGTGAAAGGAGACTAGCAGAAAGTGTGAATAGAGGGATAAAGGTCAGCGCTATGTGTAAGGAGAAAAGCAGAATGTGTGAACAGCGGATATAAGTCAGCGCTGTGTGAAAGGAGAATAGCAGAATGTGTGAATAGAGGGATAAAGGTCAGCACTGTCTGAAAGGAGAATAGCAGAATGTGTGAATAGAGGGGTAAAGGTCAGCGCTGTGTGAAAGGAGAATAGCAGAATGCGTGAATAGAGGGATAAAGGTCAGCAATGTGTGAAAGGAGAATAACAGAATGCGTGAATGGAGGGATAAAGGTCAGCGCTGTGTGAAAGAAGAATAGCAGAATGCGTGAATAGTGGGATAAAGGTCAGCGCTGTGTGAAAGGAGAATAGCAGAATGCGTGAATGGAGGGATAAAGGTCAGCGCTGTGTGAAAGGAGAATAGCAGAATGCGTGAATAGAGGGATAAAGGTCAGCGCTGTGTGAAAAGAGAATAGCAGAATGCGTGAATGGAGGGATATAGGAGAGCGCTGTGAGAAAGGAGAATAGAAGAATGCATGGATAGAGGGATAAAGGTCAGCGCTGTGTGAAATGAGAATAGCAGAATATGTGAAGAGCGGGATAAAGGTCAGCGCTGGGTGAAAGGAGAATAGCAGAATGTGTGAATAGCGGGATAAAGGTCAGCGCCGTGTGAAAGGAGAATAGCAGAATGTGTGAATAGTGGGATTAAGGTCAGCGCCGTGTGAAAGGATAATAGCAGAAAGTGTGAATAGAGGGATAAAGGTCAGCAATGTGTGAAAGGAGAATAGCAGAATGCGTGAATAGAGGGATAAAGGTCAGCAATGTGTGAAAGGAGAATAGCAGAATGCGTGAATAGAGGGATAAATGTCAGTGATGTGGGAAAGGAGAATAGCAGAATGTGTGAATGGAGGGATAAAGGTCAGTGCTGTGTGAAAGGAGAATAGCAGAATGTGTGAATAGAGGGATAAAGGTCAGCGCTGTGTGAAAGGATAATAGCAGAATGCGTGAATAGAGGGTGAAAGGTCAGCAATGTGTGAAAGGAGAATAGCAGAATGTGTGAATAGAGGACTAAAGGTCAGCGCTGTGTGAAAGGAGAATAGCAGAATGTGTGAATAGAGGGATAAAGGTCAGCAATGTGTGAAAGGAAAATAGCAGAATGTGTGAATAGAGGGATAAAGGTCAGCGCTGTGTGAATGGAGAATAGCAGAATGTGTGAATAGAGGGATAAAGGTCAGCGCTGTCTCAAAGGAGAATAGAAGGATGTGTGAATAGAGGGATAAAGGTCAGCGCTGTGCGCAAGGAGAGTGGCAGAATGCGTGAATGGAGGGATAAAGGTCAGCGCTGTGTGAAAGGAGAATAGCAGAATGCGTGAATAGAGGGATAAAGGTCAGCGCTGTGTGAAAAGAGAATAGCAGAATGTGTGAATAGAGGGATAAAGGTCAGCGCCATGTGAAAGGAGAATAGCAGAATGTGTGAACTGAGGGATAAAGATCAGTGCTGTGTGAAAGGAGAATAGCAGAATGTGTGAATAGAGGGATAAAGGTCAGCGATGTGTGAAAGGAGACTAGCAGAATGTGTGAATAGAGGGATAAAGGTCAGCGCTGTGTGAAAGGAGAATAGCAGAATGTTTGAATAGAGGGATAAAGGTCAGCGCTGTGTGAAAGGAGACTAGCAGAAAGTGTGAATAGAGGGATAAAGGTCAGCGCTATGTGTAAGGAGAAAAGCAGAATGTGTGAACAGCGGATATAAGTCAGCGCTGTGTGAAAGGAGAATAGCAGAATGTGTGAATAGAGGGATAAAGGTCAGCACTGTCTGAAAGGAGAATAGCAGAATGTGTGAATAGAGGGGTAAAGGTCAGCGCTTTGTGAAAGGAGAATAGCAGAATGCGTGAATAGAGGGATAAAGGTCAGCAATGTGTGAAAGGAGAATAACAGAATGCGTGAATGGAGGGATAAAGGTCAGCGCTGTGTGAAAGTAGAATAGCAGAATGCGTGAATAGTGGGATAAAGGTCAGCGCTGTGTGAAAGGAGAATAGCAGAATGCGTGAATGGAGGGATAAAGGTCAGCGCTGTGTGAAAGGAGAATAGCAGAATGCGTGAATAGAGGGATAAAGGTCAGCGCTGTGTGAAAAGAGAATAGCAGAATGCGTGAATGGAGGGATAAAGGAGAGCGCTGTGAGAAAGAAGAATAGAAGAATGCATGGATAGAGGGATAAAGGTCAGCGCTGTGTGAAAGGAGACTCGCAGAATATGTGAAGAGCGGGATAAAGGTCAGCGCTGGGTGAAAGGAGAATAGCAGAATGTGTGATCTGAGGGATAAAGATCAGTGCTGTGTGAAAGGAGAATAGCAGAATGTGTGAATAGAGGGATAAAGGTCAGCGATGTGTGAAAGGAGACTAGCAGAATGTGTGAATAGAGGGATAAAGGTCAGCGCTGTGTGAAAGGAGAATAGCAGAATGTTTGAATAGAGGGATAAAGGTCAGCGCTGTGTGAAAGGAGACTAGCAGAAAGTGTGAATAGAGGGATAAAGGTCAGCGCTATGTGTAAGGAGAAAAGCAGAATGTGTGAACAGCGGATATAAGTCAGCGCTGTGTGAAAGGAGAATAGCAGAATGTGTGAATAGAGGGATAAAGGTCAGCACTGTCTGAAAGGAGAATAGCAGAATGTGTGAATAGAGGGGTAAAGGTCAGCGCTGTGTGAAAGGAGAATAGCAGAATGCGTGAATAGAGGGATAAAGGTCAGCAATGTGTGAAAGGAGAATAACAGAATGCGTGAATGGAGGGATAAAGGTCAGCGCTGTGTGAAAGTAGAATAGCAGAATGCGTGAATAGTGGGATAAAGGTCAGCGCTGTGTGAAAGGAGAATAGCAGAATGCGTGAATGGAGGGATAAAGGTCAGCGCTGTGTGAAAGGAGAATAGCAGAATGCGTGAATAGAGGGATAAAGGTCAGCGCTGTGTGAAAAGAGAATAGCAGAATGCGTGAATGGAGGGATATAGGAGAGCGCTGTGAGAAAGGAGAATAGAAGAATGCATGGATAGAGGGATAAAGGTCAGCGCTGTGTGAAATGAGAATAGCAGAATATGTGAAGAGCGGGATAAAGGTCAGCGCTGGGTGAAAGGAGAACAGCAGAATGTGTGAATAGCGGGATAAAGGTCAGCGCCGTGTGAAAGGAGAATAGCAGAATGTGTGAATAGTGGGATTAAGGTCAGCGCCGTGTGAAAGGATAATAGCAGAAAGTGTGAATAGAGGGATAAAGGTCAGCAATGTGTGAAAGGAGAATAGCAGAATGCGTGAATAGAGGGATAAAGGTCAGCAATGTGTGAAAGGAGAATAGCAGAATGCGTGAATAGAGGGATAAATGTCAGTGATGTGGGAAAGGAGAATAGCAGAATGTGTGAATGGAGGGATAAAGGTCAGTGCTGTGTGAAAGGAGAATAGCAGAATGTGTGAATAGAGGGATAAAGGTCAGCGCTGTGTGAAAGGATAATAGCAGAATGCGTGAATAGAGGGAGAAAGGTCAGCAATGTGTGAAAGGAGAATAGCAGAATGTGTGAATAGAGGACTAAAGGTCAGCGCTGTGTGAAAGGAGAATGGCAGAATGTGTGAATAGAGGGATAAAGGTCAGCAATGTGTGAAAGGAAAATAGCAGAATGTGTGAATAGAGGGATAAAGGTCAGCGCTGTGAGAATGGAGAATAGCAGAATGTGTGAATAGAGGGATAAAGGTCAGCGCTGTCTCAAAGGAGAATAGCAGGATGTGTGAATAGAGGGATAAAGGTCAGCGCTGTGCGCAAGGAGAGTGGCAGAATGCGTGAATGGAGGGATAAAGGAGAGCGCTGTGAGAAAGGAGAATAGAAGAATGCATGGATAGAGGGATAAAGGTCAGCGCTGTGTGAAAGGAGAATCGCAGAATATGTGAAGAGCGGGATAAAGGTCAGCGCTGGGTGAAAGGAGAATAGCAGAATGTGTGATCTGAGGGATAAAGATCAGTGCTGTGTGAAAGGAGAATAGCAGAATGTGTGAATAGAGGGATAAAGGTCAGCGATGTGTGAAAGGAGACTAGCAGAATGTGTGAATAGAGGGATAAAGGTCAGCGCTGTGTGAAAGGAGAATAGCAGAATGTTTGAATAGAGGGATAAAGGTCAGCGCTGTGTGAAAGGAGACTAGCAGAAAGTGTGAATAGAGGGATAAAGGTCAGCGCTATGTGTAAGGAGAAAAGCAGAATGTGTGAACAGCGGATATAAGTCAGCGCTGTGTGAAAGGAGAATAGCAGAATGTGTGAATAGAGGGATAAAGGTCAGCACTGTCTGAAAGGAGAATAGCAGAATGTGTGAATAGAGGGGTAAAGGTCAGCGCTGTGTGAAAGGAGAATAGCAGAATGCGTGAATAGAGGGATAAAGGTCAGCAATGTGTGAAAGGAGAATAACAGAATGCGTGAATGGAGGGATAAAGGTCAGCGCTGTGTGAAAGTAGAATAGCAGAATGCGTGAATAGTGGGATAAAGGTCAGCGCTGTGTGAAAGGAGAATAGCAGAATGCGTGAATGGAGGGATAAAGGTCAGCGCTGTGTGAAAGGAGAATAGCAGAATGCGTGAATAGAGGGATAAAGGTCAGCGCTGTGTGAAAAGAGAAAAGCAGAATGCGTGAATGGAGGGATATAGGAGAGCGCTGTGAGAAAGGAGAATAGAAGAATGCATGGATAGAGGGATAAAGGTCAGCGCTGTGTGAAATGAGAATAGCAGAATATGTGAAGAGCGGGATAAAGGTCAGCGCTGGGTGAAAGGAGAACAGCAGAATGTGTGAATAGCGGGATAAAGGTCAGCGCCGTGTGAAAGGAGAATAGCAGAATGTGTGAATAGTGGGATTAAGGTCAGCGCCGTGTGAAAGGATAATAGCAGAAAGTGTGAATAGAGGGATAAAGGTCAGCAATGTGTGAAAGGAGAATAGCAGAATGCGTGAATAGAGGGATAAAGGTCAGCAATGTGTGAAAGGAGAATAGCAGAATGCGTGAATAGAGGGATAAATGTCAGTGATGTGGGAAAGGAGAATAGCAGAATGTGTGAATGGAGGGATAAAGGTCAGTGCTGTGTGAAAGGAGAATAGCAGAATGTGTGAATAGAGGGATAAAGGTCAGCGCTGTGTGAAAGGATAATAGCAGAATGCGTGAATAGAGGGAGAAAGGTCAGCAATGTGTGAAAGGAGAATAGCAGAATGTGTGAATAGAGGACTAAAGGTCAGCGCTGTGTGAAAGGAGAATGGCAGAATGTGTGAATAGAGGGATAAAGGTCAGCGCCATGTGAAAGGAGAATAGCAGAATGTGTGAATAGAGGGATAAAGGTCAGCACTGTGTTCAAGGAGAATAGCAGAATGTGTGAATAGAGGGATAAAGGTCAGGGCTGTGTGAAAGGAGAATAGCAGAATGTGTGAACTGAGGGATAAAGATCAGTGCTGTGTGAAAGGAGAATAGCAGAATGTGTGAATAGAGGGATAAAGGTCAGCGATGTGTGAAAGGAGACTAGCAGAATGTGTGAATAGAGGGATAAAGGTCAGCGCTGTGTGAAAGGAGAATAGCAGAATGTTTGAATAGAGGGATAAAGGTCAGCGCTGTGTGAAAGGAGACTAGCAGAAAGTGTGAATAGAGGGATAAAGGTCAGCGCTATGTGTAAGGAGAAAAGCAGAATGTGTGAACAGCGGATATAAGTCAGCGCTGTGTGAAAGGAGAATAGCAGAATGTGTGAATAGAGGGATAAAGGTCAGCACTGTCTGAAAGGAGAATAGCAGAATGTGTGAATAGAGGGGTAAAGGTCAGCGCTTTGTGAAAGGAGAATAGCAGAATGCGTGAATAGAGGGATAAAGGTCAGCAATGTGTGAAAGGAGAATAACAGAATGCGTGAATGGAGGGATAAAGGTCAGCGCTGTGTGAAAGTAGAATAGCAGAATGCGTGAATAGTGGGATAAAGGTCAGCGCTGTGTGAAAGGTGAATAGCAGAATGCGTGAATGGAGGGATAAAGGTCAGCGCTGTGTGAAAGGAGAATAGCAGAATGCGTGAATAGAGGGATAAAGGTCAGCGCTGTGTGAAAAGAGAATAGCAGAATGCGTGAATGGTGGGATAAAGGAGAGCGCTGTGAGAAAGGAGAATAGAAGAATGCATGGATAGAGGGATAAAGGTCAGCGCTGTGTGAAAGGAGAATCGCAGAATATGTGAAGAGCGGGATAAAGGTCAGCGCTGGGTGAAAGGAGAATAGCAGAATGTGTGAATAGCGGGATAAAGGTCAGCGCCGTGTGAAAGGAGAATAGCAGAATGTGTGAATAGTGGGATTAAGGTCAGCGCCGTGTGAAAGGATAATAGCAGAATGTGTGAATAGAGGGATAAAGGTCAGCGCTGTGTGAAAAGTGAATAGCAGAATGCGTGAATAGAGGGATAAAGGTCAGCTCTGTGTGAAAGGAGAATAGCAGGACACGTGAATAGAGGGATAAAGGTCAGCGACGTGTGAAAGGAGAATAGCAGAATGTGTGAATAGAGAGATAAAGGTCAGCGCTGTGTGAAAGGATAATAGCAGAATGCGTGAATAGAGGGATAAAGGTCAGCGCTGGGTGAAAGGAGAATAGCAGAATGTGTGAAAAGAGGGATAAAGGTCAGCGCTGTGTGAAAGGATAATAGAAGAATGCGTGAATAGAGGGATAAAGGTCAGCGCTGTGGGCAAGGAGAATAGCAGAATGCGTGAATGGAGGGATAAAGGTCAGCGCTGTGTGAAAGGAGAATAGCAGAATGCGTGAATAGAGGGATAAAGGTCAGCGCCGTGTGAAAGGAGAATAGCAGAATGTGTGAATATTGTGATAAAGGTCAGCGCTGGGTGAAAGGAGAATTGCAGAATGCGTGAATAGAGGGATAAAGGTCAGCGCCGTGTGAATGCCGAATAGCAGAATGCGTGAATAGCGCGATAAAGGTCCGGGCTATGTGAAAACAGAATAGCAGAATGCGTGAATAGAGGGATGAAGGTCAGCACTGTGTGAAAGGAGAATAGCAGAATGTGTGAATAGAGGGATAAAGGTCAGCGATGTGTGAAAGGAGAATAGCAGAATGTGTGAATGGAGGGATAAAGGTCAGTGTTGTGTGAAAGGAGTAGAGCAGAATGTGTGAATAGAGGGATAAAGGTCAGCGCTGTGTGAAAGGATAATAGCAGAATGCGTGAAAAGAGGGATAAAGGTCAGCGCTGTGTGAAAGGAGAATAGCAGAATGTGTGAAAAGAGGGATCAAGGTCAGCGCTGTGTGAAAGGATAATAGCAGAATGCGTGAATGGAGGGATAAAGGTCAGCGCTGTGTGAAAGGAGAATAGCAGAATGCGTGAATAGAGGGATAAAGGTCAGTGCTGTGTGAAAGGAGAATAGCAGAATGTGTCAATAGAGGGATAAAGGTCAGCAATGCGGGAAAGGAGAACAGCAGAATGTGTGAATATAGGGATAAAGGTCAGTGCTGTGAGAAATGAGAATAGCAGAATGTGTGAATAGAGGGATAAAGGTCAGCGCTGTGTGAAAGGAGAATAGCAGAATTTGTGAATAGCGGATAAAGGTCAGCGCTTTGTGTAAGGAGAATAGCAGAATGTGTGAATAGAGGGATAAAGTTCAGCGCTGTGTGAAAGGAGAATAGCAGAATGTGTGAATAGAGGGATAAAGTACAGCAATTGGTGAAGGGAGAATACCAGAATGTCTGAATAGAGGGATTAAGGTCAGCGCTTGTGAAAGGAGAATAGCAGAATATGTGAAGAGAGGGATTAAGGTCAGTGCTGTGTGAAAGGAGAATAGCAGAATGTGTGAAGAGAGGGATTAAGGTCAGCGCTGTGTGAAAGGAGAATAGCAGAATGTATGAATAGAGGGATAAAGGTCAGCGCTGTGTGAAAGCAGAATAGCAGAATGTGTGAATATAGGGATAAAGGTCAGTGCTGTCTGAAAGGAGAATAGCAGAATGTGTGAACAGCGGACAAAGGTCAGCGCTGTGTGAAAGGAGAATAGCAGAATGTGTGAATAGAGGGATAAAGGTTAGCGCTGTGTGAAAGGAGAATAGCAGAATGTGTGAATAGAGGGATAAAGGTCAGCACTGTTTGCAAGGAGAATAGCAGAATGTGTGAATAGAGGGATAAAGGTCAGCGCTGTGTGAAAGGAGAATTGCAGAATTTGAGGATAGAGGGATAAAGGTCAGCGCTGTGTGAAAGGAGAATAGCAGAATGTCTGAATAGAGTGATTAAGGTCAGCGCTGTGTGAAAGCAGAATAGCAGAATGTGTGAAGAGAGGGATTAAGGTCAGCGCTGTGTGAAAGGAGAATAGCAGAATGTGTGAACAGCGGATAAAGGTCAGCGCTGTGTGAAAGGAGAATAGCAGAATGTGTGAATAGAGGGATAAAGGTCAGCGGCTTGTGAAAGGAGAAAGAAGGATGTGTGAATAGAGGGAGAAAGGTCAGCACTGTGTGCAAGGAGAATAGCAGAATGTGTGAATAGAGGGATTAAGGTCAGCGCTGTCTCAAAGGAGAATAGCAGGATGTGTGAATAGAGGGATAAAGGTGAACGCTGTGTGAAAGGAGAATAGCAGAATGTGTTAATAGAGGGATAAAGGTCAGCGCTGTGTGAAAGAGAATAGCAGAATGCGTGAATAGAGGGATTAAGGTCAGTGCTGTGTGAAAGGAGAATAGCAGAATGTGTGAATAGAGGGATAAAGGTCAGAGCTGTGTGAAAGGAGAATAGCAGAATGCGTGAATCGAGGGATAAAGGTCAGCAATGTGTGAAAGGAGAATAACAGAATGCGTGAATGGAGGGATAAAGGTCAGCGCTGTGTGAAAGGAGAATAGCAGAATGCGTGAATAGTGGGATAAAGGTCAGCGCTGTGTGAAAGGAGAATAGCAGAATGCGTGAATGGAGGGATAAAGGTCAACGCTGTGTGAAAGGAGAATAGCAGAATGCGTGAATAGAGGGATAAAGGTCAGCGCTGTGTGAAAAGAGAATAGCAGAATGCGTGAATAGAGGGATAAAAGAGAGCGCTGTGAGAAAGGAGAATAGAAGAATGTGTGGATAGAGGGATAAAGGTCAGCGCTGTGTGAAAGGAGAATAGCAGAATATGTGAAGAGCGGGATAAAGGTCAGCGCTGTGTGAAAGGAGAATAGCAGAATGTGTCAATAGTGGGATAAAGGTCAGCGCCGTGTGAAAGGAGAATAGCAGAATGTGTGAATAGTGGGATTAAGGTCAGCGCCGTGTGAAAGGAGAATAGCAGAATGTGTGAATAGAGGGATAAAGGTCAGCGCTGTGTGAAAAGAGAATAGCAGAATGCCTGAATAGAGGGATAAAGGTCAGCTCTGTGTGAAAGGAGAATAGCAGGACACGTGAATAGAGGGATAAAGGTCAGCGACGTGTGAAAGGAGAATAGCAGAATGTGTGAATAGAGAGATAAAGGTCAGCGCTGTGTGAAAGGATAATAGCAGAATGCGTGAATAGAGGGATAAAGTTCAGCGCTGGGTGAAAGGAGAATAGCAGCATGTGTGAAAAGAGGGATAAAGGTCAGCACTGTGTGAAAGGATAATAGAAGAATGCGTGATTAGAGGGATAAAGGTCAGCAATGTGTGAAAGGAGAATAGCAGAATATGTGAAGAGAGGGATAAAGGTCAACGCTGTGTGAAAGGAGAATAGCAGAATGTGTTAATAGAGGGATAAAGGTCAGCACTGTGTGAAAGGAGAATAGCAGAATGCGTGAATAGAGGGATAATGGTCAGGGCTGTGTGAAAGGAGAATAGCAGAATGTGTGAACAGCGGATAAAGGTCAGCACTGTGTGAAAGCAGAATAGCACAATGTGTGAATACATGGATGAAGGTCATTGCTGTGTGAAAGGAGAATAGCAGGATGTGTGAATAGAGGGATAAAGGTCAGCGCTGTGGGCAAGGAGAATTGCAGAATGCGTGAATAGAGGGATACAGGTCAGCGCCGTGTGAAAGGAGAAGAGCAGAATGCGTGAATAGCGCGATAAAGGTCAGGGCTATGTGAAAAGAGAATAGCAGAATGCGTGAATAGAGGGATGAAGGTCAGCACTGTGTGAAAGGAAAATAGCAGAATGTGTGAATAGAGGGATTAAGGTCAGTGCTGTGTGAAAGGAGAATAGCAGAATGTGTGAATAGGGGGATAAAGGTCAGCGCTGTGTGAAAGGAGAATAGCAGAATGTGTGAATAGAGGGATAAAGGTCAGCGATGTGCGAAAGGAGAAGAGCAGAATGTGTGAATGGAGGGATAAAGGTCAGTGTTGTGTGAAAGGAGTAGAGCAGAATGTGTGAATAGAGGGATAAAGGTCAGCGCTGTGTGAAAGGATAATAGCAGAATGCGTGAAAAGAGGGATAAAGGTCAGCGCTGTGTGAAAGGATAATAGCAGAATGCGTGAATAGAGGGATAAAGGTCAGCAATGTGTGAAAGGATAATAGCAGAATGTGTGAATAGAGGGATAAAGGTCAGCGCTGTGTGAAAGGATAATAGCAGAATGCGTGAATGGAGGAATAAAGGTCAGCGCTGTGTGAAAGGAGAATAGCAGAATGCGTGAATAGAGGGATAAAGGTCAGCAATGTGTGAAAGGATAATAGCAGAATGTGTGAATAGAGGGATAAAGGTCAGCGCTGTGTGAAAGGATAATAGCAGAATGCGTGAATGGAGGAATAAAGGTCAGCGCTGTGTGAAAGGAGAATAGCAGAATGCGTGAATAGAGGGATAAAGGTCAGTGCTGTGTGAAAGGAGAATAGCAGAATGTGTCAATAGAGGGATAAAGGTCAGCAATGTGGGAAAGGAGAACAGCAGAATGTGTGAATATAGGGATAAAGGTCAGTGCTGTGAGAAATGAGAATAGCAGAATGTGTGAATAGAGGGATAAAGGTCAGCGCTGTGTGAAAGGAGAATAGCAGAATTTGTGAATAGCGGATAAAGGTCAGCGCTTTGTGTAAGGAGAATAGCAGAATGTGTGAATAGAGGCATAAAGACAGCGCTGTGTGAAAGGAGAATTGCAGAATGTGTGAATAGAGGGATAAAGTTCAGTGCTGTGTGAAAGGAGAATAGCAGAATGTGTGAATAGAGGGATAAAGTACAGCAATTGGTGAAGGGAGAATAGCAGAATGTCTGAATAGAGGGATTAAGGTCTGCGCTGTGTGAAAGGAGAATAGCAGAATATGTGAAGAGAGGGATTAAGGTCAGTACTGTGTGAAAGGAGAATAGCAGAATGTGTGAAGATAGGGATTCAGGTCAGCGCTGTGTGAAAGGAGAATAGCAGAATGTGTGAATAGAGGGATAAAGGTCAGCGCTGTGTGAAAGCAGAATAGCAGAATGTGTGAATATAGGGATAAAGGTCAGTGCTGTGTGAAAGGAGAATAGCAGAATGTGTGAACAGCGGACAAAGGTCAGCGCTGTGTGAAAGGAGAATAGCAGAATGTGTGAATAGAGGGATAAAGGTCAGCGCTGTGTGAAAGGAGAATAGCAGAATGTGTGAATAGAGGTATAAAGGTCAGCACTGTTTGCAAGGAGAATAGCAGAATGTGTGAATAGAGGGATAAAGGTCAGCGCTGTGTGAAAGGAGAATTGCAGAATTTGAGGATAGAGGGATAAAGGTCAGCGCTGTGTGAAAGGAGAATAGCAGAATGTCTGAATAGAGTGATTAAGGTCAGCGCTGTGTGAAAGGAGAATAGCAGAATGTGTGAAGAGAGGGATTAAGGTCAGCGCTGTGTGAAAGGAGAATAGCAGAATGTGTGAACAGCGGATAAAGGTCAGCGCTGTGTGAAAGGAGAATAGCAGAATATGTGAATAGAGGGATAAAGGTCAGCGGCTTGTGAAAGGAGAAAAGAAGGATGTGTGAATAGAGGGACAAAGGTCAGCACTGTGTGCAAGGAGAATAGCAGAATGTGTGAATAGAGGGATTAAGGTCAGCGCTGTCTCAAAGGAGAATAGCAGGATGTGTGAATAGAGGGATAAAGGTGAACGCTGTGTGAAAGGAGAATAGCAGAATGTGTTAATAGAGGGATAAAGGTCAGCGCTGTGTGAAAGAGAATAGCAGAATGCGTGAATAGAGGGATTAAGGTCAGTGCTGTGTGAAAGGAGAATAGCAGAATGTGTGAATAGAGGGATAAAGGTCAGAGCTGTGTGAAAGGAGAATAGCAGAATGCGTGAATCGAGGGATAAAGGTCAGTGCTGTGTGAAAGGAGAATAGCAGAATGTGTGAATAGAGGGATAAAGGTCAGCGCTGTGTGAAAGGAGAATAGCAGAGGGTGTGAATAGAGAGATAAACGTCAGCGCTGCGTGAAAGGAGAATAGCAGAATGCGTGAATAGAGGGATAAAGGTCAGCGCTGTGTGAAAGGAGACTAGCAGAATGTGTGAACAGCGGATATAGGTCAGCGCTGTGTGAAAGGAGAATAGCAGAATGCGTGAATAGAGGGATAAAGGTCCGCGTCGTGTGAAAGGAGAATAGCAGAATGTGTGAATAGATTGATAAAGGTCAGCGCTGTGTGAAAAGAGAATAGCAGAATGCGTGAATAGAGGGTTAGAGGTCAGCACTGTGTGAAAGGAGAATAGCAGAATGCGTGAATAGAGGGATAAAGGTCAGCGCTATGTGAAAGAGAATAGCAGAATGTGTGAATAGAGGGATAAAGGTCAGCGCTGTGTGAAAGGAGAATAGTAGAAAGCGTGTATAGAGGGATAAAGGTCAGCACTGTGTGAAAGGAGAATAGCAGAATTTGTGAATAGAGGGATAAAGTTCAGCGCTGTGTGAAAGGAGAATAGCAGAATGTGTGAATAGAGGAATAAAGGTCAGCGATGTGTGAAAGCAGTATAGCAGAATGTGTGAAAGGAGGGATAAAGGTCAGCGCTGTGTGAAAGGAGATTGGCAGAATGTGTGAATAGAGGGATAAAGGTCAGATCTGTGTGAAAGGATAATAGCAAAATGCGTGATTAGAGGGAATAAAGTCAGCGCTGTGTGAAAGGACAATAGCAGAATGTGTGAAAAGAGGGATAAAGGTCAGCGCTGTGTGAAAGGATAATAGCAGAATGCGTGAATAGAGGGATAAAGGTCAGCAATGTGTGAAAGGAAAATAGCAGAATGTGTGAATAGAGGGATAAAGGTCAGCGCTGTGTGAAAGGAGAATAGCAGAATGTGTGAAGAGAGGGATAAAGGTCAGCGCTGTGTGAAAGGAGAATAGCAGATTTTGTGAATAGCGGATAAAGGTCAGCGCTTTGTGTAAAGAGAATAGCAGAATGTGTGATTAGAGGGATAAAGGTCAGCGCTGTGTGAAAGGAGAATTGCAGAATGTGTGAATAGAGGGATACAGTACAGTAATTGGTGAAGGGAGAATAGCAGAATGTGTGAATAGAGGGATGAAGTACAGTAATTCGTGAAGGGAGAATAGCAGAATGCGTGAATAGAGGGATAAAGGTCAGCGCTGTGTGAAAGGAGAATAGCAGAATGTGTGAAGAGAGGGATTAAGGTCAGCGCTGTGTGAAAGGAGAATAGCAGAATGTGTGATCAGCGGGATAAAGGTCAGCGCTGTGTGAAAGGAGAATAGAAGAATATGTGAATAGCGGGATAAAGGTCAGCGCCGTGTGAAAGGAGAATAGCAGAATGTGTGAAGAGAGGGATAAAGGTCAGCGCCGTGTGAAAGGAGAATAGCAGAATGTGTGATCAGCGTGATAAATGTCAGCGCTGTGTGAAAGGAGAATAGCAGAATGTGTGAATAGAGGGATAAAGGTCAGGGCTGTGTGATAGGAGAATAGCAGAATGTGTGAATAGAGGGATAAATGTCAGCGCTGTGTGAAAGGAGAATAGCAGAATGTGTGAATAGAGGGATAAAGGTCAGGGCTGTGTGAAAGGAGAATAGAAGAATGTGTGAATAGAGGGATAAATGTCAGCACTGTGTGAAAGGAGAATAGCAGAATGTGTGAATAGTGGGATAAAGGTCAGCGCTGTGTGAAAAGAGAATAGCAGAATGCGTGAATAGAGGGAAAAAGGTCAGCGCTGTGTGAAAGAGAATAGCAGAATGCGTGAATAGAGGGATTAAGGTCAGTGCTGTGTGAAAGGAGAATAGCAGGATGTGTGAATAGAGGGATAAAGGTCAGAGCTGTGTGAAAGGAGAATAGCAGAATGCGTGAATCGAGGGATAAAGGTCAGTGCTGTGTGAAAGGAGAATAGCAGAATGTGTGAATAGAGGGATAAAGGTCAGCGCTGTGTGAAAGGGGAATATCAGAATGTGTGAATAGAGGGATAAAGGTCAGCGCTGTGTGAAAGGGGAATATCAGAATGTGTGAATGGAGGGATAAAGGCCAGCGCTGTGTGAAAGGAGAATAACAGAGTGTGTGAATAGAGAGATAAACGTCAGCGCTGCGTGAAAGGAGAATAGCAGAATGTGTGAATAGAGGGATAAAGGAGAGCGCTGTGAGAAAGGAGAATAGCAGAATGCGAGAATAGAGGGATAAAGGTCAGCGCTGTATGAAATCAGAATAGCAGAATACGTGAAAAGAGGGATAAAGGTCAGCACTAAGTGAAAGGAGAATAGCAGAATGTGTGAATAGAGGGATAAAGGTCAGCACTGTGTGAAAGGAGAATAGCAGAATGCGTGAAAAGAGGGATAAAGGTCAGCACTGTGTGAAAGGAGAATAGCAGAATGTGTGAATAGAGGGATAAAGGTCAGCGCCTTGTGAAAGGAGAATAGCAGCATGAGTGAATAGAGGGATAAAGGTCAGCACTGTGTGCAAGGAGAATAGCAGAATGTGTGAATAGAAGAATAAAGGTCAGCACTGTGTGAAAGGAGAATAGCAGAATGTGTGAATAGAGGGATTGAGGTCAGTGCTGTGTGAAAGGAGAATAGCAGAATGCGTGAATAGAGGGATTAAGGTCTGTGCTGTGTGAAAGGAGAATAGCAGAATGTGTGAATAGAGGGATAAAGGTCAGCGATGTGTGAAAGGAGAATAGCAGAATGTGTGAATAGAGGGATAAAGGTCAGCGCCTTGTGAAAGGAGAATAGCAGCATGAGTGAATAGAGGGATAAAGGTCAGCACTGTGTGCAAGCAGAATAGCAGAATGTGTGAATAGAAGAATAAAGGTCAGCACTGTGTGAAAGGAGAATAGCAGAATGTGTGAATAGAGGGATTGAGGTCAGTGCTGTGTGAAAGGAGAATAGCAGAATGCGTGAATAGAGGGATTAAGGTCTGTGCTGTGTGAAAGGAGAATAGCAGAATGTGTGAATAGAGGGATAAAGGTCAGCGATGTGTGAAAGTAGAATAGCAGAATATGTGAATAGAGGGATTAAGGTCAGTGCTGTGTGAAAGGAGAATAGCAGAATGTGTGAATAGAGGAATAAAGGTAAGCGCTGTGTGAAAGGAGAATAGCAGATTGTGTGAATAGAGGGATAAATGTCAGCGATGTGTGAAAGGAGTATAGCAGAATGTGTGAATGGAGGGATAAATGTCAGCGCTGTGTGAAAGGAGAATAGCAGCATGAGTGAATAGAGGGATAAAGGTCAGCACTGTGTGCAAGCAGAATAGCAGAATGTGTGAATAGAAGAATAAAGGTCAGCACTGTGTGAAAGGAGAATAGCAGAATGTGTGAATAGAGGGATTGAGGTCAGTGCTGTGTGAAAGGAGAATAGCAGAATGCGTGAATAGAGGGATTAAGGTCTGTGCTGTGTGAAAGGAGAATAGCAGAATGTGTGAATAGAGGGATAAAGGTCAGCGATGTGTGAAAGTAGAATAGCAGAATATGTGAATAGAGGGATTAAGGTCAGTGCTGTGTGAAAGGAGAATAGCAGAATGTGTGAATAGAGGAATAAAGGTAAGCGCTGTGTGAAAGGAGAATAGCAGATTGTGTGAATAGAGGGATAAATGTCAGCGATGTGTGAAAGGAGTATAGCAGAATGTGTGAATGGAGGGATAAATGTCAGCGCTGTGTGAAAGGAGAATAGCAGAATGTGTGAATAGAGGGATAAAGGTCAGAGCTGTGTGAAAGGATAAAAGCAGAATGCGTGAATAGAGGGATTAAGGTCAGGGTTGTGTGAAACAAGAATAACAGAATGTGTGAATTGAGGGACAAAGGTCAGTGCTGTGTGAAAGGAGAATAGCAGAATGTATGAATAGAGGGATAAAGGTCAGCGATGTGTGAAAGGAGAATAGCAGAATGTGTGAATAGAGGGATAAAGGTCAGGGCTGTGTGAAAGGCAAATAGCAGAATGTGTGAATAGAGGGATAAGGGTCAGCACTGTGTGAAAGGAGAATAGCAGAATGTGTGAATAGAGGGATAAAGGTCAGCGCTGTGTGAAAGGAGAATAGCAGAATGTGTGAATAGAGGGATAAAGGTCTGCGCTGTGTGAAAGGAGAATAGCAGAATGTGCGAATAGCGGGATAAAGGTCAGCGCTGTGTGCAAGGAGATTAGCATAATGTGTGAATTGAGGGATAAAGGTCAGCGCTGTGTGAAAGGAGAATAGCAGAATGTGTGAATAGAGGGATAAAGGTCAGCGCCTTGTGCAAGGAGAATAGCAGAATGTGTGAATAGAGGGATAAAGGTCAGGGCTGTGTGAAAGGAGAACAGCAGAATGTGTGAATAGAGGGATAAAGGTCAGCGCTGTCTCTGGGGAGAATAGCAGGATGTGTGAATAGAGGGATAATGGTCAGCGCTGTGTGCAAGGAGAATAGCAGAATGTGTGAATAGTGGGATAAAGGTCAGCGCCGTGTGAAAGGAGAATAGCAGAATGCGTGAATAGAGGGATAAAGGTCAGCGCTGTGTGAAAATAGAATAGCAGAATGCGTGAATAGAGGGATAAAGGTCAGCACTGTGTGAAAGGAGAATAGCAGAATGTGTGAATAGAGGGATTAAGGTCAGTGCTGTGTGAAAGGAGAATAGCAGAATGTGTGAATAGAGGGATAAAGATCAGCGCTGTGTGAAAGGAGAATAGCAGAATGTGTGAATGGAGGGATAAAGGTCAGTGCTGTGTGAAAGAAGAATAGCAGAATGTGTGAATAGAGGGATAAAGGGCAGTGCTGTGTGAAAGGAGAATAGCAGAATGTGTGAATAGAGGGATAAAGATCAGCGCTGTGTGAAAGGAGAATAGCAGAATGTGTGAATGGAGGGATAAAGATCAGCGCTGTGGGAAAGGAGAATAGCAGAATGTGTGAAGGGAGGGATAAAGGTCAGCGATGTGTGAAAGGAGAATAGCAGAATGTGTGAATAGAGGGATTAAGGTCAGGGTTGTGTGAAACAAGAATAACAGAATGTGTGAATTGAGGGACAAAGGTCAGTGCTGTGTGAAAGGAGAATAGCAGAATGTATGAATAGAGGGATAAAGGTCAGCGATGTGTGAAAGGAGAATAGCAGAATGTGTGAATAGAGGGATAAAGGTCAGGGCTGTGTGAAAGGCAAATAGCAGAATGTGTGAATAGAGGGATAAGGGTCAGCACTGTGTGAAAGGAGAATAGCAGAATGTGTGAATAGAGGGATAAAGGTCAGCGCTGTGTGAAAGGAGAATAGCAGAATGTGTGAATAGAGGGATAAAGGTCTGCGCTGTGTGAAAGGAGAATAGCAGAATGTGCGAATAGCGGGATAAAGGTCAGCGCTGTGTGCAAGGAGATTAGCATAATGTGTGAATTGAGGGATAAAGGTCAGCGCTGTGTGAAAGGAGAATAGCAGAATGTGTGAATAGAGGGATAAAGGTCAGCGCCTTGTGCAAGGAGAATAGCAGAATGTGTGAATAGAGGGATAAAGGTCAGGGGTGTGTGAAAGGAGAACAGCAGAATGTGTGAATAGAGGGATAAAGGTCAGCGCTGTCTCTGGGGAGAATAGCAGGATGTGTGAATAGAGGGATAATGGTCAGCGCTGTGTGCAAGGAGAATAGCAGAATGTGTGAATAGTGGGATAAAGGTCAGCGCCGTGTGAAAGGAGAATAGCAGAATGCGTGAATAGAGGGATAAAGGTCAGCGCTGTGTGAAAATAGAATAGCAGAATGCGTGAATAGAGGGTAAAGGTCAGCACTGTGTGAAAGGAGAATAGCAGAATGTGTGAATAGAGGGATTAAGGTCAGTGCTGTGTGAAAGGAGAATAGCAGAATGTGTGAATAGAGGGATAAAGATCAGCGCTGTGTGAAAGGAGAATAGCAGAATGTGTGAATGTAGGGATAAAGGTCAGTGCTGTGTGAAAGGAGAATAGCAGAATGTGTGAATAGAGGGATAAAGGGCAGTGCTGTGTGAAAGGAGAATAGCAGAATGTGTGAATAGAGGGATAAAGATCAGCGCTGTGTGAAAGGAGAATAGCAGAATGTGTGAATGGAGGGATAAAGATCAGCGCTGTGGGAAAGGAGAATAGCAGAATGTGTGAAGGGAGGGATAAAGATCAGTGCTGTGTGAAAGGAGAATAGCAGAATGTGTGAATAGAGGGATAAAGATCAGCGCTGTGTGAAAGGAGAATAGCAGAATGTGTGAATGGAGGGATAAAGATCAGCGCTGTGTGGAAGGAGAATAGCAGAATGTGTGAATAGAGGGATAAAGGTCAGTGCTGTGTGAAAGGAGAATAGCAGAATGTGTGAATAGAGGGATAAAGGTCAGTGCTCTGTGAAAGGATAATAGCAGAATGCGTGAATAGAGGGATAAAGGTCAGCGCTGTGTGAAAGGAGAATAGCAGAATGTGGGAAAAGAGGGAGAAAGGTCAGCGCTGTGTGAAAGGATAATAGCAGAATGCGTGAATAGAGGGATGAAGGTCAGGGCCGTGTGAAAGGAGAATAGCAGAATGTGTGAATAGAGGGATAAAGGTCAGCAATGTGTGAAAGGAGAACAGCAGAATGTGTGAATATAGGGATAAAGGTCAGTGCTGTGTGAAAGGAGAATAGCAGAATGTGTGAATAGAGGGATAAAGTACAGCAATTGGTGAAGGGAGAATAGCAGAATGTGTGAATGGAGGGATAAAGGTCAGTGCTGTGAAAGGAGAATAGCAGAATGTGTGAATAGAGGGATAAAGATCAGCGCTGTGTGAAAGGATAATAGCAGAATGCGTGAATAGAGGGATAAAGGTCAGCGCTGCGTGAAAGGAGAATAGCAGAATGTGTGAAAAGAGGGATAAAGGTCAGCGCTGTGTGAAAGGATAATAGCAGAATGCGTGAATAGAGGGATAAAGGTCAGCAATGTGTGAAAAGAGAATAGCAGAATGTGTGAAAAGAAGGATCAAGGTCAGCGCTGTGTGAAAGGAGAATAGCAGAATGTGTGAATAGAGGGATAAAGGTCAGCGCTTTGGGCAAGGAGAATAGCAGAATGCGTGAATGGAGGGATAAAGGTCAGCGCTGTGTGAAAGGAGAATAGCAGAATGCGTGAATAGAGGGATAAAGTTCAGCGCTGTGTGAAAGGAGAATAGCAGAATGTGTGAATCGAGGGATAAAGGTCAGCGATGTGTGAAAGCAGTATAGCAGAATGTGTGAATGGAGGGATAAAGGTCAGTGCTGTGTGAAAGGAGAATAGCAGAATGTGTGAATAGAGGGATAAAGGTCAGAGCTGTGTGAAAGGATAATAGCAGAATGTGTGAAAAGAGGGATAAAGGTCAGCTCTGTGTGAAAGGATAATAGCAGAATGCGTGAATGGAGGGATAAAGGTCAGCGCTGTGTGAAAGGAGAATAGCAGAATGCGTGAATAGAGGGATAAAGTTCAGCGCTGTGTGAAAGGAGAATAGCAGAATGTGTGAATCGAGGGATAAAGGTCAGCGATGTGTGAAAGCAGTATAGCAGAATGTGTGAATGGAGGGATAAAGGTCAGTGCTGTGTGAAAGGAGAATAGCAGAATGTGTGAATAGAGGGATAAAGGTCAGAGCTGTGTGAAAGGATAATAGCAGAATGTGTGAAAAGAGGGATAAAGGTCAGCTCTGTGTGAAAGGATAATAGCAGAATGCGTGAATAGAGGGATAAAGGTCAGCAATGTGTGAAAGGAGAATAGCAGAATGTGTGAATAGACGGATAAAGGTCAGAGCTGTGTGAAACGAGAAAAGCAGAATGCGTGAATAGAGGGATAAGGTTCAATGCTGTGTGAAAGGAGAATAGCAGAATGTGTGAATAGAGGGGTAAAGGTCAGCAATGTGTGAAAGGAGAATAGCAGAATGTGTGAATAGAGGGATAAAGGTCAGTGCTGTGTGAAAGGAGAATAGCAGAATGTGTGAATAGAGGGATAAAGGTCAGCGCTGTGTGAAAGGAGAATAGCAGACTGTGTGAATAGAGGGATTAAGGTCAGTGCTGTGTGAAAGGAGAATAGCAGAATGTGTGAGTAGAGGGATAAAGGTCAGCGCTGTGTGAAAGGAGAATAGCAGAATGTGTGAATAGAGTGATAAAGGTCAGGGCTTTGTGAAAAGTGAATAGCAGAATGCGTGAATAGAGGGATAAAGGTCAGCACTGTGTGAAAGGAGAATAGCAGAATGCGTGAACAGAGGGATAAAGCTCTGCAATGTGTGAAAGGAGAATAGCAGAATGTGTGAACAGAGGCATAAAGTTCAGCGCTGTGTGAAAAGATAATAGAAGAATGCGTGAATAGAGGGATAAAGGTCAGCAATGTGTGAAAGGAGAATAGCAGAATGTGTGAATAGAGGGGTAAAGGTCAACGCTGTGTGAAAGGAGAATAGCAGAATGTGTTAATACAGGCATAAAGGTCAGGGCTGTGTGAAAGGAGAATAGCAGAATGCGTGAATAAAGGGGTTAAGGTCAGCGTCGTGTGAAAGGAGAATAGCAGAATGTGTGAATAGAGGGATAAAGGTCAGGGCTGTGTGAAAGGAGAATAGCAGAATGTTTGAATAGAGGGATAAAGGTCAGCGCTGTGTGAAAGGAGACTAGCACAAAGCGTGAATAGAGGGATAAAGGTCAGCGTTATGTGAAAAGAGAATAGCAGAAAGCGTGAATAGAGGGATAAAGGTCAGCACTGTGTGAAAGGAGAATAGCAGAATGTATGAATAGAGGGATGAAGGTCAGAGCTGTGTGAAAGGATAATAGCAGAATGCGTGAATCGAGGGATAAAAGTCAGCGCTGTGTGAAAGTAGACTAGCAGAATGTGTGATTAGAGGGATAAAGGTCAGCGATGTGCGAAAGGAGAATAGCAGAATGTGTGAATAGAGGGATAAAGGTCAGGGCTGTGTGAAAGGAGAATAGCAGAAAGTTTGAATAGAGGGATAAAGGTCAGCGCCGTGTGAAAGGAGACTAGCAGAAAGCGTGAATAGAGGGATAAAGGTCAGCGCTATGTGAAAAGAGAATAGCAGAAAGCGTGAATAGAGGGATAAAGGTCAGCACTGTGTGAAAGGAGAATAGCAGAATGTATGAATAGAGGGATGAAGGTCAGAGGTGTGTGAAAGGATAATAGCAGAATGCGTGAATCGAGGGATGAAAGTCAGCGCTGTGTGAAAGGAGACTAGCAGAATGTGTGATGAGAGGGATAAAGGTCAGCGATGTGTGAATGGAGAATAGCAGAATGTGTGAATACAGGGATAAAGGTCAGCGCAGTGTGAAAGGAGAATAGCAGAATGTGTGAATAGAGGGATAATGTTCAGCGCTGTGTGAAAGGAGAATAGCAGAATGTGTGAATAGAGGGATAAAGGTCAGCGATGTGTGAAAGCAGTATAGCAGAATGTGTGAATGGAGGGATAAAGGTCAGCAATGTGTGAAAGGAGAATAGCAGAATGTGTGAATAGAGGGATAAAGGTCAACGCTGTGTGAAAGGAGAATAGCAGAATGTGTTAATACAGGGATAAAGGTCAGCACTGTGAGAAAGGAGAATAGCAGAATGCGTGAATAGAGGGTTAAAGGTCAGTGCTGTGTGAAAGGAGAATAGCAGAATGTGTGATCAGCGGATAAAGGTCAGCGCTGTGTGAAAGGAGAATAGCAGAATGTGTGAATAGAGGGATAAAGGTCAGCGCTTTGGGCAAGGAGAATAGCAGAATGCGTGAATGGAGGGATAAAGGTCAGCGCTGTGTGAAAGGAGAATAGCAGAATGCGTGAATAGAGGGATAAAGTTCAGCGCTGTGTGAAAGGAGAATAGCAGAATGTATGAATAGAGGGATAAAGGTCAGCGATGTGTGAAAGGAGAATAGCAGAATGTGTGAATAGAGGGATAAAGGTCAGAGCTGTGTGAAAGGAGAATAGCAGAATGCGTGAATAGAGGGATAAGGTTCAATGCTGTGTGAAAGGAGAATAGCAGAATGTGTGAATAGAGGGGTAAAGGTCAGCAATGTGTGAAAGGAGAATAGCAGAATGTGTGAATAGAGGGATAAAGGTCAGTGCTGTGTGAAAGGAGAATAGCAGAATGTGTGAATAGAGGGTTAAAGGTCAGCGCTGTGTGAAAGGAGAATAGCAGAATGTGTGAATAGAGGGATTAAGGTCAGTGCTGTGTGAAAGGAGAATAGCAGAATGTGTGAGTAGAGAGATAAAGGTCAGCGCTGTGTGAAAGGAGAATAGCAGAATGTGTGAATAGAGTGATAAAGGTCAGGGCTTTGTGAAAAGTGAATAGCAGAATGCGTGAATAGAGGGATAAAGGTCAGCACTGTGTGAAAGGAGAATAGCAGAATGCGTGAACAGAGGGATAAAGCTCTGCAGTGTGTGAAAGGAGAATAGCAGAATGTGTGAATAGAGGGATAAAGGTCAGCGCTATGTGAAAGGAGAATAGCAGAATGTGTGAATAGAGGGATAAAGTTCAGCGCTGTGTGAAAGGAGAATAGCAGAATGTGTGAATAGAGAGATAAAGTTCAGCGCTGTGTGAAAGGATAATAGAAGAATGCGTGAATAGAGGGATAAAGGTCAGCAATGTGTGAAAGGAGAATAGCAGAATGTGTGAATAGAGGGGTAAAGGTCAACGCTGTGTGAAAGGAGAATAGCAGAATGTGTTAATACAGGCATAAAGGTCAGCACTGTGTGAAAGGAGAATAGCAGAATGCGTGAATAGAGGGTTAAAGGTCAGTGCTGTGTGAAAGGAGAATAGCAGAATGTGTGATCAGCGGATAAAGGTCAGCGCTGTGTGAAAGGAGAATAGCAGGATGTGTGAATAGAGGGATAAAGGTCAGCGCTTTGGGCAAGGAGAATAGCAGAATGCGTGAATGGAGGGATAAAGGTCAGTGCTGTGTGAAAGGAGAATAGCAGAATGTGTGATTAGAGGGATAAAGGTCAGCGCTGTGTGAAAGTAGAATAGCAGAATGTGTGAATAGAGGGATAAGGTTCAGAGCTGTGTGAAAGGAGAATAGAAGAATGTGCGAATAGAGGGATAAAGTTCAGCGATGTGTGAAAGGTTAATAGAAGAATGCGTGAATAGAGGGATAAAGGTCAGCAATGTGTGAAAGGAGAATAGCAGAATGTGTGAATAGAGGGATAAAGGTCAACGCTGTGTGAAAGGAGAATAGCAGAATGTGTTAATAGAGGGATAAAGGTCAGCACTGTGTGAAAGGAGAATAGCAGAATGCGTGAATAGAGGGATAAAGGTCAGTGCTGTGTGAAAGGAGAATAGCAGAATGTGTGATCAGCGGATAAATGTCAGCACTGTGTGAAAGGATATTAGCAGAATGTGTGAATACAGGGATGAAGGTCAGAGCTGTGTGAAAGGAGAATAGCAGGATGTGTGAATAGAGGGATAAAGGTCAGCGCTTTGGGCAAGGAGAATAGCAGAATGTGTGAATAGAGGGATAAAGGTCAGCGCTGTGTGAAAGGAGAATAGCAGAATGTGTGAATAGAGGGATTAAGGTCAGTGCTGTGTGAAAGGAGAATAGCAGAATATGTGAGTAGAGGGATAATCGTCAGCGCTGTGTGAAAGGAGAATAGCAGAATGTGTGAATAGAGTGATAAAGGTCTGGGCTGTGTGAAAAGAGAATAGCAGAATGCGTCAATAGAGGGATAAAGGTCAGCACTGTGTGAAAGGAGAATAGCAGTATGCGTGAATAGAGGGATAAAGCTCTGCAATGTGTGAAAGGAGAATAGCAGAATGTGTGAATAGAGGGATAAAGGTCAGCGCTATGTGAAAGGACAATAGCAGAATGTGTGAATAGAGGGATAAAGTTCAGCGCTGTGTGAAAGGAGAATAGCAGAATGTGTGAATAGAGGGATAAAGTTCAGCGCTGTGTGAAAGGATAATAGAAGAATGTGTGAATAGAGGGATAAAGGTCAGCAATGTGTGAAAGGAGAATAGCAGAATGTGTGAATAGAGGGATAAAGGTCAACGCTGTGTGAAAGGAGAATAGCACGATGTGTTAATACAGGGATAAAGGTCAGCACTGTGTGAAAGGAGAATAGCAGAATGCGTGAATAGAGGGTTAAAGGTCAGTGCTGAGTGAAAGGAGAATAGCAGAATGTGTGATCAGCGGATAAAGGTCAGCGCTGTGTGAAAGGAGAATAGCAGAATGTGTGAATACAGGGATGAAGGTCAGCGCTGTGTGAAAGGAGAATAGCAGGATGTGTGAATAGAGGGATTAAGGTCAGCGCTTTGGGCAAGGAGAATAGCAGAATGCGTGAATGGAGGGATAAAGGTCAGCGCTGTGTGAAAGGAGAATAGCAGAATGCGTGAATAGAGGGATTAAGGTCAGTGCTGTGTGAAAGGAGAATTGCAGAATGCGTGAATAAAGGGGTAAAGGTCAGCGTCGTGTGAAAGGAGAATAGCAGAATGTGTGAATAGAGGGATAAAGGTCAGGGCTGTGTGAAAGGAGAATAGCAGAATGTTTGAAT
Source organism: Scyliorhinus torazame (assembly GCF_047496885.1). NCBI lineage: Eukaryota > Metazoa > Chordata > Chondrichthyes > Carcharhiniformes > Scyliorhinidae > Scyliorhinus > Scyliorhinus torazame. Next base: position 13,590,646 of record NC_092728.1, read on the forward strand.
AGAGGGATAAAGGTCAGCGCTGTGTGAAAGGAGAATAGAAGAATGTGTGAATAGAGGGATAAAGTTCAGCGATGTGTGAAAGGTTAATAGAAGAATGCGTGAATAGAGGGATAAAGGTCAGCAATGTGTGAAAGGACAATAGCAGAATGTGTGAATAGAGGGATAAAGGTCAACGCTGTGTGAAAGGAGAATAGCAGAATGTGTTAATAGAGGGATAAAGGTCAGCACTGTGTGAAAGGAGAATAGCAGAATGCGTGAATAGAGGGATAAAGGTCAGTGCTGTGTGAAAGGAGAATAGCAGAATGTGTGATCAGCGGATAAAGGTCAGCACTGTGTGAAAGGATATTAGCAGAATGTGTGAATACAGGGATGAAGGTCAGAGCTGTGTGAAAGGAGAATAGCAGGATGTGTGAATAGAGGGATAAAGGTCAGCGCTTTGGGCAAGGAGAATAGCAGAATGTGTGAATAGAGGGATAAAGGTCAGCGCTGTGTGAAAGGAGAATAGCAGAATGTGTGAATAGAGGGATTAAGGTCAGTGCTGTGTGAAAGGAGAATAGCAGAATATGTGAGCAGAGGGATAATCGTCAGCGCTGTGTGAAAGGAGAATAGCAGAATGTGTGAATAGAGTGATAAAGGTCTGGGCTGTGTGAAAAGAGAATAGCAGAATGCGTCAATAGAGGGATAAAGGTCAGCACTGTGTGAAAGGAGAATAGCAGTATGCGTGAATAGAGGGATAAAGCTCTGCAATGTGTGAAAGGAGAATAGCAGAATGTGTGAATAGAGGGATAAAGGTCAGCGCTATGTGAAAGGACAATAGCAGAATGTGTGAATAGAGGGATAAAGTTCAGCGCTGTGTGAAAGGAGAATAGCAGAATGTGTGAATAGAGGGATAAAGTTCAGCGCTGTGTGAAAGGATAATAGAAGAATGTGTGAATAGAGGGATAAAGGTCAGCAATGTGTGAAAGGAGAATAGCAGAATGTGTGAATAGAGGGATAAAGGTCAACGCTGTGTGAAAGGAGAATAGCAGAATGTGTTAATACAGGGATAAAGGTCAGCACTGTGTGAAAGGAGAATAGCAGAATGCGTGAATAGAGGGTTAAAGGTCAGTGCTGAGTGAAAGGAGAATAGCAGAATGTGTGATCAGCGGATAAAGGTCAGCGCTGTGTGAAAGGAGAACAGCAGAATGTGTGAATACAGGGATGAAGGTCAGCGCTGTGTGAAAGGAGAATAGCAGGATGTGTGAATAGAGGGATTAAGGTCAGCGCTTTGGGCAAGGAGAATAGCAGAATGCGTGAATGGAGGGATAAAGGTCAGCGCTGTGTGAAAGGAGAATAGCAGAATGCGTGAATAGAGGGATTAAGGTCAGTGCTGTGTGAAAGGAGAATTGCAGAATGCGTGAATAAAGGGGTAAAGGTCAGCGTCGTGTGAAAGGAGAATAGCAGAATGTGTGAATAGAGGGATAAAGGTCAGGGCTGTGTGAAAGGAGAATAGCAGAATGTTTGAATAGAGGGATAAAGGTCAGCGCTGTGTGAAAGGAGACTAGCACAAAGCGTGAATAGAGGGATAAAGGTCAGCGTTATGTGAAAAGAGAATAGCAGAAAGCGTGAATAGAGGGATAAAGGTCAGCACTGTGTGAAAGGAGAATAGCAGAATGTATGAATAGAGGGATGATGGTCAGAGCTGTGTGAAAGGATAATAGCAGAATGCGTGAATCGAGGGATAAAAGTCAGCGCTGTGTGAAAGGAGACTAGCAGAATGTGTGATTAGAGGGATAAAGGTCAGCGATGTGTGAAAGGAGAATAGCAGAATGTGTGAATAGAGGGATAAAGGTCAGGGCTGTGTGAAAGGAGAATAGCAGAAAGTTTGAATAGAGGGATAAAGGTCAGCGCTGTGTGAAAGGAGACTAGCAGAAAGCGTGAATAGAGGGATAAAGGTCAGCGCTATGTGAAAAGAGAATAGCAGAAAGCGTGAATAGAGGGATAAAGGTCAGCACTGTGTGAAAGGAGAATAGCAGAATGTATGAATAGAGGGATGAAGGTCAGAGCTGTGTGAAAGGATAATAGCAGAATGCGTGAATCGAGGGATAAAAGTCAGCGCTGTGTGAAAGGAGACTAGCAGAATGTGTGATTCGAGGGATAAAGGTCAGCGATGTGTGAAAGGAGAATAGCAGAATGTGTGAATACAGGGATAAAGGTCAGCGCAGTGTGAAAGGAGAATAGCAGAATGTGTGAATAGAGGGATAATGTTCAGTGGTGTGTGAAAGGAGAATAGCAGAATGTGTGAATAGAGGGATAAAGGTCAGCGATGTGTGAAAGCAGTACAGCAGAATGTGTGAATGGAGGGATAAAGGTCAGCAATGTGTGAAAGGAGAATAGCAGAATGTGTGAATAGAGGGATAAAGGTCAGAGTTGTGTGAAAGGATAATAGCAGAATGCGTGAATAGAGGGATAAAGCTCTGCAATGTGTGAAAGGAGAATAGCAGAATGTGTGAATAGAGGGATAAAGGTCAGCGATGTGTGAAAGCAGTATAGCAGAATGTGTGAATGGAGGGAAAAAGGTCAGTGCTGTGTGAAAGGAGAATAGCAGAACGTGTGAATAGAGGGATAAAAGTCAGAGCTGTGTGAAAGGATAATAGCAGAATGTGTGAATACAGGGATAAAGGTCAGCGCAGTGTGAAAGGAGAATAGCAGAATGTGTGAATAGAGGGATAAAGGTCAGCGCTGTATGAAAGGAGAATAGCAGAATGTATGAATAGAGGGATAAAGGTCAGAGCTGTGTGAAAGGATAATAGCAGAATGCGTGAATAGAGGGATACAAGTCAGCGCTGTGTGAAAGGAGAATAGCAGAATGTGTGAAAAGTGGGATAGAGTTCAGCGCTGTGTGAAAGGAGAATAGCAGAATGTGTGAATAGAGGGATAAAGTTCAGCGCTGTGTGAAAGGAGAATAGCAGAATGCATGAATAGATGGATAAAGGTCAGCGCTTTGGGCAAGGAGAATAGCAGAATGTGTGAATGGAGGGATAAAGGTCAGCGCTGTGTGAAAGGAGAATAGCAGAATGCGTGAATAGAGGGGTAAAGGTCAGCGTCGTGTGAAAGGAGAATAGCAGAATGCGTGAATAGAGGGATAAAGGTCAGCACCGTGTGAAAGGAGAATAGCAGAATGTGTGAATAGATTGATAAAGGTCAGCGCTGTGTGAAAAGAGAATAGCAGAATGTGTGAATAGAGGGATAAAGGTCAGCACTGTGTGAAAGGAGAATAGCAGTATGGGTGAATAGAGGGATAAAGGTCAGCGCTGTGTGAAAGGAGAACAGCAGAATCTGTGAACAGAGGGATAAAGGTCAGCACTGTGTGAAAGGAGAATAGCAGTATGCGTGAATAGAGGGATAAAGGTCAGCGCTGTGTGAAAGGAGAATAGCAGAATGTGTGAATAGAGGGATAAAGGTCAGCGCTGGGTGAAAGGAGAATAGCAGAATGTGTGAAGAGAGGGATTAAGGTCAGCGCTGCGTGAAAGGAGAATAGCAGAATGTGTGAACAGCGGATAAAGGTCAGCGCTGTGTGAAAGGAGAATAGCAGAATGTGTGAATAGAGGGATAAAGGTCAGCGCTGTGTGCAAGGAGAATAGCAGAATGCGTGAATAGAGGGATAAAGGCCAGCACTGTGTGAAAGGATAATAGAAGAATGCGTGAAGAGAGGGATAAAGTTCAGCGCTGTGTGAAAGGAGAATAGAAGAATGTGTGAATAGAGGGATAAAGTTCAGCGCTGTGTGAAAGGATAATAGAAGAATGCGTGAATAGAGGGATAAAGGTCAGCAATGTGTGAAAGGAGAATAGCAGAATGTGTGAATAGAGGGATAAAGGTCAACGCTGTGTGAAAGTAGAATAGCAGAATGTGTTAATAGAGGGATAAAGGTCAGCGCTGTGTGAAAGCAGAATAGCAGAATGTGTGAATACAGGGATGAAGGTCAGCGCTGTGTGAAAGGAGAATAGCAGGATGTGTGAATAGAGGGATAAAGGTCAGCGCTTTGGGCAAGGAGAATAGCAGAATGCGTAAATGGAGGGATAAAGGTCAGCGCTGTGTGAAAGGAGAATAGCAGAATGTGTGAATAGAGCGATAAAGTTCAGCGCAGTGTGAAAGGAGAATAGCAGAATGTGTGAATAGAGGGATAATGTTCAGCGCTGTGTGAAAGGAGAATAGCAGAATGTGTGAATAGAGGGATAAAGGTCAGAGTTGTGTGAAAGGATAATAGCAGAATGCGTGAATAGAGGGATAAAGCTCTGCAATGTGTGAAAGGAGAATAGCAGAATGTGTGAATAGAGGGTTAAAGGTCAGCGATGTGTGAAAGCAGTATAGCAGAATGTGTGAATGGAGGGATAAAGGTCAGTGCTGTGTGAAAGGAGAATAGCAGAATGAGTGAATAGAGGGATAAAAGTCAGACTGTGTGAAAGGATAACAGCAGAATGTGTGAATACAGGGATAAAGGTCAGCGCAGTGTGAAAGGAGAATAGCAGAATGTGTTAATAGAGGGATAAAGGTCAGCGCTGTGTGAAAGGTGAATAGCAGAATGTGTGAATAGAGGGATAAAGGTCACAGCTGTGTGAAAGGATAATAGCAGAATGCGTGAATAGAGGGATACAAGTCAGCGCTGTGTGAAAGGAGAATAGCAGAATGTGTGAAAAGAGGGATAAAGTTCAGCGCTGTGTGAAAGGAGAATAGCAGAATGTGTGAATAGAGGGATAAAGTTCAGCGCTGTGTGAAAGGAGAATAGCAGAATGCGTGAATAGATGGATAAAGGTCAGCACTGTGTGAAAGGAGAATAGCAGAATGTGTGAATAGAGGGATAAAGGTCAGCGCTGCGTGAAAGCAGAATAGCAGAATGCGTGAATAGAGGGATAAAGGTCAGCAATGTGTGAAAGGAGAATAGCAGAATGCGTGAATAGAGGGATAAAGGTCAGCGCTGTGTGAAAGGAGAATAGCAGAACGTGTGAATAGAGGGGTAAAGGTCAGCGTTGTGTGAAAGTAGAATAGCAGAATGTGTGAATAGAGCGATAAAGTTCAGCGCTGTGTGAAAGGAGAATAGCAGAATGTGTGAATAGATTGATAAAGGTCAGCGCTGTGTGAAAGGAGAATAGCAGAATGCGTGAATAGAGGGATAAAGGTCAGCGCTGTGTGAAAGGAGAATAGCAGAATGCGTGAATAGAGGGGTAAAGGTCAGCGTCGTGCGAAAGGAGAATAGCAGAATGTGTGAATAGAGTGATAAAGTTCAGCGCTGTGTGAAAGGAGAATAGCAGAATGTGTGAATAGATTGATAAAGGTCAGCGCTGTGTGAAAAGAGAATAGCAGAATGTGTGAATAGAGGGGTAAAGGTCAGCGTCGTGTGAAAGTAGAATAGCAGAATGTGTGAATAGAGCGATAAAGTTCAGCGCTGTGTGAAAGGAGAATAGCAGAATGTGTGAATAGATTGATAAAGGTCAGCGCTGTGTGAAAGGAGAATAGCAGAATGCGTGAATAGAGGGATAAAGGTCAGCGCTGTGTGAAAGGAGAATAGCAGAATGCGTGAATAGAGGGGTAAAGGTCAGCGTCGTGCGAAAGGAGAATAGCAGAATGTGTGAATAGAGTGATAAAGTTCAGCGCTGTGTGAAAGGAGAATAGCAGAATGTGTGAATAGATTGATAAAGGTCAGCGCTGTGTGAAAAGAGAATAGCAGAATGCGTGAATAGAGTGATAAAGGTCAGCGCTGTGTGAAGGGAGAATAGCAGAATGCGTGAATAGAGGGATAAAGGTCAGCACCGTGTGAAAGGAGAATAGCAGAATGTTTGAATAGATTGATAAAGGTCAGCGCTGTGTGAAAAGACAATAGCAGAATGTGTGAATAGAGGGATAAAGGTCAGCACTGTGTGAAAGGAGAATAGCAGTATGGGTGAATAGAGGGATAAAGGTCAGCGCTGTGTGAAAGGAGAACAGCAGAATCTGTGAATAGAGGCATAAAGGTCAGCACTGTGTGAAAGGAGAATAGCAGTATGCGTGAATAGAGGGATAAATGTCAGCAATGTGTGAAAGGAGAATAGCAGAATGTGTGAATAGAGGGATAAAGGTCAACGCTGTGCGAAAGGAGAATAGCAGAATGTGTGAATAGAGGGATAAAGGTCAGCACTGTGTGAAAGGAGAATAGCAGAATGTGCGAATAGAGGGATAAAGTTCAGCGCTGTGTGAAAGGAGAATAGCAGAATGTGTGAATAGAGGGATAAAGGTCAGCGATGTGCGAAAGCATTATAGCAGAATGCGTGAATGGAGGGATAAAGGTCAGAGCTGTGTGAAAGGATAATAGCAGGATGCGTGAATAGAGCGATAAAGGTCAGCACTGTGTGAAAGGAGAATAGCAGAATGCGTGAATAGAGGGATAAAGGTCAGCAATGTGTGAAAGGAGAATAGCAGAATGTGTGAATAGAGGGATAAAGGTCAGCGCTGTGTGAAAGGAGAATAGCAGAATGTGTGCATAGAGTGATAAAGTTCAGCGCTGTGTGAAAGGAGAATAGCAGAATGCGTGAATAGAGGGATAAAGTTCAGTGCTGTGTGAAAGGAGAATAGCAGAATTTGTGAATAGAGGGGTAAAGGTCAGCAATGTGTGAAAGGAGAATAGCAGAATGTGTGAATATAGGGATAAAGGTCAGTGCTGTGTGAAAGGAGAATAGCAGAATGTGTGAATAGAGGGATAAAGCTCAGCGCTGTGTGAAAGGAAAATAGCAGATTTTGTGAATAGAGGGATTAAGGTCAGTGCTGTGTGAAAGGAGAATAGAAGAATGTGTGAATAGAGTGATAAAGGTCAGCGCTGTGTGAAAGGAGAATAGCAGAATGTGTGAATAGAGTGATAAAGGTCAGGGCTGTGAGAAAAGAGAATAGCAGAATGCGTGAATAGAGGGATAAAGGTCAGCACTGTGTGAAAGGAGAATAGCAGAATGCGTGAATAGAGGGATAAAGCTCTGCAATGTGTGAAAGGAGAATAGCAGAATGTGTGAATAGAGGGATAAAGGTCAGCGCTATGTGAAAGGAGAATAGCAGAATGTGTGAATAGAGGGATAAAGGTCAGCAATGTGTGAAAGGAGAATAGCAGAATGTGTGAATAGAGGGATAAAGGTCAACGCTGTGTGAAAGGAGAATAGCAGAATGTGTTAATATAGGGATAAATGTCAGCACTGTGTGAAAGGAGAATAGTAGAATGCGTGAATAGAGGGTTAAAGGTCAGTGCTGTGTGAAAGGAGAATAGCAGAATGTGTGAACAGCGGATAAAGGTCAGCGCTGTGTGCAAGGAGAATAGCAGAATGTGTGAATAGAGGGATAAAGGTCAGCGCCTTGTGAAAGGAGAATAGCAGAATGTGTGAATAGAGGGATAAAGGTCAGCACTGTGTGCAAGTAGAATAGCAGAATGTCTGAATAGTGGGATAAAGGTTAGGGCTGTGTGAAAGGAGAATAGCCGAATGTGTGAATAGAGGGATAAAGGTCAGCGCTGTGTGAAAGGAGAATAGCAGAATGTGTGAATAGTGGGATAAAGGTCAGCGCTGTGTGAAAACAGAATAGCAGAATGCGTAAATAGAGGGATAAAGGTCAGCGCTGTGTGAAAGGAGAATAGCAGAATGTGTGAATAGAGGGATAAAGGTCAGCGCTGTGTGAAAGGAGAATAGCAGAATGTGTGAATAGAGGGATAAAGGTCAGCGCTGTCGCAAAGGGGAATAGCAGGATGTGTGAATAGAGGGATAAAGGTCAGCGCCTTGTGAAAGGAGAATAACAGCATGAGTGAATAGAGGGATAAAGGTCAGCACTGTGTGCAAGGAGAATAGCAGAATGTGTGAATAGAGGGATAAAGGCCAGCACTGTGTGAAAGGAGAATAGCAGAATGTGTGAATAGAGGGATAAAGGTCAGTGCTGTGTGAAAGGAGAATAGCAGAATGCTTGAATAGAGGGATAAAGGAGAGCGCTGTGAGAAAGGAGAATAGCAGAATGCGAGAATAGAGGGATAAAGGTCAGCGCTGTATGAAATGAGAATAGCAGAATGCGTGAAAAGAGGGATAAAGGTCAGCACTGTGTGCAAAGAGAATAGCAGAATGTGTGAATAGAGGGATAAAGGTCAGCATTGTGTGCAAGGAGAATAGCAGAATGCGTGAATAGAGGGATAAAGGAGAGCGCTGTGAGAAAGGAGAATAGCAGAATGCGAGAATAGAGGGATAAAGGTCAGCGCTGTATGAAATGAGAATAGCAGAATGCGTGAAAAGAGGGATAAAGGTCAGCACTGTGTGAAAGGAGAATAGCAGAATGTGTGAATAGAGGGATAAAGGTCAGCACTGTGTGAAAGGAGAATAGCAGAATGCGTGAAAAAAGGGATAAAGGTCAGCTCTGTGTGAAAGGAGAATAGCAGAATGTGTGAATAGAGGGATAAAGGTGAGCGCCTTGTGAAAGGAGAATAGCAGCATGAGTGAATAGAGGGATAAAGGTCAGCACTGTGTGCAAGGAGAATAGCAGAATGTGTGAATAGAGGGATAAAGGTCAGCACTGTGTGCAAGGAGAATAGCAGAATGTGTGAATAGAGGGATAAAGGTCAGCACTGTGTGCAAGGAGAATAGCAGAATGCGTGAATAGAGGGATAAAGGAGAGCGCTGTGAGAAAGGAGAATAGCAGAATGCGAGAATAGAGGGATAAAGGTCAGCGCTGTATGAAATCAGAATAGCAGAATGCGTGAAAAGAGGGATAAAGGTCAGCACTGAGTGAAAGGAGAATAGCAGAATGTGTGAATAGAGGGATAAAGGTCAGCACTGTGTGAAAGGAGAATAGCAGAATGCGTGAAAAGAGGGATAAAGGTCAGCACTGTGTGAAAGGAGAATAGCAGAATGTGTGAATAGAGGGATAAAGGTCAGCGCCTTGTGAAAGGAGAATAGCAGCATGAGTGAAAAGAGGGATAAAGGTCAGCACTGTGTGCAAGGAGAATAGCAGAATGTGTGAATAGAAGAATAAAGGTCAGCACTGTGTGAAAGGAGAATAGCAGAATGTGTGAATAGAGGGATTGAGGTCAGTGCTGTGTGAAAGGAGAATAGCAGAATGCGTGAATAGAGGGATTAAGGTCTGTGCTGTGTGAAAGGAGAATAGCAGAATGTGTGAATAGAGGGATAAAGGTCAGCGATGTGTGAAAGGAGAATAGCAGAATGTGTGAATAGAGGGATAAAGGTCAGGGCTGTGTGAAACGAGAATAGCAGAATGTGTGAATAGAGGGATAAAGGTCAGCACTGTGTGCAAGGAGAATAGCAGAATGTGTGAATAGAGGCATAAAGGCCAGCACTGTGTGAAAGTAGAATAGCAGAATATGTGAATAGAGGGATTAACGTCAGTGCTGTGTGAAAGGAGAATAGCAGAATGTGTGAATAGAGGAATAAAGGTAAGCGCTGTGTGAAAGGAGAATAGCAGATTGTGTGAATAGAGGGATAAATGTCAGCGATGTGTGAAAGGAGTATAGCAGAATGTGTGAATGGAGGGATAAATGTCAGCGCTGTGTGAAAGGAGAATAGCAGAATGTGTGAATAGAGGGATAAAGGTCAGAGCTGTGTGAAAGGATAAAAGCAGAATGCGTGAATAGAGGGATTAAGGTCAGGGTTGTGTGAAACAAGAATAACAGAATGTGTGAATTGAGGGACAAAGGTCAGTGCTGTGTGAAAGGAGAATAGCAGAATGTATGAATAGAGGGATAAAGGTCAGCGATGTGTGAAAGGAGAATAGCAGAATGTGTGAATAGAGGGATAAAGGTCAGGGCTGTGTGAAAGGCAAATAGCAGAGTGTGTGAATAGAGGGATAAAGGTCAGCGCTGTGTGAAAGGAGAATAGCAGAATGTGTGAATAGAGGGATAAAGGTCAGCGCTGTGTGAAAGGAGAATAGCAGAATGTGTGAATAGAGGGATAAAGGTCAGCGCTGTGTGAAAGGAGAATAGCAGAATGTGCGAATAGCGGGATAAAGGTCAGCGCTGTGTGCAAGGAGATTAGCATAATGTGTGAATTGAGGGATAAAGGTCAGCGCTGTGTGAAAGGAGAATAGCAGAATGTGTGAATAGAGGGATAAAGGTCAGCGCCTTGTGCAAGGAGAATAGCAGAATGTGTGAATAGAGGGATAAAGGTCAGGGCTGTGTGAAAGGAGAACAGCAGAATGTGTGAATAGAGGGATAAAGGTCAGCGCTGTCTCTGGGGAGAATAGCAGGATGTGTGAATAGAGGGATAATGGTCAGCGCTGTGTGCAAGGAGAATAGCAGAATGTGTGAATAGTGGGATAAAGGTCAGCGCCGTGTGAAAGGAGAATAGCAGAATGCGTGAATAGAGGGATAAAGGTCAGCGCTGTGTGAAAATAGAATAGCAGAATGCGTGAATAGAGGGATAAAGGTCAGCACTGTGTGAAAGGAGAATAGCAGAATGTGTGAATAGAGGGATTAAGGTCAGTGCTGTGTGAAAGGAGAATAGCAGAATGTGTGAATAGAGGGATTAAGATCAGCGCTGTGTGAAAGGAGAATAGCAGAATGTGTGAATGGAGGGATAAAGGAAAGTGCTGTGTGAAAGGAGAATAGCAGAATGTGTGAATAGAGGGATAAAGGGCAGTGCTGTGTGAAAGGAGAATAGCAGAATGTGTGAATAGAGGGATAAAGATCAGCGCTGTGTGAAAGGAGAATAGCAGAATGTGTGAATGGAGGGATAAAGATCAGCGCTGTGGGAAAGGAGAATAGCAGAATGTGTGAAGGGAGGGATAAAGGTCAGTGCTGTGTGAAAGGAGAATAGCAGAATGTGTGAATAGAGGGATAAAGATCAGCGCTGTGTGAAAGGAGAATAGCAGAATGTGTGAATGGAGGGATAAAGATCAGCGCTGTGTGGAAGGAGAATAGCAGAATGTGTGAATGGAGGGATAAAGGTCAGTGCTGTGTGAAAGGAGAATAGCAGAATGTGTGAATAGAGGGATAAAGGTCAGTGCTCTGTGAAAGGATAATAGCAGAATGCGTGAATAGAGGGATAAAGGTCAGCGCTGTGTGAAAGGAGAATAGCAGAATGTGGGAAAAGAGGGAGAAAGGTCAGCGCTGTGTGAAAGGATAATAGCAGAATGCGTGAATAGAGCGATAAAGGTCAGGGCCGTGTGAAAGGAGAATAGCAGAATGTGTGAATAGAGGGATAAAGGTCAGCAATGTGTGAAAGGAGAACAGCAGAATGTGTGAATATAGGGATAAAGGTCAGTGCTGTGTGAAAGCAGAATAGCAGAATGTGTGAATAGAGGGATAAAGTACAGCAATTGGTGAAGGGAGAATAGCAGAATGTGTGAATGGAGGGATAAAGGTCAGTGCTGTGTGAAAGGAGAATAGCAGAATGTGTGAATAGAGGGATAAAGATCAGCGCTGTGTGAAAGGATAATAGCAGAATGCGTGAATAGAGGGATAAAGGTCAGCGCTGCGTGAAAGGAGAATAGCAGAATGTGTGAAAAGAGGGATAAAGGTCAGCGCTGTGTGAAAGGATAATAGCAGAATGCGTGAATAGAGGGATAAAGGTCAGCAATGTGTGAAAAGAGAATAGCAGAATGTGTGAAAAGAATGATCAAGGTCAGCGCTGTGTGAAAGGAGAATAGCAGAATGTGTGAATAGAGGGATAAAGTTCAGCGCTGTGTGAAAGGAGAATAGCAGAATGCGTGAATAGAGGGATAAAGGTCAGTGCTGTGTGAAAGGAGAATAGCAGAATGTGTGAATAGAGGGATAAAGGTCAGCAATGTGTGAAAGGAGAACAGCAGAATGTGTGAATATAGGGATAAAGGTCAGTGCTGTGTGAAAGGAGAATAGCAGGATGTGTGAAGAGAGGGATAAAGTACAGCAATTGGTGAAGGGAGAATAGCAGAATGTGTGAATAGAGGGATTAAGGTCAGCGCTGTGTGAAAGGAGAATAGCAGAATGTGTGAACAGCGGATAAAGGTCAGCGCTGTGTGAAAGGAGAATAGCAGAATGTGTGAATAGAGGGATAAAGGTCAGCGCTCTATGCAAGAAGAATAGCAGAATGTGTGAATAGAGGGTTAAAGGTCAGCGCTTTGTGAAAGGAGAATAGCAGAATGTGTGAATAGAGGGATAAAGGACAGCACTGTGTGCAAGTAGAATAGCAGAATGTGTGAAAAGAGGGATAAAGGTCAGGGCTGTGTGAAAGGAGAATAGCAGAATGTGTGAATAGAGGGATAAAGGTGAGTGCCGTGTGAAAGAAGAATAGCAGAAAGTGTGAACAGCGGATAAAGGTCAGCACTGTGTGAAAGGAGAATAGCAGAATGTGTGAATTCAGGGATAAAGGTCAGCGCTGTTTGAAAGGAGAATAGCAGAATGTGTGAATAGAGGGATAAAGGTCAGCGCTGTCTCAAAGGAGAATAGCAGGATGTGTGAATAGAGGGAAAAAGGTCAGCGCTGTGCGCAAGGAGAATAGCAGAATGTGTGAATGGAGGGATAAAGGTCAGCGCTGTGTGAAAGGAGAATAGCAGAATGCGTGAATAGAGGAATAATGGTCAGCGCTGTGTGAAAAGAGAATAGCAGAATGCGTGAATAGAGGGATAAAGGAGAGCGCTGTGAGAAAGGAGAATATCAGAATGCGTGAATAGAGGTATAAAGGTCAGCGCTGTGTGAAAGGAGAATAGCAGAATGCGTGAATAGAGGGATAAAGGTCAGCGCTGTGTGAAAGGAGAATAGCAGAATGTGTGAATAGAGGGATAAAGGTCAGCGCCTTGTGAAAGGAGAATAGCAGAATGTGTGAATAGAGTGATAAAGGTCAGCACTGTGTGCAAGGAGAATAGCAGAATGTGTGAATAGAGGGATAAAGGTCTGGGCTGTGTGAAAGGAGAATTATAGAATGTGTGAATTGAGGGATAGAGGTCAGTGCTGTCTGAAAGGAGAATCGCAGAATGTGTGAATAGAGGGATAAAGGTCAGCGATGTGTGAAAGGAGAATAGCAGAATGTGTGAATAGAGGGATAAAGGTCAGCGCTGTGTGAAAGGAGAATAGCAGAATGTGTGAATAGAGGGATAAAGGTCAGCGCTGTGTGAAAGGAGAATAGCACAATGTGTGAATAGAGGGATAAAGGTCAGCGCTGTGTGAAAGGAGAATAGCAGAATTTGTGAATAGAGGTATAAAGGTCTGCGCTGTGTGAAAGGAGAATAGCAGAATGTGTGAATAGAGGGATAAAGGTCAGTGCTGTGTGAAAGGAGAATAGCAGAATCTGTGAATAGAGGGATAAAGGTCACCGGTGTGTGAAAGGAGAATAGCAGAATGTGTGAATAGAGGGATTAAGGTCAGGGCTGTGTGAAAGGAGAATAGCAGAATCTGTGAATAGAGGGATAAAGGTCAGCGCTGTGTGAAAGGAGAATAGCAGAATATGTGAATAGAGGGAGAAAGGTCAGCGCTGTGTGAAAGGAGAATAGCAGAATGTGTGAATAGAGGGATAAAGGTCAGGGCTGTGTGAAAGGAGAATTATAGAATGTGTGAATAGAGGGATAAAGGTCAGCGATGTGTGAAAGGAGAATAGCAGAATGTGTGAATAGAGGGATAAAGGTCAGCGCTGTGTGAAAGGAGAATAGCAGAATGTGTGAATAGAGGGATAAAGGTCAGCGCTGTGTGAAAGGAGAATAGCAGAATGTGTGAATAGAGGGATAAAGGTCAGCGCTGTGTGAAAGGAGAATAGCAGAATTTGTGAATAGAGGGATAAAGGTCTGCGCTGTGTGAAAGGAGAATAGCAGAATGTGTGAATAGAGGGATAAAGGTCTGCGCTGTGTGAAAGGAGAATAGCAGTATGTGCGAATAGAGGGATAAAGGTCAGCGTTGTGTGCAAGGAGAATAGCAGAATGTGTGAATAGAGGGATTAAGGTCAGCGCTGTGTGAAAGGAGAATAGCAGAATGTGTGAACAGCGGATAAAGGTCAGCGCTGTGTGAAAGGAGAATAGCAGAATGTGTGAATAGAGGGATAAAGGTCAGCGCTCTATGCAAGGAGAATAGCAGAATGTGTGAATAGAGGGTTAAAGGTCAGCGCTTTGTGAAAGGAGAATAGCAGAATGTGTGAATAGAGGGATAAAGGACAGCACTGTGTGCAAGTAGAATAGCAGAATGTGTGAATAGAGGGATAAAGGTCAGGGCTGTGTGAAAGGAGAATAGCAGAATGTGTGAATAGAGGGATAAAGGTGAGTGCCGTGTGAAAGAAGAATAGCAGAAAGTGTGAACAGCGGATAAAGGTCAGCACTGTGTGAAAGGAGAATAGCAGAATGTGTGAATTCAGGGATAAAGGTCAGCGCTGTTTGAAAGGAGAATAGCAGAATGTGTGAATAGAGGGATAAAGGTCAGCGCTGTCTCAAAGGAGAATAGCAGGATGTGTGAATAGAGGGAAAAAGGTCAGCGCTGTGCGCAAGGAGAATAGCAGAATGTGTGAATGGAGGGATAAAGGTCAGCGCTGTGTGAAAGGAGAATAGCAGAATGCGTGAATAGAGGAATAATGGTCAGCGCTGTGTGAAAAGAGAATAGCAGAATGCGTGAATAGAGGGATAAAGGAGAGCGCTGTGAGAAAGGAGAATATCAGAATGCGTGAATAGAGGGATAAAGGTCAGCGCTGTGTGAAAGGAGAATAGCAGAATGCGTGAATAGAGGGATAAAGGTCAGCGCTGTGTGAAAGGAGAATAGCAGAATGTGTGAATAGAGGGATAAAGGTCAGCGCCTTGTGAAAGGAGAATAGCAGAATGTGTGAATAGAGTGATAAAGGTCAGCACTGTGTGCAAGGAGAATAGCAGAATGTGTGAATAGAGGGATAAAGGTCTGGGCTGTGTGAAAGGAGAATTATAGAATGTGTGAATTGAGGGATAAAGGTCAGTGCTGTCTGAAAGGAGAATCGCAGAATGTGTGAATAGAGGGATAAAGGTCAGCGATGTGTGAAAGGAGAATAGCAGAATGTGTGAATAGAGGGATAAAGGTCAGCGCTGTGTGAAAGGAGAATAGCAGAATGTGTGAATAGAGGGATAAAGGTCAGCGCTGTGTGAAAGGAGAATAGCACAATGTGTGAATAGAGGGATAAAGGTCAGCGCTGTGTGAAAGGAGAATAGCAGAATTTGTGAATAGAGGTATAAAGGTCTGCGCTGTGTGAAAGGAGAATAGCAGAATGTGTGAATAGAGGGATAAAGGTCAGTGCTGTGTGAAAGGAGAATAGCAGAATCTGTGAATAGAGGGATAAAGGTCACCGGTGTGTGAAAGGAGAATAGCAGAATGTGTGAATAGAGGGATTAAGGTCAGGGCTGTGTGAAAGGAGAATAGCAGAATCTGTGAATAGAGGGATAAAGGTCAGCGCTGTGTGAAATGAGAATAGCAGAATATGTGAATAGAGGGAGAAAGGTCAGCGCTGTGTGAAAGGAGAATAGCAGAATGTGTGAATAGAGGGATAAAGGTCAGGGCTGTGTGAAAGGAGAATTATAGAATGTGTGAATAGAGGGATAAAGGTCAGCGATGTGTGAAAGGAGAATAGCAGAATGTGTGAATAGAGGGATAAAGGTCAGCGCTGTGTGAAAGGAGAATAGCAGAATGTGTGAATAGAGGGATAAAGGTCAGCGCTGTGTGAAAGGAGAATAGCAGAATGTGTGAATAGAGGGATAAAGGTCAGCGCTGTGTGAAAGGAGAATAGCAGAATTTGTGAATAGAGGGATAAAGGTCTGCGCTGTGTGAAAGGAGAATAGCAGAATGTGTGAATAGAGGGATAAAGGTCTGCGCTGTGTGAAAGGAGAATAGCAGTATGTGCGAATAGAGGGATAAAGGTCAGCGTTGTGTGCAAGGAGAATAGCAGAATGTGTGAATAGAGGGATAAAGGTCAGGGCTCTGTGAAAGGAGAATAGCAGAATGTGTGAATAGAGGGATAAATGTCAGCGCTGTGTGAAAGGAGAATAGCAGAATGTGTGAATAGAGGGATAAAGGTCAGTGCTGTGTGAAAGGAGAATAGCAGAATCTGTGAATAGAGGGATAAAGGTCACCGCTGTGTGAAAGGAGAATAGCAGAATGTGTGAATAGAGGGATTAAGGTCAGGGCTGTGTGAAAGGAGAATAGCAGAATGTGTGAATAGATGGATAAAGGTCAGCGCTGTGTGAAAGGAGAATAGCAGAATGTGTGAATAGAGGGATAAAGGTCAGGGCTGTGTGAAAGGAGAATAGCAGAATGTGTGAATAGAGGGATAAAGGTCAGCGCTGTGTGCAAGGAGAATAGCAGAATGTGTGAATAGAGGGATAAAGGTCAGGGCTCTGTGAAAGGAGAATAGCAGAATGTGTGAATAGAGGGATAAAGGTCAGCGCTGTGTGAAAGTAGAATAGCAGAATGTGTGAATAGAGGGATAAAGGTCAGTGCTGTGTGAAAGGAGAATAGCAGAATCTGCGAATAGAGGGATAAAGGTCACCGCTGTGTGAAAGGAGAATAGCAGAATGTGTGAATAGAGGGATTAAGGTCAGGGCTGTGTGAAAGGAGAATAGCAGAATGTGAGAATAGATGGATAAAGGTCAGCGCTGTGTGAAAGGAGAATAGCAGAATGTGTGAATAGAGGGATAAAGGTCAGGGCTGTGTGAAAGGAGAATAGCAGAATGTGTGAATAGAGGGATAAAGGTCAGCGCTGTGTGAAAGGAGAATAGCAGAATGTGTGAATAGAGGGATAAAGGTCAGGGCTGTGTGAAAGGAGAATAGCAGAATGTGTGAATGGAGGTGTAAAGGTCCGCGCTGTGTGCAAGGTGATAGCAGATTGTGTGAATAGAGGGATAGATGTTAGGGATGGTTTTCTCAGAAATGCTGGCTCTTGTCAGTGTGCTGAGGGTAAGACTGTGTTTGGATGTGTGACCTGTTTTGTGGGCCTCGGGCCTCTGTGTCTGTCTGTGGTTCGGGCGCGGTCGGGCGGGCGCGCCAACCCCCTTTGTTCTGCGGGCGGTGGCGCGACTGCGCCTGCGCACATATTGTCATAGTGGTTCGTGCCGGCGCGGACCTCCCGAAAGTCGCGCGGTCGGTCCCACAGACGTCATCACTGCGCGACTCATGTTCGGGAGAGCAGGAGTAAGGCAGCAGAGAGAGAGAAGAGATAGAGAAAGGGACTGAGAGACCGGGGGGAGAGAGGGAAAGGAAAGGGAGGTAGGGAAAGGAAAAAGGAGGGGGAGAAGGAAAGGATGGAGAGATAGAGGGAAGGAAATAATAGAGAGGGAAAGGGAGAGAGAAGGAAGTAGAGAGAGTGAATGAAATAATAAACAGAGAGAGGGAAACAATAGCAAGAGAGAGAGGGAGAGAGAAAACGAAGACTATAATAGAGAGAGAAAAGAGGGAGGGAAAGAGTGAGAAGGAAATAATAGGGAGAAAAGGGAAAGATAGAGGGAAGGAAAAAGAAAAGGAGAGAGAATTAGATTCTAGAGAGGTAGAGGAAGAGATAGAGTTCGGCAGAGAGGGAGTGCAAAATGAGGAAAGGGAAGGGGGGAAAAGGAGGGAGCAAAGAGGGTCGGAGAGTATGAGAGACACTCAAACTGGGGGAGGAATGAGAATGGACAGAGACTGTGGCACTGAGAGAAAAGGGGCTGAGAAAGGTGGAGTGGGTGGGAGTTAGGGTTAGTCACAAGGAGCGGAGACAAGACACCTCAAAACAGAGAGAGGCACGGGAACGCAGCAGCGAGAGTGAGAGAGACCGTCTAACGGGGAGTCTGACACTGTGAACTGGGCTGAAATATTAGACACAGGCTGTGAAAAGTTGAAGGAGTTGGTTGGATTGAGAGCGCGACGCCCCCCCAATCAGGGTGGGAAGACAATGTCCAGTCAAGGAGTGGGAGGCTACGACTGGAGCCGCCCTGAGAGGCGGGCTTGCCTGGAGGATATCTTCTTCCGAGGGAACGATTTCATTCGGGTAGGGAGCGAGGAATGCCGGGCGTTCTGGAGCTTCCTGGAGCGCTACCAGCGCTTCCAGGAGAGGCAGAGGGAGAGGAAGGACGCGGAGCATCGAGGAGAGGGAGAGGTGGTGGAAAGGAGGGGTGAGAAAAGAAGTGGGGAAAGAGAGAGTGGGAGAACGAGAGAGGGGAAGAGAGAGGAAGGGAGCGAGAGAAGGAGAGAGGAAGGGAGCGAGAGAAGGAGAGAGGAGGGGAGGAGAGAGGAAGGGAGAGAGGGGAGGAGAGAGGAAGGGAGAGAGGGGAGGAGAGAGGAAGGGAATGAGAGAAGGAGAGAGGGAAAGGGGAGAGAGGGAAGGAGAGAGGGAAAGGAGGGAAGTGAAAGAAGGAGAGAGGGGAGGAGAGAGGAAGGAGAGACTGAGAAGAGGAGAGAAGGAAGGAGAGAGGAAGGAAGGGAGGAGAGAGGGGGAAAAGGGGATGTGAGGAAAGGGCTGTTTCCAGACGTGCCGATGGAATACGACCCCAGTTACCGGATTAACCTGTCGGTGTTGACAGGGGATGTGGAGAGGGAGGGCTGTGGGCGGAGGAGGAGGAGGGGGGACGGGAGCGGGGAGGGGGAGATCCCGCGGTCAGAGCGGGCAGCGTTCCGCCAGGCACTGCGCCACTTTGCTGAGTTCGGCCAGAAGCAGAGCTTCGGGCGCCTATGTCGGCTGCTACAGTCCAGGCGGGCACTGCCCGTGGCCAGCTACCGGGCCCGGCTCCTGGAGCTGGTGCGGGGCAGCCCGGTGGTGGTGGTGGCGGGTGACACGGGCTGTGGCAAGTCCACCCAGGTGCCGCAATACTTGCTGGAGGAGTGGGCCGCGCCGGGGGAGCGTCTGGCGTGCACCCAGCCACGCCGCATTGCCTGCCTCTCGCTGGCCAGGCGGGTGGGCCTGGAGACCCTGTGCCCCTCCTCGGTGGGCTACCACATCCGCTTTGAGTCCTCGGCGCCCCCCGGCACCCGGCTCCTCTTCCTCACCGAGGGCCTCCTCCTCCGGCAGATACAGGCCGCCGGCCCCGCCCTGGACCGTTACCGCGCCATCATCATCGACGAGGCCCACGAACGGCACCTCCACGCAGACTTCCTCCTCGGGGTCCTGCGGGGTCTCCAGGCAGCCCAACCCAGCCTCCGCCTCCTCCTCATGTCGGCCACCATCAACGTCGAACTCTTCTCAAGATACTTTGACGGTGCCCCAGTCCTCCAGGTCCCTGGGAGGCTTTACCCCATCAAGGTGAGGAGGGTGGTCCGGGCTCGCTGTGGGGGCAATGTGGGCGGGGGGGGTGAGGGAGGGAGGTATGATTCACAACCCGAGGGCCACACCCACTCCTTGACCATCAGCGCCAAACCTAAACCCATCGTCAGTGCCCTCTGACCCTCACCCCTCCATTCCTGACTTCGACCCCTGACCCCCCTCCAATCCTGGATCGTCACCCCTCCAAAATCTGACCTTGACCCCCTCCAGCACGGTAGCACAGTGATTAGAACAATTGCTTTACAGCTCCAGGGCCCCAGGTTCGATTCCCGGCTGGGTCACTGTCCGTGCGGAGTCTGCACGTTCTCCCCCGTGTGTGCGTGGGTTTCCTCCGGGTGCTCCAGTTTCCTCCCACAGTCCAAACACGTGCACGTTAGGCCGTGCTAAGTTGCCCTTAGTGTCCAAAATGGTTAGGAGGGGTTACTGGGTTACGGGGATAGGTTGGAAGTGCGGGCTTAAGTGGGTCGGTGCAGACTCGATGGGCCGAATGGCCTCCTTCTGCACTGTAAATTCTAAATCCGGTGTGTGATCCGGAAATCCGGTCTCTGACCCCGGTATGGCCCCGGATCCTGACCCTGACCTTTTCTTCCTGATCCCTCATCTTGACCCCTGACTCTTGACCCTCACCCCACCCCTTGACGCTGCCCCTTGATCCTGACTCTGAACCCGGCACAGAAATCACCCACCCTGCTCGCTCCTTAAAGTCTTCCTCAGACTCCCATCCACCCCCACCCAGCCCGGCCCTCTGCCCTGCAAGTTGTGCTTGGAATGGGGATCTGGCCTGTGTGTTAAACCTTCTGTCTCTCCCCCGCCCCATCTCTCTGTCCCTCTCCCCCCGCCTCTCTCTCTCTCTCTCTCTCTCCCCCCCCGCCTCTCTCTCTCTCTCTCTCTCTCTCCCCCGCCTCTCTCTCTCTCTCTCTCCCCCGCCTCTCTCTCTCTCTCTCTCTCTCATCCGCCCCGTCTCTCTCTCTCTCGTCCACCACCGTCTCTCTCTCTCTCCCCCCCGCCTCTCTCTCTCTCTCTCTCCCCCCGCCTCTCTCTCTCTCCCCTCACCTCTCTCTCTTTCCCCGCCTCTCTCTCTCTCCCATCCTCTCTCTCTCTCTCTCTCATCCGCCCCCATCTCTCTCTCTCTCTCCCCACCTCTCTCTCTCTCTCTCTCTCTCTCTCTCCCCACATCTCTCTCTCTCTCATCCGCCCCCATCTCTCTCTCTCATCCGCCCCCGTCTCTCTCTCTCTCTGTCCCCGCCTCTCTCTCTCTGTCCCCGCCTCTCTCTCTCTGTCCCCGCCTCTCTCTCTCTGTCCCCGCCTCTCTGTCCCCGCCTCTCTCTCTCATCCGCCCCCGCCTCTCTCTCATCCGCCCCCGTCTCTCACTCTCCCCCCATCTCTCTCTCTCCCGCCCCCCCATCTCTCTCTCTCCCGCCCCCCCATCTCTCTCTCTCCCACCTCCTCATCTCTCTCTCTCCCTTGCCCCCCCCATCTCTCTCTCTCCCTCTCCTTCCAACACCCCCATCTCTCTCTCCCTCTCCCTCCAACACCCCATCTCTCTCTCCCTCCCGCCCCCATCTCTCTCTCCCTCCCGCCCCATCTCTCTCTCCCTCCCGTCCCCATCTCACTCTCCCTCCCGCCCCCATCTCTCTCTCTCTCTCCCCCTCTCCTTCCAACGCCCCCATCTCACTCTCTCTCCCTCGCCCTCCAACACCCCCATCTCTCTCTCCCCCGCCGTCGTCTCTCTCTCCCCCTCCCCCATCTCTCTCTCTCACCCCCTCCCCCATCTCTCTCTCTCCCCCGCCCCGTCTCTCTCTCACCCTCTCCGTCCACACCCCCATCTCTCTCTCTCTCTCCCCCGCCACCCATCTCTCTCTCTCTCCCACCCCGTCTCTCTCTCTCTCCCTCTTCCTCCAACACCCCCATCTCTCTCTCTCTCCCCCCCGCCCCATCTCTCTCTCTCCACGCCCCATCTCTCTCTCTCACCCTCTCCGTCCACACCCCCATCTCTCTCTCTCTCTCTCTCTCCCCCCCCCCCCCCCGCCACCCATCTCTCTCTCTCTCCCACCCCGTTTCTCTCTCTCTCTCCCTCTCCCTCCAACACCCCCATCTCTCCCCCCCCCCCCCTGCCACCCATCTCTCTCTCCCCCTCCCCCATCTCTCTCTCTCACCCCCCTCCCCCATCTCTCTCTCTCTGTCCCACCCCGTCTCTCTCTCTCTACCTCTCCCTCCAACACCCCCATCTCTCTCTCTCACCCCCCCCCCCCCCCATCTCTCTCTCTCTCTCTCCCCGCCCCGTCTCTCTCTCTCTTCCCCCCCCCCCCATCTCTCTCTCACACACACACCCTTCCTCCTGCAGGTGATATACCAGCCGATCGAGGAGTCAGAAGAAGGGAGCCGGGAGCGCCTGGATCCGGGCCCCTACCTGAGGGTGATGCAGGCCATCGACCAGCAGTGCCCGGCTGAGGAGCGGGGGGACCTGCTGGCCTTCCTGAGCGGGGCGGCCGAGATTGCGGCGGTGGCAGACGCAGCACGGGCTTACGCTAACCTGACCCAACGCTGGATTGTGCTGCCACTTCACAGCGGATTGGCGGCGATGGAACAGGACAAGGTACAGCCTGAAACGCCCCATCGGCCGCCCGTTACACAGCCCCGCACACCTCAGCAACCCGGTTCAGGCAGAGAGATTCTCACCAGGACCCTTGGGAAACTGTCCCACCCTCGGCCTGTTCCCCCCAAATCACAGCCAGGTCCCCAAAAATCTATTTCAGAGGACAGGCATTGCGGCGCTCCCTCAGCACTGACCCTCCGACAGTGCGGCGCTCCCTCAGCACTGACCCTCCGACAGTGCGGCACTCCCTCAGCACTGACCCTCCAACAGTGCGGCGCTCCCTCAGCACTGACCCTCCGACAGTGCGGTGCTCCCTCAGCACTGACCCACCAACAGTGCGGCGCTCCCTCAGCACTGACCCTCCGACAGTGCGGCGCTCCCCTCAGCACTGACCCTCCGACAGTGCGGTGCTCCCTCAGCACTGACCCACCAACAGTGCGGCGCTCCCTCAGCACTGACCCTCCGACACTGCGGCGCTCCCTCAGCACTGACCCTCCGACAGTGCGGCGCTCCCTCAGCACTGACCCTCCGACTGTGGGGCGCTCCCTCAGCACTGACCCTCCCACAGTGCGGCACTCCCTCAGCACTGACCCTCCGACAGTGCGGCACTCCCTCAGCACTGACCCTCCGACAGTGCGGCGCTCCCTCAGCACTGACCCTCCGACAGTGCGGCGCTCCCTCAGCACTGACCCTCCGAAAGTGCGGCGCTCCCTCAGCACTGACCCTCCGACAGTGCGGCGCTCCCTCAGCACTGACCCTCCGACAGTGTGGCGCTCCCTCAGCACTGACCCTCCGACAGTGCGGCGCTCCCTCAGCACTGACCCTCCGACAGTGCGGCGCTCCCTCAGTACTAATCCTCCGACAGTGCGGCGCTTCCTCAGCACTGACCCTCCGACAGTGCGGCGCTCCCTCAGCACTGACCCTCCGACAGTGCGGCGCTCCCTCAGCAATGACACTTCGGTGCTTACTCAGTTCCTCCCGATCCTCATTCCAGGTTTTTGACATTGCTCCACCGGGCGTCCGGAAGTGCATCGTAGCTACGAACATCGCAGAAACGTCTGTTACGATTGACGGTGTGCGTTTTGTTGTGGATTCTGGTGAGATGGAGTTTTACTCTGTATCTAACCCCGTGCTATACCTGTCCTGGGAGTGTTTGATGGGGACAGTGTAAAGGGAGCTTTACTCTGTATCTAACCCCGTGCTGTACCTGTCCTGGGAGTGTTTGATGGGGACAGTGTAGTGGGAGCATTACTCTGTATCTAACCCCGTGCTGTACCTGTCCTGGGAGTGTTTGATGGGGACCGTGTAGAGGGAGCTTTACTCTGTATCTAACCCCGTGCTGTACCTGTCCTGGGAGTGTTTGATGGGGACAGTGTAGAGGGAGCATTACTCTGTATCTAACCCCGTGCTGTACCTGTCCTGGGAGTGTTTGATGGGGACAGTGTAGAGGGAGCTTTACTCTGTATCTAACCCCGTGCTGTACCTGTCTTGGGAGTGTTTGATGGGGACAGTGTAGAGGGAGATTTATGTTCCCGGAATGCCTGATATTATGGGCCCACGCGGATTGTACTGCCTCCCATGGTTGAATAGGCCCATGATGTAGATTGGCCACCTGCCCCATACGGCAAGATAATCTATTGACACCCCCAGGCCCGGATGGGAAACGGCGATTTGAACAAGGGCTTTGCTGCGATGCCCCGCACAGTTTAATTGTTCAGCCTGCATGCATTGGAACAAAGGCTACTAACCCCTCGCACTTCAACCCCACCTCCCAGGGAAGGTCAAGGAGATGAGCTACGATCCAAAGACAAAGATGCATCGTCTGCAGGAGTTCTGGATCAGCAGGGCCAGCGCTGAGCAGCGCAAGGGGCGTGCGGGCCGAACGGGGCCCGGGGTCTGCTACCGCATGTATGCCGAGTCTGAGTACAACGCCTTCGCCCCTTACCCCGTGCCCGAGATCCAGCGGGTTGCCCTCGACGCCCTGGTGCTGCAGGTAAGACTCCCATCGCTCGTGGCACAGGAGAGAGAGAGACAGACTGAGAGAAGGCAGGAGAGACAGAGCGAGGGCAGGCTTCGGGCCTAATCTCCATGAACCACCTGTGACCCGAGTTTGGGGACTTTGAGAGTAAAAACCTACATTGTTTCACTGCCTCAGGACGTCCCATGGCTCTGCACAGCCGATGAAGCTGTTTTTTGTTTTTTTTGTTTCGGGAGGTGCTCCAGCAGCAGTGCAAGAAAAGTTGCTGCCAACCTGTGCACAGCAAGATCCCAAAAACAGCGACGTGACAAGTGACGCAGATAGTTTACGGTTTTTTCCGGTGACTTTGATCCATTTTATTTATTTAGGGTGAAGTGGGCGTCCATGGTGAAGCTACCATTTGTTGACGGTCTCTAACATTCGGCCCCAGGACTACTGGGAGAAACCACCACCTACCCGCCCTCCCTCCCTCACCCCAGCAGTCCTCCGCAGCACTTACCCTCTTCCAGCAGCAGTTGCAGCATCTTTAGCATCCTCCCGAGAGGAAAGGCAGAGGCCCCAGGTCTAATGTGTCATCCAGACAGACACCCCTCCGACAGTGCGGCGCTCCCTCAGCACTGACCCTCCGACAGTGCTGCGCTCCCTCAGCACTGACCCTCCGACAGTGCGGCGCTCCCTCAGCACTGACCCTCCAACAGTGCGCCGCTCCCTCAGAACTGACCGTCCGACAGTGCGGCGCTCCCTCAGCACTGACCCTCTGACAGTGCAGCGCTCCCTCAGCACTGACCGTCCGACAGTGCGGCGCTCCCTCAGCACTGACCCTCCAACAGTGCGCCGCTCCCTCAGCACTGACCCTCCGACAGTGCGGCGCTCCCTCAGCAGTGACCCTCTGACAGTGCAGCGCTCCCTCAGCACTGACCGTCCGACAGTGCGGCGCTCCCTCAGCACTGACCCTCCAACAGTGCGCCGCTCCCTCAGAACTGACCGTCCGACAGTGCGGCGCTCCCTCAGCACTGATCGTCCGACAGTGCGGCGCTCCCTCAGCACTGACCGTCTGACAGTGCGGCGCTCCCTCAGCACTGACCCTCCGACAGTGCTGCGCTCCCTCAGCACTGAAACATTTGGGGAGCTGAGAACAATCTGAGGGCTGGATTTTGTGGCTGGAAGCTGTGACCGGCTGAGTTGACAGTGAGGCTGCCACAGTGGGTGTTCCCCATGGTGTCAGCTGCTTTGTCCATCTAGGGGGTAGAGGTGGCGGGTTTGGGCTTGTCGAAGGAGCCTTGGCGAGTGGCTGCAGTGCATCTTGTAGACGGTGCACACGGCTGCCGCTGTGCGTCAGTGGGTGGAGGGGGTGGGCGTTGCTGACGATTGTCTGGACAGCTGTGTATGTTGTGTCTTCCTGTGCAGATGAAGAGCATGGGACTCGGAGACCCGCGCACCTTTCCCTTCATCGAGCCGCCCCCCCCGAGCAGCGTGGAAACGGCGGTCCAGTACCTGCGGGACCAGGGAGCGCTGGACAGCGGCGAAAACCTCACGGCCGTCGGGAGTCTCCTGGCACAGCTGCCCGTCGACGTGGTCATCGGTACGGCATGTCTCCCTCTTAACCCTCTCGCTGCTTCGATCGTCCCACACCCTCCATCTCCCCTCTCACCCACCCCCCACCGCACTGACTCCCACAGACAGCCCCCGGCTCTGCCGCGACCGTCGCTTCCCCCAAATGAATCCCCCACCCCACTCCCCTGCATGAACTGAAGCCCCCTCATTCCCGGGAACCGTTCTGGGGGAATCTCCCACTCACGACCACCCCTCCCCGAGACCCCCATAACCTTCCGAATGTGCGGGCTCCGGAATGAAACGCAGTCTGGAAGCTGCGACCCTCCCCCAATCTTTGTAAATGGAATTTGGCCTTTGTTTCAAAGGGAATGTCTCTAAAGATAGGGAAGTGCGGCTAAAACTACACAAGGCGCTAGTTCGGCCACACCTGGAATACTGTGAACAGTTTTGATCCCCTTATCTAAGGAAAGATATCCCGGCATTGGAGGCAGTCCAGAGAAGGTTCACTTGATCCCCGGGAATGGAGGGATTTTGTTATGAGGAGGGGTTGAGTAGGCCGGGGCCTGTACTCGTTGGGAGTTTAGAAGAATGAGAGGCAACCTTATTGAGACAGAGAGGATTCTGGGTGGGGTTGACGGGGTCGATGCTGAGAGGATGTTTCCTCTTGTGGAAGAGTCCAGAGGGCAGAATCTCAGAGCCCATTTGAGACAGAGATGAGGAGGAATTTCTTCTCTCAGAATTTGTGGAATTCTTTACCGCAGAGAGCAGTAGAGGCCGGGCCGTTAAGTGTGTTCAAGGCCGAGAGAGACAGATATTTAATCAGTGAGGGGGTCGAGGGTTACGGGGATAAGGCGGGAAAGTGGAGTTGAGGATTATCACATCGGATCGGCCAGGATCTCATTGGATGGCGGAGCAGACTCGGGCCGAGTGTCCCACTTCTCTTCTGGTGTCCTACATGTGAAATGTAGAAATGGTGAGAGAGCTCTGAGATGCAGAGGGATCTGGGAGTCTGGGAGCATGGCACAGCATATCGTCGGAAAGCTAACAGAATGCACGCACAAACCCCGAGGACTCTCAGCCTTTGCACCCCCTGGGAAACTATCCCCTTCATGTTATATTGTCTCTGCACGATCGCCTTGCCAAAATGCATCACGGGGGAAACAAGAATCAGGAGAAGGAGGCCATTTGGCCCCTCTCTTCCTGCTACCCCAATCGTTAGATCGCGCCTGATCCACTTCCCTCTCACCCCCTCGTCGATCAGAAATCTGTCTAACTCGGCCATGAATGTATTCAACGAGCCACAGCCCCCACAGCTGTCTGAGGGGGGGGGAAATTCCACAGACTGCCCCCCCCACCCGAGAAATGAAATTCCTCCTAATTTCAATAGAAGACCCCCCCCTATTCTCAAACTGTGCCCCCCCCCCAGTTCTAGATTCCTCCCCCGCTACGAGGGGGCAACATCCTCTTCGCACCCACCCTGTCAAAACCCCCTCAGAATCTGATATGTTTCAATCAGATCACCTTGCGTTCTTCCAAACTCCGATGGGGTACAGGACTCCGACCTGCTCGACCCTTTCCTCATCGGATACACCCCTTCATCCCGGGAATCGACCACGTGAACTTTCTCCGAACGGCCTCCAACACGAGTGTATCTCCTCCTCAAGTAAGGAAGCCAAGACTGTGCGCAGTACTCCAGGTGCGGAAACACCCCCCCCCCCCCCCTTAAAGGACAACATTCCATTTGCCTCCCAAACACTCGCTATACCTGCTTGTGATTTGTACCTCTCCACGTTTGGTCACGTCTGCCTTCTGATGTTTATATATTTCTAAGTTTGCTGACGACGCAAAACTTGGTCGGGATGTGAGTGGTGAGGAAGATGTTAAGACACTTTTGAGGTGATTTAGTCAAGTTGAGCGAGTGGGCAAATACATGGCAGATGCAGTTTAATGTGGACCAATGTGGAGTTATCCACTTCGGACAGAGAAACAGAATGGCGGAGTAATATCGAAATGGTGATAGATCGGGAAATGTTGACGTACAAAAGGGACCTGGGTGTCCTTGTACACCAGTCACTGAAAACAAACCGGCAGGTACAGCAAGCAATGAGGAAGGTAAATGGTATGTTGGCCTTTGTTGCAAGAGGAGTCAGGTATATGAGCAAGGATGCCTTGCACCTGTACAGGGCCTTGGTGAGGTCGCACCTGTACAGGGCCTTGGAGAGGCCACACCTGTACAGGGCCTTGGTGAGGTCGCACCTGTACAGGGCCTTGGTGAGGTCGCACCTGTACAGGGCCTTGGTGAGGCCACACCTGTACAGGGCCTTGGTGAGGCCACACCTGTACAGGGCCTTGGTGAGGCCACACCTGTACAGGGCCTTGGTGAGGCCACACCTGTACAGGGCCTTGGTGAGGTCACACCTGTACAGGGCCTTGGTGAGGCCGCACCTGTACAGGGCCTTGGTGAGGTCGCACCTGTACAGGGCCTTCGTGAGGCCGCACCTGTACAGGGCCTTGGTGAGGCCGCACCTGTACAGGGCCTTGGTGAGGTCGCACCTGTACAGGGCCTTCGTGAGGCCGCACCTGTACAGGGCCTTGGTGAGGCCCACACCTGTACAGGGCCTAGGTGAGGCTGCACCTGTACAGGGCCTAGGTGAGGCCGCACCTGTACGGGGCCTTGGTGAGGCCACACCTGTACAGGGCCTTGGTGAGGTCACACCTGTACAGGGCCTTGGTGAGGCCGCACCTGTACAGGGCCTTGGTGAGGTCACACCTGTACAGGGCCTTGGTGAGGCCGCACCTGTACAGGGCCTTGGTGAGGTCGCACCTGTACAGGGCCTTCGTGAGGCCGCACCTGTACAGGGCCTTGGTGAGGCCCACACCTGTACAGGGCCTAGGTGAGGCTGCACCTGTACAGGGCCTAGGTGAGGCCGCACCTGTACGGGGCCTTTGTTCAGTTGCTCATTTGCTCCTTACTCCCCCTTCCACAGGAAAGATGCTGATTCTGGGCTGTGCCTTCAAGATTATCGAGCCGGTACTGACTCTGGCCGCAGCTCTCAGCCTGCAGTCCCCCTTCGTCCGGAGCAGGCAGGGAGACCCCGACTGCGCAACAGTCCGCCGGCCCCTGGAAAGTGACGATGGGGACCCCTTCACCCTGCTCAACGCCTTCGAGGAGTGGCTACAGGTGAGGCAGATCTGACTGTGCCCACTCGGTGTCTGAGGGGGCCCGCGTGTCTGAGGGGGCCCGCGTGTCTGAGGGGGCCCCGCGTGCCTGAGGGGGCCCCGCGTGCCTGAGGGGGCCCCGCGTGCCTGAGGGGGCCCCGCGTGCCTGAGGGGGCCCCGCGTGTTTGAGGGGGCCCGCGTGTTTGAGGGGGCCTGCGTGTCTGAGGGGGTTGTGTAGTATGTCTGAGGGAAGTGCATTCTTGTCTGTCATCCTACAAGTAAACCTTTCACCTTGGCGATACGTATCATATTGCACAATTACATGGATTTAACCAAAACACAGACAAGAAATGAAGATTTGCGGCATTTGTAAACACAGCCTCGTCAGAACTGAACCCTTCGAGTTTATTTTTTTCCCTCTTGCTCCAAGTTTTTGAACTCAACAAAGAGTGTTTCGGTCGGGCCCACGCCCTATAATCCTCCTCGTCACCTGTAGGTGTAGCTCCTTTCGGAGTCTCACCTTCCAACCCCAAATGTGGTGAATCCGCGGTACAATTCAGCAAAGTCTCGAAATGGCATTTTCTCTTTGGCGTTGTGTTGCTGCGCTGACATCTCCCCTCGCGGTGAATTACCCTCTGGCGTTCCACAGTTCACAGCAGACCCGTCTGCATAAAGTATGGAATACCCCTGCCACTCTTCAGCAGGGTCTTTTGCAATGTGCCCACTCGCCTGCACTCCCAGTGCCACTCTTGTATTTTGGCACAAATCTGTGCCGCTAGCCGTTGACCCAGAAAGATAAATTTATAATTTCCTGTTGACGATTCGTAATTTCTGATTTTCCCGCCGCCTCAGTTGCTTCACTGTAGTCAGGTACTGATGCATCAACCTCAATAATGTGACTTGGATCGGTTTTGCGATGAACGGGATCACAGTTCCGGCAATGGGGTTTTTACCCGACTTCAGAATTGTGACACTCCACAGCCACCCACGCTCTCCCTCGATTGTTTTCTCCAGTTTGCCTTGAGGTTCAAGAACCTCATTGTGCTTCTCGAGACTAAGTGCCGACAGTTCACTAGTTTTGATTTATTAAAAGTTCCGCATTCGACCAATTGTTCGATTCACCGGCAGTTCCTTCGCCTCTTCCCGGAGGCGTTTTCCTGATGTTTGAAGATCAGGTTTTAATTGAAGATCGAGCTTTACCGATGTGAAGTTAATCGTTCAGACAGCTCAGGAACCCGTCCCGTGTCCCACTTTCCGTGACCGATTCTCAGTTGTTCTCACCATCTCTCTTTTCTCATCAGCAAACTCCCCTTCCGTACGGACAGGCTGCTTTTCGACCTCAACCAGGTTTTACTTCAGTAGCTTTTTACCTGCAGTAAGGGTCTCATTTTTGACCACTATCTTTAAATAGTTGGTTAAGAGCAACATGATTAACGGCACAGCTGTAACCCAGTCTCCACTCACCAAATCACTACAGTGAATATATGTGTGTGTGTGTGTGTGTGTGTGAAGGTGTGTGTGTGAAGGTGTGTGTGTGAAGGTGTGTGTATGAAGGTGTGTGTGTGAAGGTGTGTGTGTGTAGCTGTAGGTGTGAAGGTGTGTGTGTGAAGGTGTGTGTGTGTAGGTGTGTGTGTGTGTGAAGGTGTGTGTGTAGCTGTAGGTGTGAAGGTGTGTGTGTGAAGGTGTGTGTGTAGGTGTGTGTGTGTGTGAAGGGGTGTATGTGTGTAGGTGTGTGTGTGATGGTGTGATGGTGTGTGTGTAGGTGTGTGTGTGAAGGTGGAGGTGTGTGTGTGTGAAGGTGTGTGTGTGTAGGTGTGTGTGTGTAGGGGTGTGTGTGTGAAGGTGTAGGTGTGTGTGTGTGTGTGTGTGTGAAGGTGTGTGTGTAGCTGTAGGTGGGTGTGTAGGTGTGTGTGTGTGAAGGTGTGAACTGACCGCAATCCGCTCCAATGTTGAAGGTGAAATCCGAGAAAAGGAACAATTCCCGGAAGTGGTGTCGGCGGAGGGGTCTGGAGGAGCAGAGACTGTACGAGATGGTCAACCTCAGAGAGCAGTTCAAGGTGATGCAGCTGCACCAAACCCCGTGCTGTACCTGTCCTGGGAGTGTTTGATGGGGACAGTGTAGAGGGAGCTTTACTCTGTATCTAACCCCGTGCTGTACCTGTCCTGGGCGTGTTTGATGGGGACAGTGTAGAGGGAGCTTTACTCTGTATCTAACCCCGGGCTGTACCTGTCCTGGGAGTGTTTGATGGGGACAGTGTAGAGGGAGCTTTACTCTGTATCTAACCCCGTGCTGTACCTGTCCTGGAAGTGTTTGATGGGGACGGTGTAGAGGGAGCCTTACTCTGTATCTAACCCCGTGCTGTACCTGTCCTGGGAGTGTTTGATGGGGACAGTGTAGAGGGAGCTTTACTCTGTATCTAACCCCGTGCTGTACCTGTCCTGGGAGTGTTTGATGGGGACAGTGTAGAGGGAGCTTTACTCTGTATCTAACCCCGTGCTGTACGTGTCCTGGGAGTGTTTGATGGGGACAGTGTAGAGGGAGCTTTACTCTGTATCTAACCCCGTGTTGTACCTGTCCTGGGAGTGTTTGATGGGGACAGTGTAGAGGGACCTTTACTCTGTATCTAACCCCGTGCTGTACCTGTCCTGGGAGTGTTTGATGGGGACAGTGTAGAGGGAGCTTTACTCTGTATCTAACCCCGTGCTGTACCTGTCCTGGGAGTGTTTGATGGGGACAGTGTAGAGGGAGCTTTACTCTGTATCTAACCCCGTGCTGTACCTGTCCTGGGAGTGTTTGATGGGGACGGTGTAGAGGGAGCCTTACTCTGTATCTAACCCCGTGCTGTACCTGTCCTGGGAGTGTTTGATGGGGACAGTGTAGAGGGAGCTTTACTCTGTATCTAACCCCGTGCTGTACCTGTCCCGGGAGTGTTTGATGGGGACGGTGTAGAGGGAGCCTTACTCTGTATCTAACCCCGTGCTGTACCTGTCCTGGGAGTGTTTGATGGGGACAGTGTAGAGGGAGCTTTACTCTGTATCTAACCCCATGCTGTACCTGTCCTGGGAGTGTTTGATGGGACAGTGTAGAGGGAGCTTTACTCTGTATCTAACCTCGTGCTGTACCTGTCCTGGGAGTGTTGGGGACAGTGTAGAGGGAGCTTTACACTGTATCTAACCGTGTGCTGTACCTGCCCTGGGAGTGTTTGATGGGACAGTGTAGAGAGAGCTTTACTCTGTATCTAACCCTGTGCTGTTCCTGTCCTGGGAGTGTTTGATGGGGACTGTGTAGAGGGAGCTTTACTCTGTATCTAACCCCGTGCTGTACCTGTCCTGGGAGTGTTTGATGGGGACAGTGTAGAGGGAGCTTTACTCTGTATGTAACCCCGTGCTGTACCTGTCCTGGGAGTGTTTGATGGGGACATTAGCTTTACTCTAACCCCGTGTTGACCTTGTGCCTCAGACCTTGTTGAAGGACCATGGCCTCTTGAGGGAGGAGCGCGCCCAGGACGTGGGCAGCTACCAAAGACAACGGCGTCACCGAGAGCGCCGGGAGCTACAGCGAGCGAAGCGTCGCCACGAGGAACAGGACGGGCGGCGGCGCAAGGTGTTGCGCCTGGAGGAGGAGATGGGCTCGTCTGAGGATGAGGGGCCGAGTGGTGCCCAGGGAGAGGAGCGGGTGTTGGACATTCAGGTTTGTGCTTGACGGGGCCTGTGGGGGCCGTCCCGGGTGGGGCTGGAAGCAGGCTCACCGCCCCGCTGTTCTGCCCTGCACCAGAATGGGGCCCCGGCACCCAGACGTGTGTCTGGTTCTGCTGCTCGCTTCTGGTGGCTTCACACCCCCAGTCTCCCTTCGTCACAGTTTACAAAGCCCCACGCCAATCCTGAGCCGGAAGCAGAGAGGAGCAGCGACCTGTTTACCCCGTCTCTCCCAGACACACTGAATGAAAGCTGTCTGCTTTCCCCAACAAATCGATAACCTAAAAAAAGAATGTTCTGTGTAAACTTGTTACAGTGCACTTACTCCACCCAGGCTCGAGCGCGGCTGAAAGGGGCCTCCTCCTGTTCCTGTGGAACAGGCTCGAGAGGGGCTGAATGGGCCTCCTCCTGTTCCTGTGGAACAGGCTCGAGAGGGGCTGAATGGGCCTCCTCCTGTTCCTGTGGAACAGGCTCGAGAGGGGCTGAATGGGCCTCCTCCTGTTCCTGTGGAACAGGCTCGAGAGGAGCTGAATGGGCCTCCTCCAGTTCCTGTGTAACAGGCTCGAGAGGGGCTGAATGGGCCTCCTCCTGTTCCTGTGTAACAGGCCCGAGAGGGGCTGAATGGGCCTCCTGTTCTGTAATCTCCAGCGTGAGTCTCTCTCTCTCTCTCTGCCTCGCAGGATGTGAAGTTTAAACTGAAACACGATGTGAAGGATCTGGAAGCCGCCAGCAGCTCCTTCCGTGACCTGGGCAGGCGCCGCTTCCAACTCCTCAAGTTGCTGATGTGCCGAGGCCTCTACCCGCAGCTGGCAGTGCCTGACGAGTTCAACGCTTGTCGTAAGGATTCTGACCAGGTAGGAAGAGGGGGAGGGGAGCAAGGCGTGGTGATGGGGGTGTGGCGTGGGTGATGGGGGGACAGGGCAGGGGTGTTGGGCGTGATGGGGGTGATGGGGGCATGATGGGTGGGCAGGGCAGGGGTGATGGGGGGACAGGGCAGGGGTGTTGGGTGTGGCGGGGGTGATGGGGGGGCAGGGCAGGGGTGATGGGGCGTGATGGGGGGGACAGGGCAGGGGTGTTGGGTGTGGCGGGGGTGATGGGGGGCAGGGCAGGGGTGATGGGGGCGTGGTGGGGGACAGGGTAGGGGTGTTGGGCATGGCGGGGGTGTTGGGTGTGGCGGGGGTGATGGGGGGCAGGGGTGTTGGGCGTGGCGGGGTGATGGGGGCATGATGGGGGGGCAGGGCAGGGGTGATGGGGGTGGGGCAGGGGTGATGGGCATGTCAATGCCAGTAAAGATTAATCCTCTCCCTCTCTCTGTCTCCCCCTCTCTCTCTGTCCCCCCCCTCTCTCTCCGTCTCCCCCTCTCTCTCCGTCTCCTCTCTCTCTGTCCCTCTTTCTCTGTCTCCCTCTCTGTCCCTCTTTCTCTGTCTCCCTCCTCCCCTCTCTGTCTCTGTGTCTCTCCCTTTGTCTATCCCCCTGTCTCTTTCTCTCACAGATCTTCCACACGAAAGATAAGCAGGGGGTGGTCCTCCATCCTACTAGTGTCTTCGCCAGCAACCCCTCACTGCTACATCCCAAAGATAACAATGAGGATGGACAAGACACTCCCAGGACAGGTACAGCACAGGGTTAGATACAGAGTAAAGCTCCCTCTACCCTGTCCGCATCAGACACTCCCAGGACAGGTACAGCACAGGGTTAGATACGGAGTAAAGCTCCCCCTAGACTGTCCCCATCAAACACTCCCAGGACAGGTACAGCACAGGGTTAGGTAGAGAGTAAAGCTCCCTCTACACTGTCCCCATCAAACACTCCCAGGACAGGTACAGCACGGGGTTAGATACAGAGTAAAGCTCCCTCTACACTGTCCCCATCAAACACTCCCAGGGCAGGTACAGCACGGGGTTAGATACAGAGTAAAGCTCTCTCTACACTGTCCCCATCAAACACTCCCAGGACAGGTACAGCACGGGGTTAGATACAGAGTAAAGCTCCCTCTGCACTGTCCCCATCAAACACTCCCAGGACAGGTACAGCACGGGGTTAGATACAGAGTAAAACTCCCTCTACACTGTCCCCATCAAACACTCCCAGGACAGGTACAGCACGGGGTTAGATACAGAGAAAAGCTCCCTCTACACTGTCCCCATCAAACACTCCCAGGACAGGTACAGCACGGGGTTCGATACAGAGTAAAGCTCCCTCTACACTGTCCCCATCAAACACTCCCAGGACAGGTACAGCACGGGGTTAGATACAGAGTAAATCTCAGGTTGAGTCGGGGTTACCTGTTGAACACCTGTCCCTCGCCCCTTTCCCAACAGGTTTGGACGGTGGCCAGAGCTGCCAGCACCGGCTGCTCGCCTTCGTGTCGCTGCTGGAGACCAACAAGCCGTACCTGCTCAACTGTGTCCGGGAGCCGGCGCTGCAGGTCAGTGTGTGAACCCCGTCCCACTGCACGCCCGAGCCCCCCCCCTCGCCATTCCTCAGTGGGACAGCCTAGAGGCTCTGCCACCATCGGGCAGGATTCAACAGGCCGAGGCTGTTTCCACAAGGAAAGCGGTGGCCAACGGCGAGACTGACCTGATTGACGTCTTTAACACGGTGATCGAGGTTTCAGTCGGGCCGACGGCGTAGCAAACGTGTTTCCACTTTTTTAGCGTTCGTTTACGGGGATGTGGGCATCGCTCGCACCAGCATTTAATCCCCGTCCCTAGTTGCCCCTCGGGAAGGGGGTGGGTGAGCCGCCATCTTGAACACCTTCTCGGGGGTCGAGGTGGCGGGTTTGGGCGACGCTTGTCGAAGGAGCCTTGGCGAGTGGCTGCCGTGCATCTTGTAGACGGTGCTCACGGCTGCCGCTGTGCGTCGGTGGGTGGAGGGAGTGGGTGTTGAAGGTGGGGGTTAGCGTGTCGATCGAGCGGGGGGGGGAGGGGGGCTGCTTTGTCCTGGATGGTGTTGAGCTTCTCGAGTGTTGTCGGAGCTGCGCTCATCCAGGCAAGTGGAGGGGGTGTGGGGAGACACCCTAAATCAATCTAACATGGTCACTAATAAATCCAGTCGAAGAGGGGGGGGTGCGGTGAAGAGATTCAGGAAGGAGATTTTTACCCAGTGAGTGGGGAGAATTGGGACTGGTTCCCACGGGGAGTGGGGAGAATGTGGGACTGGTTCCCACGGGGAGTGGGGAGAATGTGGGACTCACTCCCACGGGGAGTGGGGAGAATGTGGGACTCGGTCCCACGGAGAGTGGGGAGAATGTGGGACTGGTTCCCAAGGGGAGTGGGGAGAATGTGGGACTCGCTCTCACGGGGAGTGGGGAGAATGTGGGACTCGCTCCCACGGGGAGTGGGGGGAATGTGGGACTTGTGCCACGGGGAGTGGGGAGAATGTGGGACTCGCTCCCACGGGGAGAATGTGGGACTCGCTCGCACGGGGAGTAGGGCGAATGTGGGACTCACTCCCACGGGGAGTGGGGAGAATGTGGGACTCGCTCCCGCGGGGAGTGGGGAGAATGAGGGACTCGCTCCCACGGGGAGTGGGGAGAATGTGGGCTCGCTCCCACGGGGAGTGGGGAGATTGTGGAACTCGCTCCCATGGGGAGTGGGGGGAATGTGGGACTCGCTCCCACGGGGAGTGGGGAAAATGTGGGACTCGCTCCCACGGGGAGTGGGGAGAATGTGGGACTCGCTCCCGCGGGGAGTGGGGAGAATGAGGGACTCGCTCCCACGGGGAGTGGGGAGAATGTGGGCTCGCTCCCACGGGGAGTGGGGAGATTGTGGGACTCGCTCCCATGGGGAGTGGGGGGAATGTGGGACTCGCTCCCACGGGGAGTGGGGAGAATGTGGGACTCGCTCCCACAGGGAGTGGAGAGATCCGGGACTCGCTCCCACGGGGAGTGGGGAGAATGCGGGACTCGCTCACACGGGGAGTGGGGAGAATGTGGGACTCGCTCCCACGGGGAGTGGGGAGAATGTGGGACTCGCTCCCACGGAGAGTGGGGAGAATGTGGGACTCATTAACATGTTCCGACCTCTCTCTCTCTCCTGTTCCCGCAGAGTCTCCTGCTGGTTGCCCGCTCGCTGGACAGTAACAGTGACTGCTCGCGGGTGGCCATCGATGGGTGGCTGGAGGTGAGGCTGGTGAATCCGGAGGCAGGGCCGGGGCTCATGTCCACCGTCACGAGGCTGCGCGACGGCTGGGAGCGGGCGCTGAGCGCCCAGCTGAAGAGGGCAGAGCGCCGGGGCACTGCCCGGGAGGACGACGGGGAGGACGAGAATGAGGGGAATGAGCGGAACGTCAATCGGGTGACGGATGTCCTGTGCCGGCAGCTGGTGGAGTTCCTCGAGGCCGAGGTGAGGAGGAGCACGCGCGACCTGGCATCGTCTCCTCGCATCTCGAGGAGCACAAACAGCAGCAAAGATAGCTGACTGATTCCCCCCATCATAGGGCCGAGCAGTACTGTACCCCAGTGTCATAGTGACAGACCCGTCCCCACCAGTACTGTACCCCAGTGTTATACAGTGACAGACCCATCCCCACCAGTACTGTACCCCAGTGTTACACAGTTACAGACCCGTCCCCACCAGTACTGTACCCCAGTGTTATACAGTGACAGACCCGTCCCCACCAGTACTGTACCCCAGTGTTATACAGTGACAGACCCGTCCCCACCAGTACTGTACCCCAGTGTTATACAGTGAAAAACCCATCCCCACCAGTACTGTACCCCAGTGTCATAGTGACAGACCCGTCCACACCAGTACTGTACCTCAGTGTTATACAGTGACAGACCCGTCTCCACCAGTACTGTACCCCAGTGTCATAGTGACAGACCCGTCCCCACCAGTACTGTACCCCAGTGTCATAGTGACAGACCCGTCCCCACCAGTACTGTACCCCAGTGTTATAGTGACAGACCCATCCCCACCACTACTGTACCCCAGTGTTATACAGTGACAGACCCATCCCCACCAGTACTGTACACCAGTGTTATACAGTGACAGACCCGTCCCCACCAGTACTGTACCCCAGTGTTATAGTGACAGACCCGTCCCCACCAGTACTGTACCCCAGTGTTATACAGTGACAGACCCGTCCCCACCAGTACTGTACCCCAGTGTCATAGTGACAGACCCGTCCCCACCAGTACTGTACCCCAGTGTTATACAGTGACAGACCCGTCCCCACCAGTACTGTACCCCAGTGTCATAGTGACAGACCCGTCCCCACCAGTACTGTACCCCAGTGTTATACAGTGACAGACCCGTCCCCACCAGTACTGTACCCCAGTGTTATACAGTGACAGACCCGTCCCCACCAGTACTGTACCCCAGTGTCATAGTGACAGACCCGTCCCCACCAGTACTGTAACCCCAGTGTTATACAGTGACAGACCCGTCCCCACCAGTACTGTACCCCAGTGTCATAGTGACAGACCCGTCCCCACCAGTACTGTACCCCAGTGTTATACAGTGACAGACCCGTCCCCACCAGTACTGTACCCCAGTGTCATAGTGACAGACCCGTCCCCACCAGTACTGTATCCCAGTGTTATACAGTGACAGACCCGTCCCCACCAGTACTGTACCCCAGTGTCATACAGTGACAGACCCGTCCCCACCAGTACTGTATCCCAGTGTTATTCAGTGACAGACCCGTCCCCACCAGTACTGTACCCCAGTGTTATACAGTGACAGACCCGTCCCCACCAGTACTGTATCCCAGTGTTATACAGTGACAGACCCGTCCCCACCAGTACTGTACCCCAGTATTATACAGTGACAGACCCGTCCCCACCTGTACTGTACCCCAGCGTTATACAGTGACAGACCCATCCCCACCAGTACTGTACCCCAGTGTTACACAGTGACAGACCCGTCCCCACCAGTACTGTACCCCAGTGTTATACAGTGACCGACCCGTCCCCACCAGTACTGTACCCCAGTGTTATACAGTGATAGACCCGTCCCCACCAGTACTGTACCCCAGTGTTATACAGTGACAGACCCGTCCCCACCAGTACTGTACCCCAGTGTTCTCCAGTGACAGACCCATCCCCACCAGTACTGTACCCCAGGGTTATACAGTGACAGATCCGTCCCCACCAGTACTGTACCCCAGTGTTATACAGTGACAGACCCGTCCCCACCAGTACTGTACCCCAGTGTTATACCGTGACAAACCCGTCCCCAGCAGGACTGTACCCCAGTGTTATACAGTGACAGACCCGTCCCCACCAGTACTGCCCCCCAGTGTTATACAGTGACAGACCCGTCCCCACCAGTACTGTACCCCAGTGTTATACAATGACAGACCCGTCCCCACCAGCACTGTACCCCAGTGTTATACAGTGACAGACCAGTCCCCACCAGTACTGTCCCCCAGTGTTATACAGTGACAGACCCGTCCCCACCAGTACTGTACCCTAGTGTTATACAATGACAGACCCGTCCCCACCAGCACTGTATCCCAGTGTTATACAGTGACAGACCCGACCCCACCAGTTCTGTACCCCAGTTATACAGAAACAGACCCATCCCCACCAGTACTGTATCCCAGTGTTATCGTGACAGACCCGACCCCACCTGTACTGTACCCCAGTGTTATACAGTGACAGACCCGTCCCCACCAGTACTGTACCCCAGTGTTATAGTGACAGACCTGTCCCCACCAGTACTGTACCCGTGTTATGCAGTGACAGACTTGTCCCCACCAGTACTGTACCCGTGTTATACAGTGACAGCCCCATCCCCACCAGTACTGTACCCCAGTGTTATACAGTGACAGACCCGTCCCCACCAGTACTGTACACCAGTGTCATACAGTAACAGACTCGTCACCACCAGTACTGTACCCCAGTGTTATACAGTGACAGACCCATCCACACCAGTACAGTACCCCAGTGTTATACAGTGACAGACCCGTCCCCAGCAGGACTGTACCCCAGTGTTATACAGTGACAGACCCGTCCCCACCAGTACTGTACCCCAGTGTTATACAGTGACAGACCCGTCCCCACCAGTACTGTATCCCAGTGTTATACAGTGACAGACCCGTCCCCACCAGTATTGTACCCCAGTGTTATACAGTGACAGACCCGTTCCCACCAATACTGTACCCCAGTGTTATACAG
Source organism: Scyliorhinus torazame (assembly GCF_047496885.1). NCBI lineage: Eukaryota > Metazoa > Chordata > Chondrichthyes > Carcharhiniformes > Scyliorhinidae > Scyliorhinus > Scyliorhinus torazame. The sequence continues at coordinate 13,629,937 of NC_092728.1, forward strand.
TGACAGACCCGTCCCCACCAGTACTGTACCCCAGTGTTATACAGTGACAGACCCGTCCCCACCAGTACTGTACCCCAGTGTTATACAGTGACAGACCCGTCCCCACCAGTACTGTACCCCAGTGTTATACAGTGACAGACCCATCCCCACCAGTACTGTACCCCAGTGTTATACAGTGACAGACCCGTCCCCACCGGTACTGTACCCCAGTGTTATACAGTGACAGACCCATCCCCACCAGTACTGTACCCCAGTCCTATACAGTGACAGACCCATCCCCACCAGTACTGTACCCAGTGTTATACAGTGACAGACACGTCCCCAGCAGTACTGTACCCCAGTGTTATACAGTGACAGACCCATCCCCACCAGTACTGTAACCCAGTGTTATACAGTGACAGACCCGTCCCCAGCAGTACTGTACCCCAGTGTTATACAGTGACAGACCCATCCCCACCAGTACTGTAACCCAGTGTTATACAGTGACAGACCCGTCCCCACCAGTACTGTATCCCAGTGTTATACAGTGACAGAACCGTCCCCACCAGTACTGTACCCAGCGTTCTACAGTGATAGATCCGTCCCCACCAGTACTGTACCCCAGTGTTATACAGTGACAGACCCGTCCCCACCAGTACTGTACCCCAGTGTTATACAGTGACAGACCCGTCCCACCAGGACTGTACTCCAATGTTATACAGTGACAGAGCCGTCCACACCAGTACTGTACCCCAGTGTTCTACAGCGACAGACCATTCACCACCAGTACTGTACCCCAGTGTTATACAGTGACAGACCCGCCCCCACCAGCACTGTACCCCAGTGTTATACAGTGACAGACCCATCCCCACCAGTACTGTATCCGTGTTATACAGTGACAGACCCGTCCCCACCAGTACTGTACCCCAGTCCTATACAGTGACAGACCCATCCCCACCAGTACTGTACCCAGTGTTATACAGTGACAGACCCGTCCCCAGCAGTACTGTACCCCAGTGTTATACAGTGACAGACCCATCCCCACCAGTACTGTAACCCAGTGTTATACAGTGACAGACCCGTCCCCACCAGTACTGTATCCCAGTGTTATACAGTGACAGAACCGTCCCCACCAGTACTGTACCCAGCGTTCTACAGTGATAGATCCGTCCCCACCAGTACTGTACCCCAGTGTTATACAGTGACAGACCCGTCCCCACCAGTACTGTACCCCAGTGTTATACAGTGACAGACCCGTCCCACCAGGACTGTACTCCAATGTTATACAGTGACAGAGCCGTCCACACCAGTACTGTACCCCAGTGTTCTACAGCGACAGACCATTCACCACCAGTACTGTACCCCAGTGTTATACAGTGACAGACCCGCCCCCACCAGCACTGTACCCCAGTGTTATAGTGACAGACCCTTCCCCACCAGGACTGTACCCCAGTGTTATAGTGACAGACCCATCCCCACCAGTACTGTACCCCAGTGTTATACAGAGACAGACCCGTCCCCACCAGTACTGTACCCCAGTGTTATACAGTGACAGACCCATCCCCACCAGTACTGTCCCCCAGTGTTATACTGTGACAGACCCGTCCCCACCAGGACTGTACCTCAGTGTTATACAGTGACAGACCAGTCCCCACCAGTACTGTACCCCAGTGTTATACAGTGACAGACCCGACCCCACCAGTTCTGTACCCCAGTTATACAGAGACAGACCCGTCCCCACCAGTACTGTATCCCAGTGTTATAGTGACAGACCCGACCCCACCAGTACTGTACCCCAGTGTTATACAGTGACAGACCCGTCCCCACCAGTACTGTACCCCAGTGTTATAGTGACAGACCCGTCCCCACCAGTACTGTACCCGTGTTATGCAGTGACAGACTTGTCCCCACCAGTACTGTACCCGTGTTATACAGTGACAGACCCATCCCCACCAGTACTGTACCCCAGTGTCATACAGTGACAGACCCGTCCCCACCAGTACTGTACCCCAGTGTTATACAGTGACAGACCCGTTCCCACCAATACTGTACCCCAGTGTTATACAGTGACTAACCCGTCCCCACCAGTACTGTACCCCAGTGTTATACAGTGACAGACCCGTCCCCACCAGTACTGTACCCCAGTGTTACACAGTGACAGACCCGTCCCCACCAGTACTGTCCCCCAGTGTTATACAGTGACAGACCCGTCCCCACCAGTACTGTACCCCAGCGTTATACAATGACAGACCCGTCCCCACCAGCACTGTACCCCAGTGTTATACAGTGACAGACCCGTCCCCACCAGTACTGTACCCCAGTGTTATACAGTGACAGACCAGTCCCCACCAGTACTGTATCCCAGTGTTATACAGTGACAGACCCGACCCCACCAGTTCTGTACCCCAGTTATACAGAGACAGACCCGTCCCCACCAGTACTGTATCCCAGTGTTATACAGTGACAGACCAGTCCCCACCAGTACTGTCCCCCAGTGTTATACAGTGACAGACCCGTCCCCACCAGTACTGTACCCCAGTGTTATACAATGACAGACCCGTCCCCACCAGCACTGTACCCCAGTGTTATACAGTGACAGACCCATCCCCACCAGTACTGTATCCGTGTTATACAGTGACAGACCCGTCCCCACCAGTACTGTACCCCAGTCCTATACAGTGACAGACCCATCCCCACCAGTACTGTACCCAGTGTTATACAGTGACAGACCCGTCCCCAGCAGTACTGTACCCCAGTGTTATACAGTGACAGACCCATCCCCACCAGTACTGTAACCCAGTGTTATACAGTGACAGACCCGTCCCCACCAGTACTGTATCCCAGTGTTATACAGTGACAGAACCGTCCCCACCAGTACTGTACCCAGCGTTCTACAGTGATAGATCCGTCCCCACCAGTACTGTACCCCAGTGTTATACAGTGACAGACCCGTCCCCACCAGTACTGTACCCCAGTGTTATACAGTGACAGACCCGTCCCACCAGGACTGTACTCCAATGTTATACAGTGACAGAGCCGTCCACACCAGTACTGTACCCCAGTGTTCTACAGCGACAGACCATTCACCACCAGTACTGTACCCCAGTGTTATACAGTGACAGACCCGCCCCCACCAGCACTGTACCCCAGTGTTATAGTGACAGACCCTTCCCCACCAGGACTGTACCCCAGTGTTATAGTGACAGACCCATCCCCACCAGTACTGTACCCCAGTGTTATACAGAGACAGACCCGTCCCCACCAGTACTGTACCCCAGTGTTATACAGTGACAGACCCATCCCCACCAGTACTGTCCCCCAGTGTTATACTGTGACAGACCCGTCCCCACCAGGACTGTACCTCAGTGTTATACAGTGACAGACCAGTCCCCACCAGTACTGTACCCCAGTGTTATACAGTGACAGACCCGACCCCACCAGTTCTGTACCCCAGTTATACAGAGACAGACCCGTCCCCACCAGTACTGTATCCCAGTGTTATAGTGACAGACCCGACCCCACCAGTACTGTACCCCAGTGTTATACAGTGACAGACCCGTCCCCACCAGTACTGTACCCCAGTGTTATAGTGACAGACCCGTCCCCACCAGTACTGTACCCGTGTTATGCAGTGACAGACTTGTCCCCACCAGTACTGTACCCGTGTTATACAGTGACAGACCCATCCCCACCAGTACTGTACCCCAGTGTCATACAGTGACAGACCCGTCCCCACCAGTACTGTACCCCAGTGTTATACAGTGACAGACCCGTTCCCACCAATACTGTACCCCAGTGTTATACAGTGACTAACCCGTCCCCACCAGTACTGTACCCCAGTGTTATACAGTGACAGACCCGTCCCCACCAGTACTGTACCCCAGTGTTACACAGTGACAGACCCGTCCCCACCAGTACTGTCCCCCAGTGTTATACAGTGACAGACCCGTCCCCACCAGTACTGTACCCCAGCGTTATACAATGACAGACCCGTCCCCACCAGCACTGTACCCCAGTGTTATACAGTGACAGACCCGTCCCCACCAGTACTGTACCCCAGTGTTATACAGTGACAGACCAGTCCCCACCAGTACTGTATCCCAGTGTTATACAGTGACAGACCCGACCCCACCAGTTCTGTACCCCAGTTATACAGAGACAGACCCGTCCCCACCAGTACTGTATCCCAGTGTTATACAGTGACAGACCAGTCCCCACCAGTACTGTCCCCCAGTGTTATACAGTGACAGACCCGTCCCCACCAGTACTGTACCCCAGTGTTATACAATGACAGACCCGTCCCCACCAGCACTGTACCCCAGTGTTATACAGTGACAGACCAGTCCCCACCAGTACTGTATCCCAGTGTTATACTGTGACAGACCCGACCCCACCAGTTCTGTACCCCAGTTATACAGAGACAGACCCGTCCCCACCAGTACTGTACCCCAGTGTTATACAGTGTCAGACCCGTTCCCACCAATACTGTACCCCAGTGTTATACAGTGACTGACCCGTCCCCACCAGTACTGTACCGCAGTGTTATACAGTGACAGACCCGTCCCCACCAGTACTGTACCCCGTGTTATACAGTGACAGACCCGTCCCCACCAGTACTGTCCCCCAGTGTTATACAGTGACAGACCCGTCCCCACCAGTACTGTACCCCAGCGTTATACAATGACAGACCCGTCCCCACCAGCACTGTACCCCAGTGTTATACAGTGACAGACCAGTCCCCACCAGTACTGTATCCCAGTGTTATACAGTGACAGACCCGACCCCACCAGTTCTGTACCCCAGTTATACAGAGACAGACCCGTCCCCACCAGTACTGTATCCCAGTGTTATACAGTGACAGACCAGTCCCCACCAGTACTGTCCCCCAGTGTTATACAGTGACAGACCCGTCCCCACCAGTACTGTACCCTAGTGTTATACAATGACAGACCCGTCCCCACCAGCACTGTACCCCAGTGTTATACAGTGACAGACCAGTCCCCACCAGTACTGTATCCCAGTGTTATACTGTGACAGACCCGACCCCACCAGTTCTGTACCCCAGTTATACAGAGACAGACCCGTCCCCACCAGTACTGTATCCCAGTGTTATAGTGACAGACCCGACCCCACCAGTACTGTACCCCAGTGTTATACAGTGACAGACCCGTCCCCACCAGTACTGTACCCCAGTGTTATAGTGACAGACCCGTCCCCACCAGTACTGTACCCGTGTTATGCAGTGACAGACTTGTCCCCACCAGTACTATACCCGTGTTATACAGTGACAGCCCCATCCCCACCAGTACTGTACCCCAGTGTTATACAGTGACAGACCCGTCCCCACCAGTACTGTACCCCAGTGTCATACAGTAACAGACTCGTCCCCACCAGTACTGTACCCCAGTGTTATCCAGTGACAAACCCGTCCCCAGCAGGACTGTACCCCAGTGTTATACAGTGACAGACCCATCCCCACCAGTACAGTACCCCAGTGTTATACAGTGACAGACCCGTCCCCAGCAGGACTGTACCCCAGTGTTATACAGTGACAGACCCGTCCCCACCAGTACTGTACCCCAGTGTTATACAGTGACAGACCCGTCCCCACCAGTACTGTACCCCAGTGTTGTACAGTGACAGACCCGTCCCCACCAGTACTGTACCCCAGTGTTATACAGTGACAGACCCGTCCCCACCAGTACTGTACCCCAGTGTTATACAGTGACAGACCCGTCCCCACCGGTACTGTACCCCAGTGTTATACAGTGACAGACCCATCCCCACCAGTACAGTACCCCAGTGTTATACAGTGACAGACCCGTCCCCAGCAGGACTGTACCCCAGTGTTATACAGTGACAGACACGTCCCCACCAGTACTGTACCCCAGTGTTATACAGTGACAGACCCGTTCCCACCAGTACTGTACCCCAGTGTTATACAGTGACAGACCCGTCCCCACCAGTACTGTACCCCAGTGTTATACAGTGACAGACCCGTCCCCACCAGTACTGTACCCCAGTGTTATACAGTGACAGACCCGTCCCCACCAGTACTGTACCCCAGTGTTATACAGTGACAGACCCGTCCCCACCGGTACTGTACCCCAGTGTTATACAGTGACAGACCCATCCCCACCAGTACTGTACCCCAGTGTTATACAGTGACAGACCCATCCCCACCAGTACTGTACCCCAGTGTTAAACAGTGACAGACCCGTCCCCACCAGGACTGTACCCGTGTTATACAGTGACAGACCCGTCCCCACCAGTACTGTATCCGTGTTATACAGTGACAGACCCGTCCCCACCAGTGGCAGACCCATCCCCACCAGTACTGTACCCAGTGTTATACAGTGACAGACCCGTCCCCACCAGTACTGTACCAGTGTTATACAGTGACACACCCGTCCCCACCAGCACTGTACCCCAGTGTTATACAGTGACAGACCCGTCCCCACCAGTACTGTACCCCAGTGTTATACAGTGACAGACCCGTCCCCACTACTGTACCCCAGTGTTTTACAGTGACAGACCCATCCCCACCAGTACTGTACCCCAGTGTTATACAGTGACAGACCCATCCCCACCAGTACTTTACCCCAGTGTTATACAGTGACAGACCCGTCCCCACCAGTACTGTACCCAGTGTTATCCAATGACAGACCCGTCCCCACCAGTACTGTACCCCAGTGTTATACAGTGACAGACCCGTCCCCACCAGTACTGTACCCCAGTGTTATACATTGACAGACCCGTCCCCACCAGTACTGTACCCCAGTGTTACAGTGACAGACCCGTCCCTACCTGCACTCGGTGTTGTCCATTGGGCCTGTTTAGTACGTCGCTCTTTCTCTCGCATGCTCTCTCTCCAGGTGCCGTACACCCTGCACCGTCTGACTGGCCTCGAGAAGCAGCACCTGTTTGTGGGACCTCAGACAGTGACGGTCATGCCTGCTCTCACAGGACTGGCTCCCGGCCTCGGTGATTGGAAACCGCACCCCGAGAAAGGGGGCGTGGCTGTGACAGACTACTTTACGTATAACTGTCTGATGGTGAGTGTCTCACTGGTGTGGGTCGCGCGAAGACGGTTAAAAAAGTAAACTCCGTGGGGGTGGGTGGTTGTGTTGAATCAAGGGGGCAGTGACTTCGGAAACAGTACATATTTCCGGGCCCACATCTAACGCTCCTCCACCCCCCGGTATCAGCACCACACTGTCGGAGGGTCAGCACTGAGGGAGCACCGCACTGTCGGAGGGTCAGGGCTGAGGGGGCGCCGCACTGTCGGAGGGTCAGTGCTGAGGGAGCGCCGCACTGTGGGAGGGTCAGTGCTGAGGGAACGCTGCACTGTCGGAGGGTCAGTGCTGCGGGAGCGCCACACTGTCGGAGGGTCAGTGCTGAGGGAGCGCCGCGCTGTCGGAGAGTCAGTGCTGAGGGAGTGCCGCACTGTCGGAGGGTCAGTGCTGAGGGTGCGCCGCACTGTCGGAGGGTCAGTGCTGAGGGAGCACCGCGCTGTCGGAGGGTCAGTGCTGAAGGAGCGCCGCACTGTCGGAGGGTCAGTGCTGAAGGAGCGCCGCACTGTCGGAGGGTCGGTGCTGAGGGAGCGGCGCCCTGTCGGAGGGGTCAGTGCTGAGGGAGCACCGCACTGTCGGAGTGTGAGTGCTGAGGGAGCACCGCACTGTGGGAGGGTCAGTGCTGAGGGAGTGCCGCACTGTCGGAGGGTCAGCGCTGAGGGAGCGCCGCACTGTCGGAGGGTCGGTGCTGAGGGAGCGGCGCCCTGTCGGAGGGTCAGTGCTGAGGAAGCGCAGCACTGTCGGAGGGTCAGTGCTGAGGGAGCGCCGCACTGTTGGAGGGTCAGTGCTGAGGAAGCGCAGCACTGTCAGAGGGTCAGTGCTGAGGGAGCGCCGCACTGTCGGAGGGTCAGTGCTGAGGGAGCGCCGCACTGTCGGAGGGTCAGTGCTGAGGGAGCGCCGCACTGTCGGAGGGTCAGTGCTGAGGGAGCGGTGCACTGTCAGAGGTGCTGTTGGTGAGACCTGTTTGGGTGGAAGGGACGATCCTCGCTGTCTGAAATGTCTGTCTCCACCCTACAGGAAGACAAAGATTTTTACAGCGAGTGTCTCCGGACTTTCTGGTCCTGTCCGACCTGTGACCTCTACATGCCCTTCACCCCCTTGGAGCGGCTGCAGCACGAGGCGAGTTGTGCGAAGCAGGGACAATGCGAACCGGGTAAGAAATATCGGAGCTGCCGTGGAGCCGGAGAATCTCGGGCCTGCTTCCCACCGTCCCGTGTGTGTGTGTGTGAGAGAGACCACCCCCTTAATCCAGCTTCCATTTCCTTCACAGCCCCCTCCTCCCCACGGCTCGACGCAGCCCCCCAGGTGGCCTCCGCCCTCCAGCTTCCGTACAGCTGTGACGCCTGCCAGCAGGACTTCCTCTTCACCCCCACCCAGATCCTCAAACACAAGAGGCAGCACCAGGTAACGTGCGGACCCGGAGGTGGCACGTAACACCGTGGGGGCGGGTGGCGTCAGGAAACCACCGCCTTTTTAACGGGGACAGAATTATATTTTTGTGCACTGCTGGAAAAGAGACTGCGGAAGTATTTCCTCTTCGACTCAACAGGACAAATAGAAGAATGCCCAATTTCCGAGGGAGCAGCGTTTATTTGTGCGGCGCGAGGACAAACGTAATATCCTCGCCCACCACCACATTCTGGGCCGAGTGGTCGCCGCTTGTGACTGTGTAGAATCGTCACGCACAACAGTTCCGTGTGGGGGCGGGCAGTGGAAGAATTCTCTAAGTAAAGCAACACGAGTGATTGTGACATCTGTTTTATTTAAATCTATACACGGTCTTTTTTTGCAATTCGTAGATTTCAACAGAAAGAGAAATGGTGAAAGTGGAACCGTCTTATTGTGCAGCAGAGGGATTAAGACGGACGTCCTTAGTGTCTGATGGGGAAGCAAATCCAGAGTTCTGAGCACAAGGTCAAATGAGGGGAAATACGACAAATTCGATCAATCTGGTGACGATTGGATCTCGCACCCCAGCGCACTCCCTCACAGAGCGACTTAACAGATATGTCGCTTGAAGCCCTCCCTCATGAAAGCAGCAGCAGAGGGGAATTGCCCTGCCTCCCCCCTCCGTCTCCACCCCAGGAGTTGGCGCTGTACGGAAGGATCGCCGTCCAAACACACCCACCGCACCCCTCCCATTCTCTCCCCACACCACTTACCGCTTCCAGCAGCCGAGAATTGGATGTGAAAGCTCAGGTGATGGACTGGCGAGGAGGATGGGACGTGCGCTAGACTGGCGAGGAGGATGGGGCGTGCGCTAGACTGGCGAGGAGGATGGGACGTGCGCTAGACTGGCGAGGAGGAGGCGACGTGCGCTAGACTGGCGAGGAGGAGGCGACGTGCGCTAGACTGGCGAGGAGGATGGGACATGCGCTAGACTGGCGAGGAGGATGGGACGCGCGCTAGACTGGCGAGGAGGCGACGTGCGCTAGACTGGCGAGGAGGATGGGGCGTGCGCTAGACTGGCGAGGAGGATGGGACGTGCGCTAGACTGGCGAGGAGGCGACGTGCGCTAGACTGGCGAGGAGGATGGGACGTGCGCTAGACTGGCGAGGAGGATAGGACGTGCGCTAGACTGGCGAGGAGGATGGGACATGCGCTAGACTGGCGAGGAGGATGGGACGTGCGCTAGACTGGCGGGGAGGCTGGGACGTGCTCTAGACTGGCGAGGAGGATGGGGCATGCTCTAGTCTGGCGAGAGGGATGGGGCGTGCTCTAGACAGGCGAGGAGGATGGGACGGGCGCTAGACTGGCGAGGAGGATGGGGTGTGCGCGAAACTGGCGAGGGTGCGACGTGCGCTTGACTGGCGAGGAGGATGGGAGGTGCTCTAGACTGGCGAGGAGGATGGGACGTGCGCTAGACTGGCGAGGAGGATGGGACGTGCGCTTGACTGGCGAGGAGGATGGGAGGTGCTCTAGATTGGCGAGGAGGATGGGACGTGCTCTAGACTGGCGAGGATGATGGGACGTGCGCTTGACTGGCGAGGAGGATGGGAGGTGCTCTAAACTGGCGAGGAGGATGCGACATGTGCTGGGTCGGTATCAAAGGGGAATAATCTTTTTTTCTGGTTTCTTATTTCCCCCCACCCCCCCAAAACGGAAGGGTGCGCTACGATGGGATGTATTTACAAAAGGAGTCGGCTGGAGGGCGTGGGGTCAAGTTTCCATTCAGCATGGTTTAATTTTGCCGCACGACGCAGACACGCCACTCCTCGCCCGTACTCCGCTAGATTGGCGGCTGTCTCCGAGGAGACAATACGAGATGATGGCTGTAAAGTGCGTGATTGCAAAGCTGGGAGAGTGAGCCTTCAGTCAATGGTATTTCCGTGAGATGGGGAAGTTTGGAGGGGAGAGAGTCACTCCCCCGAGCGACAGCAGGCTCGCACGGAGCACTGAAGATTCTGGCAGCCACTGGCCGTGTTCGCATGAGGACCTGTGAATGCAGAGAGAGAGTTAGAACGGGGCACAGTATTGACACATTCAGCCCGAGACTTTCCCTTCCGTCACAAACGGCCTATGGACTGGAAATCACCTCACTCTCGTTGGTGAGGAGGTTACGAGCCCCATGATCCAGGCACAACATGGGTGGCGCAGTGGGTTAGCACTGCAGCCTCTTCTCAGCCCCAGGGTCCCAGGTTCAATTCCAGCCCCAGCACACTGTCTGTGCGGAATCTGCACTTTCTCCCCGTGTGCGCGTGGGTTTCCTCCCACAGTCCGAAGATGTGCAGGTTAGGTGGGGTAACGAGGATATGGCTGGGCTGTGGGCCCAGTACGGGGTTCTTTCAGAGGGCGGGTGCAGACTCGATAGGCCGAATGGCCTCCTTCAGCACTGTATGGATTCACTGGATTTTCACCGGGGTAGGTGCCGCATTGTCGGAGGGTCAGTGCTGAGGGAGCGCCGCACTGTCGGAGGGTCAGTGCTGAGGGAGCGCCGCACTGTCAGAGGGTCAGTGCTGAGGGAGCGCCGCACTGTCGGAGGGTCAGTGCTGAGGGAGCACCGCACTGTCGGAGGGTCAGTGCTGAGGAAGCGCCGCAGTGTCGGAGGGTCAGTGCTGAGGAAGCGCCGCACTGTCGGAGGGTCAGTGCTGAAGGAGCGCCGCACTGTCGGAGGGTCAGTGCTGAGGGAGCGCCGCACTGTCGGAGGGTCAGTGCTGAGGGAGCGCCGCACTGTCGGAGGGTCAGTGCTGAGGGAGCGCCGCACTGTCGGAGGGTCAGTGCTGAGGAGCGCCGCACTGTCAGAGGGTCAGTGCTGAGGGAGCGCCGCACTGTATGAGAGTCAGTGCTGAGGTAGCGCCGCACTGTCGGAGGGTCAGTGCTGAGGGAGCGCCGCACTGTCGGAGGGTCAGTACTGAGGGAGCGCCGCACTGTCAGAGGGTTAGTGCTGAGGGAGCGCCGCACTGTCGGAGGGTCAGTGCTGAGGGGGGCCGCACTGTCAGAGGGTCAGTGCTGAGGGAGCGCCGCACTGTCAGAGGGTCAGTGCTGAGGGAGGGCCGCATTGTCGGAGGGTCAGTGCTGAGGGAGCGCCGCACTGTCGGAGGGTCAGTGCTGAGGGAGCGCCGCACTGTCGGAGGGTCAGTGCTGAGGGAGCCGCACTGTCGGAGGGTCAGTACTGAGGGAGCCGCACTGTCGGAGGGTCAGTACTGAGGGAGCCGCACTGTCGGAGGGTCAGTACTGAGGGAGCCGCACTGTCGGAGGGTCAGTGCTGAGGAAGTGCGTTTTCCCTTTATTGGTGTACAGGTGGGGCAGAGCGCAGAGCCAGGACTGAAGTTTGGGAACACGAGGCCCTTCCCTTCCCTCCTCCCGCAGCCCCATTCCCTCCCTCCCGCAGCCCCATTCCCCCCCCCACCCTCCCGCAGCCCCATTCCCTCCCTCCCACAGCCCCATTCCTTCCCCCCCCCCCGCCCGCAGCCCCTATCCTCCCCCACCCCGCAGCCCCATTCCTCCCCCACCCCGCAGCCCCATTCCCTCCCTCCCACAGCCCCATTCCTTCCCCCCCCCCACCCCGCAGCCCCATTCCTCCCCCACCCCGCAGCCCCATTCCTCCCCCACCCCGCAGCCCCATTCCTCCCCCACCCCGCAGCCCCATTCCCTCCCTCCCACAGCCCCATTCCTTCCCCCCCCCCCCCGCCCGCAGCCCCTATCCTCCCCCACCCCGCAGCCCCATTCCTCCCCCACCCCGCAGCCCCATTCCCTCCCCCACCCCGCAGCCCCATTCCTCCCCCCCAACCCGCAGCCCCATTCCTTCCCCCCCCCCCGCCCGCAGCCCCATTCCTCCACCCCCCCCACCCCGCAGCCCCATTCCTCCCCCACCCCGCAGCCCCATTCCTTCCCGCCCGCAGCCCCATTCCTCCACCCCCCCACCCCGCAGCCCCATTCCTCCCTTCCCCCACCCCGCAGCCGCATTCCCCCCCCCTGTAGACAGCTGTCATTACCGCTGATATTGTCACAGTAGAAGAAGTACTCATCCTTCAGCACGGGGCAGGCGGACAGCAGCTCCTGTAACCCGGGGCCTGTGATCGAGAGACAGCCCGAGAGGTCCAGGTGCTCGAGAAATGGAAGACCCCCCTGGAGCATCAGGGCCCTGCAATAGGACAGCAACGTCAACACCGTCAGCGTTCCCAGCAACCCACACTGAGCGCGGACTCCCTGAAACAGCCCATTCAGCCCCTCTGCTCCGTGCCGGTTTTCCTATCCCCACACCAGCCTCCCCCAATCCCACATCTTCTATTCATTTCTCTCTCGTGTTTATCCAGCTTGCCCCCCTCTGCCCTCAAACACATCGACACGATTCAGCTCAACCACTAACCGCAGGAGCGAGTCCCACCGACTCCCCACTCCCCGTGGGAGCGAGTCCAACATTCTCCCCACTCCCCGTGGGAGCGAGTCCCACCGACTCCCCGTGGGAGCGAGTCCAACATTCTCCCCACTCCCCGTGGGAGCGAGTCCCACATTCTCCCCACTCCCCGTGGGAGCGAGTCCCACATTCTCCCCTCTCCCCGTGGGAGCGAGTCCCACCGACTCCCCACTCCCCGTGGGAGCGAGTCCCACATTCTGCCCTCTCCCCGTGGGAGCGAGTCCCACAATCTCCCCACTCCCCGTGGGAGCGAGTCCACATTCTCCCCACTCCCCGTGGGAGCGAGTCCCACATTCTCCCCACTCCCCGTGGGAGCGAGTCCCACGTTCTCCCCTCTCCCCGTGGGAGCGAGTCCCACATTCTCCCCACTCCCCGTGGGCGAGTCCCACATTCTCCCCTCTCCCCGTGGGAGCGAGTTCCACATTCTCCCCACTCCCCGTGGGAGCGAACCCACATTCTCCCCACTCACACTCCCCGTGGGAGCGAGTTCCACGTTCTCCCCACTCCCCGTGGGCGAATCCCACGTTCTCCCCACTCCCTGTGGGAGCGAGTCCCACCGACTCCCCTCTCCCCATGGGAGCGAGTCCCACGTTCTCCCCTCTCCCCGTGGGAGCGAGTCCCACGTTCTCCCCACTGCCCGTGGGAGCGAGTCCCACATTCTCCCCACTCCCCGTGGGAGCGAGTCCCACATTCTGCCCACTCACCGTGGGAGCGAGTCCCACATTCTCCCCACTCCCCGTGACAGTGTCCCACATTCTCCCCACTCCCCGTGGGAGCGAGTCCCACATTCTCCCCACTCCCCGTGGGAGCGGGTCCCACATTCTCCCCAATCCCTGTGGGAGCGCGTCCCACATTCTCCCCACTCCCTGTGGGAGCGGGTCCCACATTCTCCCCACTCCCCGTGGGAGCGAGTCCCACATTCTCCCCACTCTCCGTGGGAGCGAGTCCCACATTCTCCCCACTCCCCGTGGGAGCGAGTCCCACATTCTGCCCACTCACCGTGGGAGCGAGTCCCACATTCTCCCCACTCCCCGTGACAGTGTCCCACATTCTCCCCCACTCCCCGTGGGAGCGAGTCCCACATTCTCCCCACTCCCCGTGGGAGCGGGTCCCACATTCTCCCCAATCCCTGTGGGAGCGCGTCCCACATTCTCCCCACTCCCTGTGGGAGCGGGTCCCACATTCTCCCCACTGCCCCGTGGGAGCGAGTCCCACATTCTCCCCACTCTCCGTGGGAGCGAGTCCCACATTCTCCCCACTCCCCGTGGGAGCGAGTCCCACATTTCTCCCCACCCCATGGGAGACCCACATTCGCCCCACAACACTAGCACCAAGGGGGAAATGTCGGGCCAGATTATGGAGTGCCTCTCCGGATTAGGATAGCGAGCCCATGCGTGGACAATCAGCATTTCAATCGAGGTCCAGGTATGAGCCAGTTGGCTTTACGAATGGGCAGCTGACAATTTGGCCAGTCCCATAACCATGACCCAGAGCGAGTCATCCCGGGTCCAGGAGAGGACCTTGGGATCTTGCTATGCGCAAAATCAGGAGCCCCACGTCGGTGACCACACATCGGAAATGCGCCTGATTGGCTGGGAGGTGCTTTGCGATATACTGGGCGGTGAGGGGGCAGGACTGATGGTCTCAGCTTGCCTGGGCGCCCCTTCCACAATTGAATCGCTGAGCTCAGCAGGCCAGCGGCCGTATGGATGTAAAGGAGGTGCCGGGGAGTCACTAATAATTTCATCATAGGAAGAGGAGGCCAGTCCACCCCTCGCGTCCTGCTCTCTTTTTTGATAAGGTGGTCTGTGACCTGATCGGCGCCTCAACTCCACTTTCCTGTCTGTCTCTGCCCCCCGCCCCCCAGGAGCCGCAGCCCCCACTGCTGTCTGGGGAGCGGGCGGGGGGGGGGGGGGGGGGGGGAGAGAATTCCACAGACTGACCCCATCCCGGTCTTCAATGGGAGACCCCCTTATTCTCAAACTGTGGCCCCCGTCCCCAGTTCAAGATTCCGCCCCCAAGAGGGGGGGAAGCATCCACCCTGTCAACCCACCCCCTCCTCAGGATCTGATGTGTTTCAAAAAGATCACCTCTCCTCCTTCGAAACTCCGATGGGCAAAGGCCCCCGACCTGCTTAAACCTTTCCCCATCAGACCCCCCCCCC